>NC_134354.1:422864026-423178808 GCF_048569485.1 Anomaloglossus baeobatrachus | reverse complement strand
GGAGCCTGCGGATAGCGAGGAAATTAGCCGAGGCCACCGCAGTGCGGTGAGAGTCTCCAGCATGGCAGACATGGCATAGGATGAAAAGACTGAAGTCTGGAAGTTAAGGCAACCATTTCGGGCATAGAGTCCCTGTGAGGGAATGCATCTCCTCTAGAGAAGCAGAGATGGCTTTGAAAGCCCGCACTGCTGCAAAAGCTGAGGAGAACGAGGCCCCTGCCGCCTCCATACAGATTTGGCCAGAAGGACAACCTGGCGGACAGCAAAACCTTAAGTGAGGAGCCATCAGCCACTGATACAACGGTCCGGGCTGAGCCACCTTTGGTGAATGAGCCCACTCCTTGACCACCACTGGTGGAAAGGGAAAACTGTCATCAGAACCACGCTTTGGGAAGCGTTTGTCAGAGCAGACCCTGGGCTTGGTCACAGTGGCCTGAAAACTGGAGTGGTTAAGGAACACACTCCTTGTTCTCTTAGGCAAGGTAAACTCTGGCGGATTGAGGTCCAGTACAGAATTAATGTACAGTGGGATCCTTAGAGAGATGCCGTCAGCCACTGATACAACTATCCGGGCTGAAAGTCTATACACCGGAGGGACCACCCTTGGTGAATGAGCTCACTCCTTGACCACCTCTGGTGGAAGGGGGAAACAGTCATAAGAACCACGCTTTGGGAGCGTCTGACAGGACAGGCTCTGGGCTTGGTCACAGTGGGCTGAAAACTGGAGTGGTTAAGGAACACACTCCTTGTTCTCTTTAAGGTATACTGATGCCTTTCTGCCAGAGGGGGATGCTCCCCTGATACAGGCGGATGGAGGTCCAGTACAAATATAATGGACGCAATCAAATCATTAGCATCTGCATCACCTTCGGACAGATCAATGGTACATGAAGTAGCGTCCGAGCCCCTAGTAAAGATCTCCTCCTCGTCCAGTGAGTCAGCTCGTGAATCAGAGCTGCGGGACGGGGAAGGACAGGGGACCCTGCGTCTCCATTTTAGGAGGACGGGGTCTGAGACCAGAAGAAGAGTCCTCTGTGAGCTTTGCTGAGCGAGCCGTAGCAGCAGAAGCGCCCTGAGAAGGGGGCTAATGCATGCTCAGCAGAGTCCGGGACAGCTGTCCCCTGGAAAGAGCGGATTCTACCCAAACCGGGGGTTCAGCCACCGGAGCCAGAGCAGCTGGAGGGACCACTGATGAGCCTCCAGGCTGAGGGACCACTGTGTTTATGTGCTCGGTACAGGCCGTACGAGTCTACATGCAGTGCATATTAAGAACAGCCTTGCTCTGATGTGAGACATGCTGCAGAAGTGGGGGCTCTGTCCAGAATGACCCCTAGCAGAGTATATAAACAGAGAATATAAGCAGCTGCACAACCGGAGGTTGTGGCTTGCCAGACCGTTTAACATACATTTCTGTGCCCTCCAGTCCCCCAGCCTAGGCCCCCATTTGTCACAATGTGGTATCTCTGTGCCTATGCAGACATTGAGATCGCTGAGAAAATGGCGACCGGAGCGAGGAGAGGGGGCGGGGCCTACTCTGAGAGCGGGCAAATGAGGTAGACAGGGGAGGGAATCTTTCCTCAGTGAGGAGTGTCCGTTCCCTGTGCTGAACAGCCGCTGGGCGGAGCCGCACTGTCCCTCTGCATGACTGACATGCAGGGGCAGTGAAAACCGAAACTAGGCCTCAGGCGAAGCCGGGGCCTAGATTTAAACATGCGGCCAGCGTGCAGGCACCATCGGCGCGGTTCTCCAGTGAAAACTGGAGAACCGGCCGGAAATGTTAACACAGTCATAAAAACACACTCTCCCCAATAATAAAGTACAAGGGACCCCTGGAAAGACCACTTTCTGTGGTAAAAACGTCTCAGTACTTAGCTTGTGAGACGCAGGTGCCAGGTCCCTGGGAGGTGAGCGCTCCGTCCGGCAGGATCCTGAAAGGGCTGCGGATGGAGACCGGTCTCCTGCAAAGCAGTGAGAACCGTGATGGCTCCCACTTCAAGCCAGAGCCCCAGGGGATGATGAAGGAGCGCGGCATGTGAAGGCTCCAGCCTTGGAAAATCAACCTTAACAGCACCGCCGACACAGTGGGGTGAGAAGGGACATGCCGGGAGTCCAGACTGGACCCGCTTTTCTTCCAAATCTTTGAAATCCAAAAAATCAAAAATCAGAGAATGCATGTGTGTGTGACCTCCTGAACACAAAGCATTGAAACTGGCTAGGACTGGCTACCAGGGGGTGTATATGCTAGGAGGGAGGAGCTACACGTTTGAGTGTAGTACTTTGTGTGTCCTCCGGAGGCAGAAGCTATACACCCATGGTCTGGGTCTCCCAAAGGAACGATGAAGAAAGTGCCATCAGCATACTCAGCACTTGCTTAGCGCTGTTTATACAATGATCAGGACGATAAAGACTAATAAACCTTTTCTATGGGGATTACACCTGTCTCCGAAAGCCATATCCTCTCTCCCACAAATACACGATAGTGTATCTCGGCGACAATACAGTGACGGAGTAGCAACCAGAATGCCCAGACATTTATAGGGACTGTCAGCACAGAATGACTGTTCAAACCAAGTACAGATGCTCGTGCATCATGGCGGGGCCTAGCATTTATATACACGCCTTCCCCACCTGCTGGTTTTCCATCTAGGCTGTCAGTAACCTTTTAAATATAAAACAATCAAAAAAAAGAAAAAAAAAAGACAAACCACAGACTGGTGATAAAGAGAACCTGTCAGGTCTAATATGCACTCAGAATCACGAGCAGTTCTGGGTGTATATTGCAAATCCCTGCCTAACCATCCCTGTATACACTAGCATAGATAAAGAGATCTTTAGAAAAAGTATTTCTAAACATCTTTTATCTTATGCTAATGAGCGCAAGGGCTAGTCATCTGGGCGTTAGTTCCCCTTCTAGTCGGCTCTATTAGCAGGTTAGTATGCCCCTGTTGGTGTGCTAACATGCTTATGAATGCAGCGTCACAGGATGATCTCACTCACCTCTCCACCGCCATCGCGTCTGACTCCTGGACTTCAGCTCAGTGCGCATGATCCCAGACTTTCGGTTATGCGCACTACATGAGTTTGAAGTCGTGACGCGTACACCCAGCTTCATAGTGCGCATGACCCAAACTTCGGGGTCATGCACACTAAGCTGAAATCCAGGGTCGGGCGGCGATGGCGGCAGAGAGGTGAGAGATCATCCTGTGATGCTGCACATTCATTAGCATGTTAGCACACCCACAGGGGTATACTAACATGCTAATGGAGCCGACTGGCAAGGGGAACTAACGCCCTTGCGACTAGTCCTCTCGCTCATTAGCATAAGATAAAAGAACTTTAGAAATAAAGATCTTTAGAAAAAGTATCTATGCTACCAGATACATGGACGGTTAGTCAGGGATCAGCAATATACACCCAGCATAGCTCGTGATTCTGGGTGCATATTGCACCTGACAGATTCCCTTTAAGTATTCTTTAAGTGAGATGTTTGATCCTTCTGAAACATGCTTTGTAAAATTTAGATAGCAGAGGTGTGAAAACGAACGAATCATGGAGGAGGCAATGTTGGCTAGTTAATTTGAAGACAAGAAAACACGTCTTCTGGTATTATTCTCTAGCACACACTTGAAAAGCAGGTGAGGTTAGAAGAGTATATGAGCATGGAAAACAGTCTGTAGACCCAGGAAACTCACATACTAAATGGTACATAAAATATTATAGACCATATTAATGAAAGCAATATTTAGATTACTTGGCGACAACCACTTACTTTTCCAAAAATACAGTCGACAAGCCATAGACTTTATCCATCCTCCCTACTAGAAGGTCCAGCTGTGAGCGGACATTGGGGGTACTGGAGCCAGATGGAGACATATGCAAGAAATGGTCACAACGCTCAGAAACCAGTGAGAGTTCAGATTTTAACCTTTTTAGCTCCTCTTGCATTCTCTAAAATACAGTCAAGAATAAAACAACTTAAGTAAAAATATCAGGACATTTTAGCCATGTATTTGTTGGACATGTGCAAACCTCTTGCTCCGATATTTTAACAGCATTTTCATGAATAGCATCCCCATCGCATCCAGAGGGATTCTGTAACCTCCTCACCAGCCGCTGCTCACAGTCTTCTAAGTGCAGGCGAATATTGTGGAGTTCTGATAAATAGGTTTGTGCTAAAGACTCATCTTTGTCTTCTGAAAGGAGGAAAATACCAAAGAGGTGTTACATTGCGTCAGATTATGTTACCATGCTTCTCCATGCCGGCTCTATTCCTCACCAGCTTCTATTAGGTCCACCATCTTCCTACATTGTTCTTTACAGGTGTCTACGTCTTGCTCCATGTTGAGGCGATCCGTAGATGAGAATATTTGAGAGTCTTTGCTGTCTTCCAGGAAATCATCCAGATGTGACTGGAGACTGGATAGCGTCTGAAGACGTTCTGCTAAAGGCAAGACCCTGAGCTAAAGACGAAGATGGAATTAGAAACTATTTCAGTAGATACCATGTTATCACATTGTGATCTAAGACTGACATCTCACCTTGTCCATGTTCCATCCTTGCACTAAGTCTACATCTTTGCGTAGATAATGCCAGGATATCAAACTCTTCGTATTTACATGTAACTGATGCCAAAGCGCCATTACTTTCTGGTATAGCTGTTCCACCCTGCAAACATTCAAGTATCGTCAAATGACAGTAACCAAATATTCAGCAGTGACATAAGCATACCTAGACAATGTATTCACCTGACAGCCATATCTATTGCTTCCTTATTGGGTGGAGGGATGAGAAAGCACACAGATGGCACCATGGCTTCATTTCCAGTTGTGCTAATCACTTTCCACTTTGTTCTTTGAGAGTTATCTTCAAGTACACATTCTTCATTCCTACATATTGTAATCTGTTGAGCAGAAAGAGTTATCAGTGTCATAAAAACTAAATCTCCATCAAAGCTGGCAACCATCTCTCCCAACTCCAGCATTCACAGAAATGTTCAGCTCAGCTGAGCATTCACCCATTTTCAATGGGAAGAGACTGCGGTTTGTCTTCCTGAGAACAAAGGTGTATGGCATTTATATGAACCCCAACGGAAACCCTTAGATGGCTGTCGGCCAAACAATGGCTCAGCCGGCAGCAATCTCGGCAGTGTCTCCCATACTCTGACAGCGGCTTATCGCAGGCAGAACAAAAGGATTCACAGGCTGAAATCTGACTTCCCCAAGCCCCTGTAGATGTTAGACTGCTGCCTGAACTTCACGATATTGGCGAGTTCGACCGACCTTAAGGGTGCTTTACATGCGTTTGCTAGCGATGTCGCGAGCGATAGCACCCGCCCCCGTTGTTCATGCGACATTTGGTGAGTGCTGCCGTAGCGAACATTATCGCTATGGCAGCGTCACACGCACATACCGTATTTTTCGGACCATAAGACGCACTTTTTTCCCCCCAAATGTTGGGGGAAAGTGGGGGGTGCGTCTTATGGTCTGAATGTGGCTGCAGGGAATGAGGGTGTTGCGGTACAGCGGGTCATCGGGGACACGAGCAGGCTGTAGCAGCCTGCCGTGACCACGTGGACCCGCTCATTTAATATGCACGCCCATCCCCCGCCCATCATCCCTCAGCGCTGAAGCAGGCACTGACAGGTGGGCGGGATGATGGGCGGGGGATAATCAGCCGGCCCGCATGATCACCCCTGGCAACTACGGCCTGGAGTGATAATGTGCAGCTGTATTCACTGCCCCCCGCGCATCATCATCAGCGCGGGGAGCAGTGAATCAGTGTACAGTACTCACCGTTCCCCTGCAGCATCGCTCGTTCTCCCGTCTGTGTCAGCGGCAGCGCCGCTGAGTGGAGCCATCCCCGTTACCTTGCGATCATCTCCTGTGCCGTCGGCTGGGTGGAGACTAGCTGCGCGCACAGCGATGACGTCATCGCTGTGCGCACGTGTCCACACGCAGCCGGCACAGACACAGGAGATGATCGTGATGCAGCAGGGTAACGGGGACGGCTCCTCTCAGCGGCGCTGCCGCTGACACAGACGGGAGGACAAGTGATGCTGCAGGAGAATGGGGACGGCACCACTCAGTGGCGCTGCCGCTGACACGGACCGGAGGACGAGTGATGCTGCAGGGAGTGAGGTGAGCTGAGGTGAGTATGAACGTTTATTTCTTTTTATGTGCCACAGGATGCGGACATACACCAGGATGGGGGTATAATATGAGCAGGATGGGGTCATCTGAGCAGGATGGGGTCATCTGAGCAGGATGGGGGTCATACGAGCAGGATGGGGGTCATACGAGCAGGATGGGGGTCATACGAGCAGGATGGGGGTCATACGAGCAGGATGGGGGTCATACGAGCAGGATGGGGGTCATACGAGCAGGATGGGGGTCATACGAGCAGGATGGGGGTCATACGAGCAGGATGGGGGTCATACGAGCAGGATGGGGGTCATACGAGCAGGATGGGGGTCATACGAGCAGGATGGGGGTCATACGAGCAGGATGGGGGTCATACGAGCAGGATGGGGGTCATACGAGCAGGATGGGGGTCATACGAGCAGGATGGGGGTCATACGAGCAGGATGGGGGTCATACGAGCAGGATGGGGGTCATACGAGCAGGATGGGGGTCATACGAGCAGGATGGGGGTCATACGAGCAGGATGGGGGTCATACGAGCAGGATGGGGGTCATACGAGCAGGATGGGGGTCATACGAGCAGGATGGGGGTCATACGAGCAGGATGGGGGTCATACGAGCAGGATGGGGGTCATACGAGCAGGATGGGGGTCATACGAGCAGGATGGGGGTCATACGAGCAGGATGGGGGTCATACGAGCAGGATGGGGGTCATACGAGCAGGATGGGGGTCATACGAGCAGGATGGGGGTCATACGAGCAGGATGGGGGTCATACGAGCAGGATGGGGGTCATACGAGCAGGATGGGGTCATACGAGCAGGATGGGGGTCATACGAGCAGGATGGGGGTCATACGAGCAGGATGGGGGTCATACGAGCAGGATGGGGGTCATATGAGCAGGATGGGGTCATACGAGCAGGATGGGGTCATACGAGCAGGATGGGGTCATCTGAGGAGGATGGGGTCATGCGAGCAGGATGGGGTCATCTGAGGAGGATGGGGTCATCTGAGGAGGATGGGGTCATATCAGCAGGATGGGCGCATATGCAATGATGGGTTATATAGCAGGATGCGGCCATATGCCAGTATATAGCAGGATGCGGCCATATGGCAGGATGACGGTATATAGCAGGATGAGAGACAAGAAGGGAATTTTGTTTACTTATCGTAAATTCATTTTCTTCTAGCTCCTATTGGGAGACCCAGACAATTGGGTGTATAGCTACTGCCTCCGGAGGCCACACAAAGCATTACACTTTAAAAAGTGTAACCCCTCCCCTCTGCCTATACACCCCCCGTGCATCACGGGCCCATCAGTTTTGGTGCCAAAGCAGGAAGGAGGAAAACTTATAAATTGGTCTAAGGTAAATTCAATCCGAAGGATGTTCGGATAACTGAAACCATGAACCAAAAGAACAATTCAACATGAACAACATGTGTACACAAAAGAACAAACAGCCCGAAGGGAACAGGGGCGGGTGCTGGGTCTCCCAATAGGAGCTAGAAGAAAAGGAATTTACGGTAAGTAAACAAAATTCCCTTCTTCTTTGTCGCTCCATTGGGAGACCCAAACAATTGGGACGTCCAAAAGCAGTCCCTGGGTGGGTAAAATAATACCTCGATAAAAAGAGCCGTAAAACGGCCCCCTCTTACAGGTGGGCAACCGCCGCCTGAAGGACTCGCCTACCTAGGCTGGCATCTGCCGAAGCATAGGCATGCACCTGATCGTGTTTCGTGAAGGTGTGCAGACTCGACCAGGTAGCCGCCTGACACACCTGCTGAGCCGTAGCCTGGTGCCGCAATGCCCAGGACGCACCTACGGCTCTGGTAGAATGGGCTTTCAGCCCTGAAGGAATCGGAAGCCCAGAAGAATGATAGGCTTCAAAAATCGGTTCCTTAATCCACCGAGCCAAGGTAGACTTGGAAGCCTGCGACCCCTTACGCTGGCCAGCGACAAGGACAAAGAGCGCATCAGAGCGGCGCAGGGGCGCCGTGCGAGACACGTAGATCCGGAGTGCTCTCACTAGATCTAACAAATGCAAATCCTTTTCACATTGGTGAACTGGATGAGGGCAAAATGAAGGCAAGGAAATATCCTGATTGAGATGAAAAGTGGACACCACCTTAGGGAGAAAGTCCGGGACCGGACGCAGAACCACCTTATCCTGGTGAAAAACCAGGAAAGGGCCTTTGCATGACAGCGCTGCAAGCTCTGACACTCTACGGAGTGAAGTAACCGCCACTAGAAATGCCACCTTCTGCGAAAGACGTGATAGAGAGACATCCCGCAGCGGCTCAAAAGGTGGTTTTTGAAGAGCCCGTAGAACCATGTTGAGATCCCAGGGTTCCAGCGGACGCTTGTAAGGTGGGACTATGTGGCAAACTCCCTGCAGGAACATGCGGACCTGCGGAAGCCTGGCTAGACGCTTTTGAAAAAACACGGAAAGTGCCGAGACTTGACCTTTGAGAGAGCCGAGAGACAAACCCTTGTCCAATCCCGATTGAAGGAAGGAAAGAAACCTGGGTAAGGCAAACGGCCAGGGGATAAACCCCCTCTCAGAGCACCAGGCTAAGAAGATCCTCCAAGTTCTGTGATAGATCTTGGCTGACGTTGGCTTCCTGGCCTGTCTCATAGTGGCAATGACATCATGAGATAACCCTGAGGACGCTAAGAGCCAGGACTCAATGGCCACACAGTCAGGTTGAGGGCCGCAGAATTCACATGGAAAAATGGCCCTTGAGATAGCAAGTCTGGTCGGTCTGGGAGCGCCCACGGTTGCCCCACCGTGAGATGCCACAGATCCGGGTACCACGACCGCCTCGGCCAATCTGGAGCGACGAGGATGGCGCGGCGGCAGTCGGACCTGATCTTGCGCAACACTCTGGGCAGCATTGCTAGAGGAGGGAATACATAAGGCAGTTGAAACTGCGACCAATCCTGAACTAAGGCGTCCGCCGCCAGAGCTCTGTGGTCCTGAGAACGTGCCATGAATGCCGGGACCTTGTTGTTGTGCCGAGACGCCATGAGATCGACGTCCAGCGTTCCCCAGCGGCAACAGATCTCTTGAAACACGTCCGGGTGGAGAGACCATTCCCCCGCGTCCATGCCCTGGCGACTGAGGAAGTCTGCTTCCCAGTTTTCTACGCCCGGAATGTGAACCGCGGAGATGGTGGAGGCTGTAGCCTCCGCCCACAGCAGAATCCGCCGGACTTCTTGGAAGGCTTGACGACTGCGAGTGCCGCCCTGGTGGTTGATGTACGCAACCGCCGTGGCGTTGTCCGACTGTATGCGGATCTGCCTGCCCTCCAGCCACCGATGGAACGCCTTGAGGGCTAGATACACTGCCCTTATCTCCAGAACATTGATCTGAAGGGAAGACTCTGTCGGAGTCCAGGTTCCCTGAGCCTTGTGGTGGAGAAAAACCGCTCCCCATCCTGACAGGCTCGCGTCCGTCGTGACCACAGCCCAGGATGGGGGCAGAAAGGATTTTCCTTTCGACAGAGAAGTGGGGAGAAGCCACCACTGAAGAGAGGTCTTGGCTTCCAGAGACAGAGAGACGTTCCTGTCCAAGGACGTCGGCCTCTTGTCCCATTTGCGGAGAATGTCCCATTGGAGTGGACGCAGATGAAATTGCGCAAATGGAACTGCCTCCATTGCTGCCACCATCTTCCCCAGGAAGTGCATGAGGCGCCTCAAGGGGTGCGACTGTGCCTGAAGAAGGGATCGCACCCCTGTCTGCAGCGACCGCTGTTTGGCCAGCGGCAGCTTGACCATCGCTGAGAGAGTATGAAACTCCATTCCGAGGTACGTCAGTGACTGGGTCGGAGACAATTTTGACTTTGGAAAATTGATGATCCACCCGAACCTCTGGAGAGTCTCCAGAGCAACGGTCAGACTGTGTTGACAAGCCACCCGTGAGGGTGCCTTGACTAGGAGATCGTCTAGGTAAGGGATCACCGAGTGGCCCTGAGAGTGAAGGATCGCTACGACGGATGCCATGACCTTGGTGAAGACCCGTGGGGCTGTCGCCAGGCCGAAAGGCAGTGCCACAAACTGAAGGTGTTCGTCCCCGATGGCGAAACGCAGGAAGCGTTGATGCTCTTGAGCGATCGGCACATGGAGATAGGCATCTTTGATGTCGATTGATGCTAGGAAGTCTCCTTGGGACATCGAAGCGATGACAGATCGGAGGGATTCCATGCGAAACCTCCTGGTTGTCACATGTCTGTTGAGTAATTTTAGGTCCAAAACGGGACGGAATGAGCCGTCCTTTTTTGGCACCACGAACAGATTGGAGTAAAAACCGCGACCGCGTTCCTGAAGGGGAACGGGGATCACCACTCCTTCTGTTTTCAGAGTGTCCACCGTCTGAAAAAGCGCAACGGTCCGCTCGGGGGGCGGAGATGTTCTGAAAAAACGAGTCAGAGGACGAGAGCCGAACTCTATCCTGTAACCGTGAGACAGAATGTCCCTCACCCATCGGTCTTGGACATGTGGCCACCAGGCGTCGCAAAAGCGGGAGAGCCTGCCACCGACCGAGGATGCGGTTTGGGGCGGCCGAAAGTCATGAGGAGGCCGCCTTGGAGACGGTGCCTCCAGCTGTCTTTGGAGGACGTGACTTAGACCGCCATGCAGAAGAGTTCCTCTGGCTCTTCTGTGGTCTGTTGGACGAGAAGGGTTGGGATCTGGCTGAGGGCCGAAAGGACCGAAACCTCGCTTGAACTTTCCGTTGCTGAGGTCGGTTTGGTTTGGGTTGGGGTAAGGACGAGTCCTTTCCCTTGGATTGCTTAATAATTTCATCCAATCGCTCGCCAAACAGTCGGTCGCCAGAAAAAGGCAAACCGGTCAAGAACTTTTTGGAAGCAGAGTCTGCCTTCCATTCGCGTAGCCACATGGCCCTGCGGACTGCCACAGAATTGGCTGATGCAACCCCTGTACGGCTAGCCGAGTCCAGGACAGCATTCATGGCGTAGGATGCAAATACTGACGCCTGAGAAGTCAAAGATGTTACTTGTGGCGCAGCGGTACGGGTGACCGCATTAATCTCAGACAGACAAGCTGAGATAGCCTGGAGTGCCCACACTGCTGCAAAGGCTGGGGCAAAAGATGCGCCTATGGCTTCATAGATGGATTTCAGTAGTAGCTCTATCTGCCTGTCCGTGGCATCCTTGAGCGATGCACCGTCAGCCACTGCTACTACGGATCTAGCCGCCAGTCTAGAGACTGGAGGATCCACCTTGGGACACTGAGCCCAACCCTTAACCACGTCAGCGGGGAAGGGGTAACGTGTGTCATTAAGGCGTTTAGTAAAGCGCTTGTCCGGGAAAGCCCTGTGCTTCTGGACAGCATCTCTAAAGTTAGAGTGATCGAAGAAAGCAGTCCGTGTACGTTTAGGAAACCTAAACTGGTGTTTCTCCTGTTGTGAAGCCGAATCCTCTGTAGGCGGAGTTGGGGGAGACAGATCTAGCACCTGGTTGATGGATGCTATAAGATCATTTACTATGGCGTCCCCTTCAGGTGTATCCAGATTGAGAGCAACATCAGGGTCAGAGTCCTGAGCTGCGACCTCCGCCTCCTCCTCTAGAGAATCCTCAAGCTGAGACCCCGAACTGCGTGAAGAAGTCGGGGAAGATTCTAAGCGAGCCCGCTTAGCTGGTCTGGGACTACGGTCCGTGCCGGAGTCCTGCACGTAATAACTAGAGGCCACACCAGGAACACGCTTAGTCGCAGACCGAGAGGGGCCTGGGGGTGATCCCGCAGTGCCCGGGGCCTGTGTAAGGGCCGGTCTGGACTGCAAAACCTCTAGAAACTTAGCAGACCATTTATCCATAGACTGAGTCATGGAATGAGAAAGCGACTCAGAGAGTGTGTCAGCTAAAACAGCAAACTCTGTCCCTGCCATCTGGACAGGGGGGGCCGGTGGTTCTACCTGGGCCGAGGGACCCCCTAGTGCCTCAGGCTCCGGCTGAGCGAGTGCCACAGGGGCCGAGCATTGCTCACAGTGAGGGTAGGTGGAACCTGCAGGTAACATAGCCGCACAAGAGGTACAGGTAGCAAAATAACCCTGTGCCTTGGCCCCCTTGCTCCTTGTGAACGACATGCTGTTGTCTCCCAGGAGCGTGATCACTGAGGGTATATAGCCACAAGTTAACAATACAGCTGAACCGGAAAAGTATACAAATATAATGTATCTATATACAGTTCAGCACCCTAGGGGGACCAGCACCGGTAACCGGTGTGGCTTACCAACCGCTCCAGCGGTGTGTGGCCACCAGATTCCCTGCCTCGGGTCTCCCAGAGCTGCAGCAGACGTCCTCCACCGGCAGGATGTGTTAAAACATGGCTGTCGGCGTTCACAGGGGAGGAGGGAGCCGTGGGCGGACTTACAAAAGTGCGGGAATCTGGTGGCCCATAGGGATTAGTGAGGGGGGAGGAGGACAGCTATGTGTGCTCCAGCCCTCACTGTCGGCGTCAGCCCGACCGTCCCGCCCTTGCCCCTGACTGGCAGGCCCGTGGGCAGGCGTTCAATGTACTAGGCCACAAAAGCTGGGGACTAAAGTAGAAACCGCGGCCGGCCAGCAGGCATGGTCGGCGCGGTAGTCCCGTACAAAAAACCAACACTGCATGCGCTGCAGCGTCCGAGGCCCAGGTGCTCCATGCACCGTCCCAAAGGGGACACAGAGTACCTGTAGTTGCAGGGCCTTGTCCCTGACGATACTCAGTCTCCTGTCCGGCAGATACCACCAGGGGCTGCGGAGGGAGCCCGGTCCCAGTGCCTGGATGACCGGATAGGATCCCGTTTCACCCAGAGCCCCTAAGGGATGGGGAAGGAAAGCGGCATGTGGGCTCCAGCCTCTGTACCCGCAATGGGTACCTCAACCTTAACAACACCGCCGACTCAGTGGGGTGAGAAGGGAGCATGCTGGGGGCCCTGTAAAGGGCCCTCTTTTCTTCCATCCGAAATAGTCAGCAGCTGCTGCTGACTAAAATGTGGAGCATTGTGTGCATGTGTGCCTCCTTCAACACAAAGTTAAAAAACTGATGGGCCCGTGATGCACGGGAGGGTGTATAGGCAGAGGGGAGGGGTTACACTTTTTAAAGTGTAATGCTTTGTGTGGCCTCCGGAGGCAGTAGCTATACACCCAATTGTCTGGGTCTCCCAATGGAGCGACAAAGAAATACTGTATATACAAGGCAGGAGGATCATTACCAGGATGCGGCACCTTGGTAGAGAATTTGGGGACATTACCCCCATAACAGTGTAGGCAGCAGATCCTCGCCCCATAACAGTGTATGATGACCACATTTTTTGCTTAAAATTTTATTTTCCTATTTTCCTCCTCTAAAACCAGGGTGCGTCTTATAGTCCGGTGCGTCTTATAGTCCGAAAAATACGGTACCTTATCAGCGAAGTCGCTGTGACTGCCGAACAATCCCTCCTTCAAGGGGGAGGTGCGTTCAGCGTCATAGCAACGTCTCTGCGGCGTCACTAAGCGGCCGCCCAATAGCAGGGAAGGGGCGGAGATGAGCGGCCGGAACATGCCGCCCACCTTCTTCCTTCCTCATTGCCGGTGGACGCAGGTAAGGAGATGTTCGTCGTTTCTGCGGTGTCACACGTACCGATGTGTGACGCCGCAGAAGCGACGAACAACCAGCGGCATGGACCACCAACGATATTATGGAAAGGAGCAACGTGTCAACGATCAACAATCAACGATTTTTGACGTTTTTGTGATAGTTGATCGTCGCTCCTTGGTGTCACACGCTGCGATGTCGCTAACGGCACCAGATCTACGTCACTAACGACGTGACCCAGACGATATATCGTTAGCGATGTCGCAGCGTGTAAAGCACCCTTTAGTCTAACATGTATGGGTGGCTTCAAACTTGCCCAACCCAAGGCACCAGAGAGGTGACAGAGCGGCGTACACAATAGATGGACAGCCGATCAAGGATTCGGCCGATCAAGGATTCGGCCGACTTTAGTCTAACGTTTGTGGGAACCTTAAAGAAGTGGTTCACCCACATTTATTATTGACCACAACGACATTATGTTGAGACACAAGGCTTCTCTCAAATACCTTGTGTTGCCAATACTGCCTGTGAGTGGTGCTATTGCAGTCAGCTCTTCGCCATTGACTGACTCCCGGGCTTCATGACCTCGGAGATCCGGTGACATCACGTCAACTTCCAGCTTACCTCACATCACCGCGGCAGCCCAAGTCCCTGTGAATCACTGGGCTGTAGGCGGAGTTTCACCGCTCATCACAGCCCAGCAACCCTCCTGCTTGTGCACTTTGCAAGCAAAGGAGGAGTGAGCAGGGAGGTGCTGCGCTGTGACGAGTTACTCACTGAGACTGGCGCTGACCGCGGTGATGTGAGGTGAGGAAGACGTTGACGTGACATCATCGGATCCCCGAGGTCACGGAGCTCGGGGTGAGGCGATGGGGAACAGCAGTCTGCAATAGCGCCTCTCACAGGCAGTATTGGCAACACAAGGTATTTGAGAGAAGCCTTGTGTCTCAACATAATATCGCTGTGGCCAATAATGAGTAAGGGTGAACCACCCCATTAAGCTCCAGCAGAGGAGAAACTTTTCTTGGAACGCTCATGTTTCCTACCTCAATTTGCCGATAATCACACACAGCTCTGATGGGCAGGGTTCCACTCAGGTTATGGTCAGGATTTCTAGGCCTAAGTTGTACAATGTTCCTGGATCTCCCTACCAAACTGGCCACAGTACTTCTGGATTGGATGAGTTGTTCTTTCTCTTCCTAAGAAAAGATCAGAAAGGCCAAGGTATTAACACAACATCATAAGGGGTATATTAAAAGGCGAACAGGTAAAAATCCTGACTAACCATAGAGTCTTGCAACATGTCTTCCAATCGGTTCATACTTGTATTGCGGTCAGAGGAATATTTCCTTTTTATTGACTCCTGGAGATTTTTCAGATAAACCTCTGATTCGCGCACATCACTGAAGAACTGTGGGATAACAATGAAAGATTAGCATTAAGGTCTGTTCCCCATCCCGACATCAGGAATGGGTTTTGACAGATGGCATTTGCAAATTATAACTTAATATTTCAAGAATGGCTGAATATGTTAACACTTTTCTTTTGTTTACAGCTCATTGCCTTGGAGACCGACGACTGCTGCTAAACAGAAGAACAGGCGTAGGGCATACAAGTTCTTTTCCACTGAATTCATAAGCACTGGAGTGCGCTGTTACCCCCAATGACTCCTATTTTAAAGGGAATATGTCACCAATTTTTTGCCACACAATTTGAGAGCAGCATAATGTAGAGACAAAGACCCTAATTCCAGCAATGTATCACTTATTGGGCTGCCTAGTGTAGTTTGTAAAATATTACTTTTTTTTATTAGCAGGAGAGTACATATAGAGGACTACTTGGCCTATAGTAAGGTAGTCCAACCACGCCTCCACCTCTGAGCATTCTGTTTATGCACAGTGTACATCATAAACTGCCATTCAGTAGTGTGGTTGGGGTATACAGAGCTCAGCATTCAGAGAACAGATAAATCTGCAGCAGATAAAACAGCTTTTAATCAAAACTGCAGCTACCAGCAAAGTAGGTGACATTGCTGGAATTATGATCAATGCCTGGGGACAGATTGCCTTTAAGAGAAGTGTCTGTAAAAAAGAGCAGACAGCATCAGTAGTATTGAGAGATACGTGGGTGGGTGTGGATGTGTGTGACATTATATATATATATATATATATATATATATATATATATATATATATATATATATATATATATATATATACATATATATATACATATATATATATATACATATATACACACACATACACACACACATATTATATATATATACACACACACACACACACAATATATATTTTTTTCGTTTCAAGCAGTAATGACAATCTGTCACCAGGTTTTTGCTGTCCTTTCTGAGAGTAGCATGATGTAGGGGCATAGGGGCAGAGGCCATGATTCAAGCAATGAGTCAATTACTGGGCTGATTGCTAAAATTTTTATAAAAATCACTGTTTTAATCTGCTGCAGATATAGCTGTTCTCTGAATGCTGAGCTCTGTGTAACCGCACCTCTGTATCGTGTATACAGAAAGCTGCCAATCAGTGGTGGGGGTGGGGTTACACGGAGTTCATGAATATGGAGGACTACAGGATAGAATTTTCACTAGTCTTCTAGTGCATCTTCTGCTGATAAAACTGGTATTTTATAATAACTACAGCAAGCAGCTCAGTGACACATTGTTGGAATGAGGATCTCTGTCTCTACATTATGCTGCTCTCAGATGGGGGAGCAAAATCCTGGTGACAGATTCCCTTTAAGAAAAAAATAAAATATCGACCCTTTTTATACAAACGGCAAATAACTTACCTGGAAATACGCAGAATTTTCCTTTAAATGCTGCTCTACACAAAAACATAACTGCTGTACCCATTGCCACTGGGAGACAACCGCAGCACTGTATGCCTGAAATACACACATGGAGAGAGACCGTTGGTAAAATTGACAAATTGGCTTTCTCATAGGCTATATAGAGTACATTATCCGTGTAATGTCAATCTGACTCCCTACATACCTCCACAGTTTGTTTTGCGGGATGATTTTCCAGTGACAATAATTCAGCAGTTTCTTGCAAAGCCTGAATGACCTCGTGCTTCTGCTCCAGCTCCAGTGTAAGCTCCTGGAGAAGAGCGACAGGAAACACACAACTGATCAGTAATAATGTGCACAGGATGTACTACATCCAATCCCAAAGCATCACCTGCATTCACATTAGGCACACGATACTTACAGAAAAGTAATCCTTCTTCATCTCCATGTTGGAATTTCCATCACTCCAGTCGTAAGCCAGCTCATCCTCTTCCTTCTCATTCAACCAGATGATCTGTGCTGTAGCTCGGGACACAAAACTATGGAGGCTCTCTAAGTGGCGTAAACGGGAGCTTGATGTTTCCTATACAGAACAGCAGTACAATGATGTCACTTTATATTCAATATTTCTTTATTGTTTTACAAGAAGACATATCCAAGTTTATGAGGTCACTTTAGAAGCTGGAAAAATAAACTTTCATGGTTGTATGCCATATATCTCCTTACCCTTAGTTTGCAATATTGGATTTCAAGCTTGTTTAACGTCTCTCTGTAACTGCTGCGGAAATTAGGAGACATTTTAACCTATAATGAAACAAGAGTGACATTCTCATTACTTTATATGCCATGTCTGTGCATTTTTGCTTATAAGAACATGTAGGTGGAAGCTCCAGTAATAGAAAAGATGACCCTATACATAAAGCATTACTAATGACCTGACTCCAAGTTATTATATAGATGTGTGGCTTAGGAATACATTTCTACACACCCACCTCATAACTCCTCGCTTCTCGCAAACTGGAGGACAACTCCTCCACACTGGTGTGTACTTGGCGTTGGTTTTCTAGCTGACTCTCCACACTTGGAAGATCACTGCCCCATTCTGCACGTTCCAGTTTTAACTGGAGGAGAAAAAAGGACTGAGTTTTACACAACGCTTTGATTTACATATTCTGTCTGCAATCCAAAGTTAATACCTTTACAATAAGTGAATGACATAGGAAATAACAATAAGTGAGTCACATAGGAAATACTTTCTTTCATTTTTCAATAAGACTAAAGGCCCCATACCGTTGTGGCCAAAACGTTTAAGGGTACTTTCACACTTGCGTTGTTTTCCTTCCTTCACAATCCGCCCTTTTGGAAAACAGCGGAATCCGTTAACGGATTCCGCTGTTTCACATAGACTTGTATGGGTAACGGATTGTGCCAAAAGTACCTGCTTTGCTTCCGCTGGCCGACGCTGCGTTGCTTCCACCGGGCGGAAGGAACGCAGCATGTAACGTTTTTTTGAGCAGCGAAATCCTTAGGATTTCACTGCGCATGCTCTCTCTGGCTCCCTGCACCCGTAACCAGGGTACACAACGGGTAACCAAGCAAACTGCTTTGCTTAGCTACCCGATATTTACCCTGGCTACGTGTGCAAGGAGCCACTGCTAAGTGGTGTACGCTGGTAACCAAGGTAAATATCGCGAAACCAAGCAAAGTGCTTTGCTTAGTTACCCGATATTTACCCTGGCCAAGTGTGCAGGGAGCCCGACACTTTCCCCGCTCGGCTCCGCCCCCTCCCGCACTCCACTCCGCATGCACACAGGCATACACACACGCACACACACACACACACACACACACACACACACACACCTGTCCTCAGCGCCATGGCCCCGCTCGGCTCCACCCACCCCGCACTCCGCTCCCCACACACATTCTCGGCGGCCGAACGATCAGCTCCAGCGCTCGGCGACTGGTTGCTGTGAGCGATCAGCTGAGCGCCGGGCTGCTGTGAGCGATCAGCTGAGTGCCCGGCGACCGGCTGCTGTGAGCGATCAGCTGAGCGCCCGGCGACCGGCTGCTGTGAATTGGCATTATTATTTGTATGCTTATTATACTATAATTATGTGTGGTGAAGTTATCCTTATTGACTTCTTGCTTTATTAATATGATTGTAATACTTCAATAAAAAAATAGTTTTATTAATTTTGGGTCAAGTACCACTTTTTTTCTGTCGAGATGTTGTAATATAACAAATCATCTACTGTAGAAGAGAGAGCTTAAGTTGAAGTTAACAATGCTTCAGGAACCCCAAGAAAGTCAAGCAATCGCCAAGACTGTCTCCTAAAGGGCTGTTTCACACATCCGACATTTCACCGGATTACCACATTCGGCACACTCCAGTATAGTGTAATACAGTACAATGGCATTGCGGTAACCTATCCTGTCATGTGACCAAAGCATGTGACCGGAGCTTGCCGCGATGCCATTGTACTGTATTACACTCCGGTAATCCGTGAAAAAGAGAATTTTACTTACCGTAAATTCTTTTTCTTATAGTTCCGTATTGGGAGACCCAGACATTGGGTATATAGCTTCTGCCTCCGGAGGACACACAAAGTACTACACTAAAAAGTGTAGCTCCTCCCTCTGAGCATATACACCCCCTGGATAACCAGATCTAGCCAGTTTAGTGCAAAAGCTGAAGGAGAATAGCCACCCACAAGTAAAGACAGAGCAAGAACCGGAACAACCGGAGCCTCTGTCTACGACAACAGCCGGTGATAACACGCGGAACAAGAAACTGCCAACAGGCAACAGGGAGGGTGCTGGGTCTCCCAATACGGAACTATAAGAAAAAGAATTTACGGTAAGTAAACAAAATTCTCTTTTTCTTTATCGTTCCTATGGGAGACCCAGACATTGGGACGTCTCAAAGCAGTCCATGGGTGGGAATAAACAGAAAAACTGAGAAGTAGGCGGAGCCTAACTTCACAAATGGGCGACAGCCGCCTGAAGGATGCGTCTGCCCAAGCTCGCATCTGCCGAAGCATGAGCATGCACTTGGTAGTGCTTTGAAAAGGTATGCAGGCTAGTCCAAGTGGCAGCCTGACAGACCTGCTGAGCCGTAGACTGGTGCCTGAAAGCCCAAGAGGCACCGACAGCTCTGGTCGAGTGTGCCTTGATCCCCGGCGGGGGAGGCACCTGAGTACACTGGTAGGCATCGGAAATGGCCGACCTAATCGAACGAGCTAAGGTCGGCTTAGAAGCCGAGAGGCCCTTACGCCGACCTGTGGTTACCACAAAAAGAGAGGTGCACCGCCTAAGAACAGCGGTGCGAGACACATAGATCCGGAGCGCCCGCACCAGATCCAGAGTATGCAACGCTTTTTCAAAGCGATGAACAGGAGCCGGACAAAAGGAAGGCAGGGAAATGTCCTGGTTAAGGTGGAAAGGAGAAACCACCTTAGGGAGAAAGTCCAGAGTCGGACGGAGAACCACCTTGTCTTGATGAAAAACCAAAAAAGGTGACTCCAAAGAGAGCGCAGCCAAATCAGAGACTCTCCTGAGGGAAGTTATGGCCACTAGAAAGACCACTTTCTGTGAAAGACGAGACAAAGAAACCTCCCTAAGAGGCTCAAAGGGGGGTTTCTGCAAGGCCGTGAGGACCAAATTGAGGTCCCAGGGATCCAAGGGCCGCCGGTAAGGCGGAATGATGTGAGACGCGCCCTGCATGAAGGTGCGGACCTGAGCCAGCCGGGCGATACGCCGCTGGAACAGCACTGACAGAGCCGAGACTTGTCCCTTGAGGGAATTGAGGGATAGTCCTAGCTGCAGACCAGACTGTAGAAAGGACAGAAGGGTCGGCAAGGAAAAAGGCCAAGGAGCATGGCCGGAAGAGCGACACCAGGACAGGAAAATTCTCCAGGTCCTGTGATAGATTTTTGCCGAGGAAGACTTCCGAACCCGAGTCATAGTGGAGATGACTTCAGGAGGAATACCAGAAGCCGTCAAGATCCAGGACTCAAGAGCCACGCCGTCAATCTGAAAGCCGCAGAATTCTGGCGGAAAAACGGACCTTGTGAGAGAAGGTCTGGACGGTCCGGAAGATGTCACGGCACCTCTACGGACAGATGGAGCAGGTCTGGGTACCAAGCTCGCCTGGGCCAGTCCGGAGCAATGAGGATGACCCGACGGCCCTCCATTCTGATCTTGCGCAGAACTCTGGGCAAGAGAGCTAGAGGGGGAAACACGTAGGACAGACGAAACTGGGACCAATCTTGAACCAGAGCGTCCGCTGCAAAGGCCTGAGGATCGTGGGAGCGAGCCACGTAAACCGGAACCTTGTTGTTGTGCCGGGATGCCATTAGATCCACTTCCGGAGTGCCCCACTTGCGGCAGATTGACTGAAACACTGCCGGATGCAGGGACCACTCGCCACTGTCCACGGTTTGACGGCTGAGATAATCTGCTTCCCAGTTTTCCACGCCTGGGATGTGGACTGCGGATATGGTGGACTTGGAGTCCTCCGTCCATTGAAGGATGCGTTGAACCTCCAACATTGCCAGGCGGCTGCGTGTCCCGCCTTGGTTATTGATGTAGGCAACCGCTGTCGCGTTGTCTGACTGGACTCGGATGTGCTTGCCCGTCAAAAGGTGGTGAAAGGCTAGGAGGGCTAGAAGCACAGCTCTGGTTTCCAGCACATTGATCGAGAGGGCTGATTAGGACGGAGTCCAAGTGCCCTGTGCTCGGTGGTGGAGACATACCGCTCCCCAGCCGGATAGACTGGCATCCGTGGCGAGGATCACCCAGGACGGGGCCAGGAAGGAGCGTCCCTGAGACAGAGAGAGAGGGGCTGAAGCCACCACTGAAGGGAGCCCCTGGTCTGTGGCGACAGAGCCACTAGCCTGTGCAAGCAGGAAGTCCGCTTGTCCCAACAGCGGAGAATGTCCAGCTGCAGAGGACGCAGATGGAACTGGGCCAAGGGAACAGCCTCCATCGACGCCACAATCTGACCCAGCACCTGCATTAGGTGCCTGATGGAATGACGGCGGGGCCTCAGCAGAGAGCGCACCGCCAGATGGAGGGACTGCTGTTTGACTAAGGGCAGCTTCACAAGTGCCGGCAGAGTCTCGAACTGCATCCCTAGGTACGTGAGCCTCTGGGTTGGAGTCAGAGTGGATTTGGGCAAATTGACAAGCCACCCGAATTGGGCTAGAGTGGCGAGAGTGAGCGAGACACTCCGCTGACAGTCTGCGCTGGATGAAGCCTTGACTAGAAGGTCGTCCAGGTAAGGAATCACTGCCAACCCCTGGAGGTGCAGAACCGCAACCACTGCTGCCATGACCTTGGTGAATACTCGAGGGGCCGTGGCTAACCCGAAGGGGAGAGCCACGAATGGGAAATGTTCCTCTCCGATTGCAAAACGTAGCCAACGCTGGTGTGAAACTGCAATTGGCACATGCAGATAGGCATCTCTGATGTCGATGGATGCCAGGAAATCTCCTTGGGTCATTGAGGCAATGACTGATCGCAGAGACTCCATGCGAAAATGACGCACCTGAACATGCTTGTTGAGAAGCTTGAGATCCAGGATGGGCCGGAAGGAACCGTCCTTTTTGGGGACTAGGAAGAGATTTGAGTAGAAACCTCTGAACCGTTCCCGGGCGGGAACCGGTACAATTACTCCGTTGGCCTGCAAGGATGCCACGGCCTGAGAGAAGGCGGCGGCCTTGGAGCAGGGGGGAGTTGACAGAAAAAATCTGTTTGGCGGGCTGGAAGAGAATTCTATCCTGTAGCCGTGGGAGATGATATCCCTCACCCACTGATCGGAGAAGTGTTGAAACCACACGTCGCCAAAGTGGGAGAGCCTGCCACCGACTAAGGACGTTGCTGGCGCGGCCAGATAGTCAAGAGGAGGCTGCCTTAGTGGCAGCAGCTCCTGCGGTCTTCTGTGGACGCGCCTTTGTGCGCCAGCTGGGTTTTTGGTCCTTGGCTGAGTTAGTGGACGAGGCCGAGGGCTTAGAGGATGACCAGTTGGAGGAACGAAACCTCAACTGGTTCCTACCCTGGGCAGGTTTCCTGGTTTTAGTTTGTGGCATGGAAGTACTCTTCCCGCCAGTAGCTTCCTTAATAATTTCATCCAGTTGTTCACCGAATAGCCTGGATCCAGCAAAAGGGAGCCCAGCAAGGTACTTCTTTGAAGAAGCATCTGCCTTCCACTCTCGAAGCCACAAGATCCTGCGGATAGCGAGGGAATTAGCCGAAGCCACCGCAGTGCGGTGAGAAGCCTCCAGCATGGCAGACATGGCATAGGATGAAAAGAAGGGAATTTTGTTACTTACCGTAAATTCCTTTTCTTCTAGCTCCAATTGGGAGACCCAGACGATTGGGTGTATAGCTACTGCCTCCGGAGGTCACACAAAGTATTACACTAAAAAGTGTAAGGCCCCTCCCCTTCTGCATATACACCCCCCGTGGATCACGGGCTGCTTCAGTTTTAGTGCAAAAGCAAGAAGGAGGAAAGCCAATAACTGGTTAAACAATTCAATCCGAAGGAACATCGGAGAACTGAAACCATTCAACATGAACAACATGTGTACCCGAACAACCAAAAAATCCCGAAGGAACAGGGGCGGGTGCTGGGTCTCCCAATTGGAGCTAGAAGAAAAGGAATTTACGGTAAGTAACAAAATTCCCTTCTTCTTCGGCGCTCCATTGGGAGACCCAGACGATTGGGACGTCCAAAAGCAGTCCCTGGGTGGGTAAATTAATACCTCAAGTTTGGACTGTAAAAACAGCCCTTCCCTACATGGAGGCAACCGCCGCCTGCAGGACTCTTCTACTTAGGCTGGCATCCGCCTAAGCGTAGGCATGCACCTGAGAACGCTTGGTGAAGGTGTGCAGACTCGCCCAGGTAGCCGCCTGGCACACCTGCTGAGCCGTAGCCTGGTGCCGTAATGTCCAGGACGCATCCACGGCTCTGGTAGAATGGGCCTTCAGCCCTGATGGAACCGGAAGCCCAGCAGAACGGTAGGCTTCAAGAATTGGTTCCTTGATCCATCGAGCCAGGGTGGATTTGGAAGCCTGCGACCCTTTGCGCTGACCAGCGACAAGTACAAAGGGTGCATCCGAGCGGCGCAGGGGCGCCGTGCGGGAAATGTAGATTCTGAGCGCTCTCATCAGATCCAACAAATACAAATCCAATTCATATCGATGAACTGGATGAGGACAAAAGGAAGGTAAGGAGATATCCTGACTGAGATGAAAAGGGGGATACCACCTTAGGGAGAAACCCCGGAATCAGGCGCAGCACTACCTTGTCTTGGTGAAACACCAAGAAGGGAGCTTTGGATGATCGCGCTGCGAGCTCGGACACTCTCTGAAGAGACGTGACCGCTACCAAAAAGGCCACTTTCTGTGAAAGTCGAGAAGTGAAACATCCCTCAGAGGCTCAAAGGGCGGCTCCTGGAGAGCAATTAGTACCCTGTTCAGATCCCATGGGTCTAACGGCCTCTTGTACGGAGGGACAATGTGACAAACCCCCTGCAGGAACGTGCGTACCTGAGGAAGTCGCCCTATGCGCTTCTGAAAGAATACAGACAGCGCTGGGACTCGTCCGTTAAGGGAGCCGAGCGACAAACCTTTTCCCAAACCAGATTGCAGGAAGGAAGGAAAAGTAGGCAATGCAAATGTCCAGGGAGACACTCCCTGAGCAGAGCACTAAGATAAGAATATCTTCCACGTCTTGTGGTGGACCTCGGCAGACGTCGGCTTCCTAGCCCGTCTCATGGTGACAATGACGTCTTGAGATAATCCTGAAGACGCTAGGATCCAGGACTCAATGGCCACACAGTCAGGTTGAGGGCTGTAGAATTCAGATGGAAAAAACGGCCCTTGGGACAGTAAGTCTGGCCGGTCTGGTAGTGCCCACGGTTGGCCGACCGTGAGATGCCACAGATGCAGGTACCACGACCTCCTCGGCCAGTCTGGGGCGACGAGGATGGCGCGGCGGCAATCGGAGCTGATCTTGCGTAGCCCTCTGGGCAACAGTGTCAGAGGGGGAAACACATAGGGTAGCTGGAACTGCGACCAATCCTGAACTAAGGCGCCTGCCGCCAGAGCTCTTTGATCGTGAGACCGCGCCATGAAAATCGGGCCCTTGTTGTTGTGCCGAGACGCCATTAGGTCGACGTCCGGCCTCCCCCAGCGGCTACAGATTTCTTGAGACCCGTCCGGGTGTAGAGACCATTCCCCTGCGTCCATGCCCTGGCGACTGAGGAAGTCTGCTTCCCAGTTTTCTACGCCCGGGATGTGAACTGCGGATATGGTGTATGCTCTGTCTTCCACCCACATCAGAAGCCGCCGGACTTCCTGGGAGGCTTGCCGACTGCGTGTTCCGCCTTGGTGGATGATGTATGCCACCGCTGCGAAGTTGTCCGACTGAATTCGGATCTGTTTGCCTTCCAGCCTCTGGTGGAAGGCTTGCAGGGCAAGATACCCTGCCCAGATTTCCAGAACATTGATCTGAAGGGTGGACTCCTCTGAAGAGAGTCCTTGCCCGTCTGAGAAAGGGGTACGTTCCTGTCTAGGGACGTTGACTTCCCATCCCATTGGCGAAGAATGTCCTATAGAAGTGGACGCAGATGAAACTGCGCGAAAAGGACTGCCTCTGCATGAGGCGTCTTAAGGGGTGTGACTGGCCTTGAAGGAGAGACTGCACCCCCGTCTGTAGTGAACGCTGTATGTCCAGCGGGAGCTGCACTATCGCTGAGAGAGTGTGAAGCTCCATGCCAAGATATGTCAGCGATTGGGTAGGTGTCAGATTTAACTTTGAAAAGTTTATGATCCACCCGAAACTCTGGAGAGTCTCCAGCGCCACGTTCAGGCTGTGTTGGCATGCCTCTTGAGAGGGTGCCTTGACAAGTAGATCGCCAAGTAAGGGATCACAGAGTGACCCTGAGAGTGCAGGACTACTCCCACTGCTGCCATGAACTTGTGAAAAGCCGTGGGGCTGTCGCCAGACCGAAGGGCAGGGCTACGAACTGAAGATGCTCGTCTTCAATAACGAATCGTAGCCAACACCGGTGCTCTGGAGCAATCCGCACGTGGAGATAAGCATCCTGATGTCTATTGACGTTAGGAAATCTCCTTGAGATATGGAGGCAATGACGGAGCGGAGGGATTCCATCCGGAACCGCCTGGTTTTCACGTGCTTGTTGAGCAGGTTTAGGTCCAAAATGGAACGGAAGAGCCGTCGTTTTTTGGTACCACAACCAGATTGGAGTAAAAACCGTATCTTGTTCCTGAGGAGGAACAGGGATTACCACTCCTTCTGCCTGCAGAAGAGCATCGGCTCGGTCGGGAGGTGAGGAAGTTCTGAAAATCTAGTCGGAGGACGAGAACAGAACTCCATCCTGTACACGTGAGACAAAATGTCTCTCACCCACCGGTCTTTGACCTGTGGCAGCTAAATGTCGCCAAAGCGGGAGAGTCTGCCACCGACCGCGGATGCGGAGAGAGAGAGCTGAACGTCATGAGGAAACCGCCTTGGTAGCGGTTCCTCCGGCTGCCTTCCTTGGGCGTGATTGAGCCTGCCAGGAATCTGCGCCTCTCTGAGCTTTTTGAGTCCTTTTGGACGAGGACAATTGGGACCTGCCCGAGCCTGGGAAGGACCGAAACCTCGACTGTCCCTTCCTCTGTTGGGTGTTGTTTGATCTGGGCCGGTGTAAGGAAGAGTCCTTACCCTTGGACTGTTTAATGATTTCATCCAATCGCTCACCAAACAGTCTGTCACCAGATAACGGCAAACTGGTTAAGCACTTTTTAGGGAAACAGAATCTGCTTTCCATTCCCTCAACCACAAGGCTCTGCGTAAAACCACGGAGTTGGCGGACGCCACCGACGTACGGCTCGTAGAGTGCAGGACAGCATTAATAGCGTAAGTCGCAATGCAGACATTGCGAGGTTAAGGACGCCATCTGCGGCACAGATGTACATGTGACAGTGTCCACGTGCGCAAGACCAGCTGAAAAAGCTTGGAATGCCCATACGGCTGCGAATGCCGGAGCAACCGACACACCGATAGCTTCATAGACAGAATTCAACCAGAGGACCATCTGTCTGTCAATGGCATCTTTAAGTGAAGTCCCATCTTCCACTGCAACTATGGATCTAGCCGCAAGCCTGGAGATAGGGGAATCCACCTTTGGACACTGGGTCCAGCGCTTGACCACGTCAGAGAGAAAAAAGGATAACGTGTATCCTTAATACGATTGGAGAACGCTTATCTGGATAAGTGTGGTGTTTCCGGATTGCTTCTCTGAAGTCAGAGTGGCCAGAAAAGTACTCAATATACGCTTGAGATACTGAAAAGGGATTTCTCCTGCTGTGAAGCTGACTCCTCCCCCGGAGGAGCTGAGGGAGAAATATCCAACATTCCCTTGATGGACGCTAGAAGATCATTCACTATGGCGTCACCATCCAGAGTATCCGGATTGAGAGCGGTCTCAGGATCAGAGTCCTGATCAGCTACGTCTGCCTCATCATACAGAGAGTCCCGCTGGGACCCTAACCAGTGATGAAGCCGAGTGCCGCTCCCAGCGAGCTCGCTTAGACTGTCTGGGACTGTCGTCCGTGTCAGAGCCTGCGCCCTGGGATGCATGGGACCCCCCCGGAGCACTGATTTGTTCCAAATGAGGGCGTATCAACATTGCCCATGGTCCGTCTGGACTGCAAAGTCTCTAAGATGTTAGTCACAGTCACAGACCTATCAGCCGAAACTGCAACTCCGTCCCTGTCCCTGGACAGGGTTCACAGGTGGTTCCTTTAGCCACCTCTAGCAGAGACCCCGGCTGACCAAGTGCTACAGGGGAGCATTGCACACAATGGGGACAGTGGAACCTGCCGTGTGGAACAGTATCACGTGCAGTACAAGCAGCATAGAAAGCCTGTGCCTTGGCACCCTTTCTATTTTGCTGCTGTTGTCTAGCCATCTAGAAGCATATAGCCAAGAATAGCGACCGTACAGTGCAATGTATAGCATACAAGCAGAAAGTACAAATGAACACTTCAGCACATGCAGTACAAGCAGCATAGAAAGCCTGTGCCTTAGCACCCTTGCTTTCTTGCTGCTGTTGTCCAGCCATCTAGGAGTATATAGCCAAGAATAGCGACCGTACAGTGCAGTGTATAGCATACAAGCAGAAAGTACAAATGAACACTTCAGCACATGCAGTACAAGCAGCATAGAAAGCCTGTGCCTTAGCACCCTTGCTTTTTTGCTGCTGTTGTCCAGCCATCTAGGCATAAAGTACAAATGGCATTAGTGGGGTCAGCCCTTCAGGTGCTGCTTACCGCCCGCACAAAGGCGGGTGTGTGGTCGCCCGAATCCTGTGACTGGTTGCCCAGAGCTTGTCTCCCTTCTCCAGCCCAGACTGCGTGCAGGAATGGCTGCCGGCGTCTTGTGAAGAGGGGCGGGCCGTGGGCGTGCCCCAGACAAGAGCGGGAAACTGGCGTCCCACTGTGTCCAGTGAAGGGGGCTGGAGAATGCAAAGCAGACTCCAGCTCTCGGCGCTGACTGTCTGTACAGCGTCCCGCCCCTCCCCTGACTGGCAGGGCTGGGGGCGGGAACGAAGCGAAAACTAGGCAGCAAAGCCGGGGACTCGAGTAATAAGCGCGGCCGTCCATGTGCACGGCCAGCGCGGAAGTCCCCGGCGCACCACAAGTCCCAGCCGCGCCACAGTGTAAAACACCCCGCAGCGGCCGGCGCGGCAGTTTTTAACACATAAATTCACTCAGCTAAGCTGCAGTGAATAATAGCACAAGCGCTCCGCGCTGTTGTCCCCGGCGCACTAGCACTCCCAGCAATGCTGGTGTGTGTGTGCGCGATGTGTACGGGGACACAGAGTACCTTAATGTAGCAGGGCCCTGTCCCTGACGATACCCAGCTCCATATCCAGCAGGATCTCCGGGTCTGTGGATGGAGCCCGGTCTCAGTGCCTGGAGACCGGTAAGATCCCACTTCACCCAGAGCCCCGAGGGGGGATGGGGAAGGAAAACAGCATGTGGGCTCCAGCCTCCGTACCCGCAATGGGTACCTCAACCTTAACAAACACCCGACAAAAGTGGGGTGAGAAGGGAGCATGCTGGGGGCCCTAGTATGGGCCCTCTTTTCTTCCATCCGACATAGTCAGCAGCTGCTGCTGACTAAACAGTGGAGCTATGCGTGGATGTCTGACCTCCTTCGCACAAAGCATAAAACTGAAGCAGCCTGTGATCCACGGGGGGTGTATATGCAGAAGGGGAGGGGCCTTACACTTTTTAGTGTAATACTTTGTGTGGCCTCCGGAGGCAGTAGCTATACACCCAATCGTCTGGGTCTCCCAATGGAGCGCCGAAGAAAGCTGAAGCTTGGGAAGTTAAAGGGAACCTGTCAGCAGAAATGTCCCCTAAAACCTAACAGATTCCCCCTCTGCAGCTCCTGGGCTGCATTCTAGAAAGGTCCCTGTTATGATTGTGCCCACTTTCTGACCGAAAAAAAGTGTTTATAAAGTTGTACCTTTTTGGCTTCTGATTCTGTAAATCCGTCACGGGGGCGGGCTGCCTGATGGCCGTTATTCTGCCCCCTGGTCCTGTATGCCGCCCCCATCGCTGATTTCAATACTTCTGGACGCCGCCCACTGCTCCAGCCATCCCCGCGCATGCCCAGTGCCCATCTCTCGGGGATGAGCACTGTGCCCAGCGTCACCACTGGTGACGTGCACGCAGGGTTAAGATTATGGGCGGTGCTGTGATGTTTATTCCTAAGCAACCGCCCATAATCGCGGGACCGCGCTTTCGGTGTAGTCACTGCTCCGCGCTCTTCCCATCTATTTCCTGCCTCGGGGCAAGATGGGAAGGAGGCGAAGTGAGGTCAGCAGCAGCGCGCTTGCGCAGAAAGAAGCAGGCCGAGGGGGAAAGCGCGGTCCCGCGATTATGGGCGGTTGCTTAGGAATAAACATCACAGCACCGCCCATAATCTTAACCCTGCGTGCACGTCACCAGCGGTGACGCTGGGCACAGTGCTCATCCCCGAGAGATGGGCACTGGGCATGCGCGGGGATGGCTGGAGCAGTGGGCGGCGTCCAGAAGTATTGAAATCAGCGATGGGGGCGGCATACAGGACCAGGGGGCAGAATAACGGCCATCAGGCAGCCCGCCCCCGTGACGGATTTACAGAATCAGAAGCCAAAAAGGTACAACTTTATAAACACTTTTTTTTGGTCAGAAAGGGGGCACAATACTAACAGGGACCTTTCTAGAATGCAGCCCAGGAGCTGCAGAGGGGGAATCTGTTAGGTTTTAGGGGACATTTCTGCTGACAGGTTCCCTTTAAGGCAACCATTTCGGGCATAGATTCCCTGGTGAGGGAATGCATCTCCTCTAGAGAAGCAGAGATGGCTTTGAGAGCCCACACTGCTGCAAAAGATGGGGAGAACGAGGCCCCTGCCGCCTCATATACAGAATTGGCCAGAAGGTCAACCTGGCGGTCAGTGGAATCCTTAAGAGAGGTGCCATCAGCCACTGATACAACGGTCCAGGCTGAGAGTCTAGACACCGGAGGGTCTACCTTTGGTGAATGAGCCCACTCCTTGACAACCTCAGGTGGAAAGGGAAAACAGTCATCAGAACCACGCTTTGGGAAGCGTTTGTCAGGACAGGCCATAGGCTTGGTCACAGTGGCCTGAAAACTGGAGTGGTTAAAGAACACACTCCTTGTCCTCTTAGGCAAGGTAAACTGGTGCTTTTCTGCCAGAGAGGGTTGCTCCTCTGATACTGGCGGATTGAGGTCCAGTACAGAATTAATGGACGCAATCAAGTCACTAACATCTGAGTCACTTTTGGACAGATCAATGGGGCACATGGAGGTAGCCTCCGAGCCCCCAGTAAAGGCATCCTCCTCGTCCTGCGAGTCAGCTCTTGAATCAGAGCCGCAGGACGAGGAAGGAGAGGGGACCCTGCGTCTCCTTTTAGGAGGACGGGGTCTGGGACCAGATGAAGAATCCTCTGTGAGCTCCGCTGAGAGAGCCCTAGCAGCAGAGGCACCCTGTGAAGGGGGCTGATGCATGTTCAGCAAAGTCCGGGACAGCTGTCCCATGGAGTCGGCAAAAGACTGGGAGATTGACCTAGAGAAGGATTCTACCCAAGCCGGAGGTTCAGCCACTGAAGCCGGAGCAGCCGGAGGGACCACTGTGGGTGCGATTCCAGGCTGAGGCACTGTCAGGTTAGAGCAGGCATCACAATGTGGATATGTGCTCGGTTCAGGCAGCACGAGCTTACATGCAGTGCATACTGAGTACAGCCTTGCAGCCTTGCTCCTCGTGTGAGACATGCTGCTGGAGTGGGGGCTCTGAGCCAGAATGACCCCCAGAGAGTATATAAGAAGGTCCACAACCGGAGGTTGTGGCTTACCAGACCGTTTGTGTGCCCTCCAGATCCCACAGCCCGGACCCCCAAGCAGCTTAGCAGGGATGCTGCAGCCAGCGCTGATCCAGAGAAAAACGCTGATAAAATGGCGCCGGAGCGAGGAGAGGGGGCGGGACCTGCTCTGAGAGCGGGATCTGGAGGGCCAAGGAGACTTACAGGGGAGGGGACATGTACTCAGAGAGGAGTGTCCCTCCCCTGTGCCGAACGGCCGCTGGGCGGAGCCGCACTGTCCCTCTGCATGATTGACATGCGAGGGCAGTGAAATCGAAAGTAAATTTGAGCGATGCGGCCGGCGCGCAGGCACCATCGGCGCGGTTCTCAGGCGACAACCAGAGAACCGGCCGGAAATGTCAGAAAAGTTACACAGCACACTCTCCCACCATAATAAAGTACCGGGACCCCCCGAATATAAACGTCTCAGGTACTTAGCTTGCTGAGACGCAGGGTTCCAAGTCCCTGGGGATGAGTGCTCCGTCCAGCAGGATCCTGAAGGGCTGCGGATGGAGACCGGTCTCCTGCAAAGCAAGGAGAACCGTGCTGGCTCCCACTTCAAGCCAGAGCCCGAGGGATGGTGAAGGAGCGCAGCATGTAAGGCTCCAGCCTTGGAATCAACCTTAACAACACCACCGACACAGTGGGGTGAGAAGGGACATGCCGGGAGTCCAGGCTTGGACCCGCTTTTCTTCAAAAACTTTCCAAAAATGAAAAATCAGATGAGAATGCATGTGTGGATGTATGCCTCCTGAACACAAAGCAATGAACTGGCTAGATCTGGTTATCCAGGGGGTGTATATGCTCAGAGGGAGGAGCTACACTTTTTAGTGTAGTACTTTGTGTGTCCTCCGGAGGCAGAAGCTATACACCCAATGTCTGGGTCTCCCATAGGAACGATAAAGAAATGGCAGATGTGTGAAACGATCCAAAGATGGATCAGCTATTGGATCTGTTCAACAAAAGTACAGAGCTTGCTCTTGAATGACAACAGGCAGATGTTGGTGAATTTGCACACACAGTGAGGCAAAAGCTTTTGGAGCCTGGCATTGTTTCAAGAAAGGCAGCAAAGAAGGCACTGTGTATGTAGGAGTTGGGAGAGCAAGCCACTGGCCAAATGATTATTCAGCTGGCAGCTAACTATTGTATACGGAGGCCCTAAGAGAAACACTACACCTAACTCGGCAATCAATGATGTCATGTAAGTAGCCAATATAATCAGCTATACAAGGAAAGCTCAAAAAAACATCTACACACATCTCTCGCCATAATAAATGCCAGAGGTGTTTTATTACGTAAGCTTCCTGCTTCGATTTAGTGGCCCTTTAATGTTTTTATAAGCCTGTTGAAAGTGGAATTGTACGTCACTGCATATCAGCAGAGCGCTATTGCATGTTATGCTGCAACTTACTAATACCATATACATTTGGCCTCTTCTATTACTTTAGGAAACAAAAGTTGGATTCCTACAAGATCAGTTTTTTGCCATTTTTACAAGATATAGAATAGATATGAAAAAGAAGAAGAAATAATAATAATAATAATAATAATAATAATAATAATACAATGGCCATTCATTTTCTGAATGTAGATACTGAGAATATTGTTGAAATGCCACCCAGCCCTTCACAGTTGTGCCCATTAATACAACTGAACGTCAAACAGTTAATGTTTGCAAAACTGGCATTTCAATTACCGGTTATGAACTAAAGTCTAAGGCCCCTTTCACATTTCGCTTTTACTTACGTTCATTGGTCCCCTCGGGGTATCTGTCCGAACTGCCCCTCCCCCATCCCGCAAAGCGTGTTTCGGACGCAGGCACCAACAGGGCCATTGACTATAATGGAGCAGAATCCGGTAGCGTGTGCTCTGTCTTACTCAATTTTCGGGCATGTACGTTTTCTGCAGACGGACACCCAAACGTAGTCAACTAGGTTTTGGTGTCCGCCTGCAGAAAACGTATATGCCCAAAAATGGAGCAAGACAGAGCACACACTACCGGATTCTGCTCCATTATAGTCAATGGCCCTGTCGGCGCATGCGTCCAAAACACGCTTTGCGGTGTGGGGGAAAGGCCCTACGGGACCACTGAACGTAAGTAAAAGCGCAATGTGAAAGGGGCCTAAGTCGAGCAGTGTATGATATGCACAATATCCCCAAAAAATTAGTTCATACCTTTGATAACAAGCACATATCTTCACGAAATCAAAACCAAAATAAGCAAGAGCATAAGTTGATAGCTATGCAGAGTGTAGGAGCATGTTCACACTGTGACCATATAACTGACAAAACTTAAGATAAACAAAATACGCGTATACCCTGCAGTAAGCATGTAAATAGAAATTGCAAATGTAAATAACACGGTACTTAGTAAACCTTATTGTGGTGGGATGGCTTCTATGCTTTTTTGATTAAAAACGGTGTCAAGAGTTTCATAGTTTTTAAGATTGAAGGTAGACTTAAAGGAAACCTGTCAGGTGCAATATGCAACCAGAACCACGAGCAGTTCTGAGTGTATATTGCAAATCCCTGCCTAACCATCCCTGTATACACTAGCATAGATAAAGAGATCTTTAGAAAAAGTATCTCTAAAGATCTTTTATCTTATGCTAATGAGCGCAGCGACTAGTCCCAAGGGTGTTTATATCCCCCGACTAGTCCGTCCTGTTTGCACGTTAGTATGTCCACAGGGGTGTACTAACATGCTATTCAATTCATCATAACCAGTGGTGCCGCACGTACCTGTGTTCACTGTGACCGCGCTTCTGAATGCCGGACACTTCCGGTCATGTGCAGTAGACCTCTCTGAAGCTGGAACATGTACACCCGGCTTCATACTGCACATGACTGAAAGTGTCGGGCATTCAGAAGCGCGGTCACAACGAACGCAGGTACACGCGGCACTGCTGGTAATGCTGCATTGAATAGCATGCTAGTACACCCCTGTAGGTGTACTAACATGCTAAGAGGGCGGCTAGTCAGGGCATAAAAGCCCTTGTAACTAGTGCCCTTGCTCATTAGCATAAGATAAAAGATCTTTAGAAATACTTTTTCTAAAGAACTCTTTATGTATGCTACTAGATACAGGGACTGTTAGGCAGGCATTAGCAATATACACCCAGAACTGCTCGTGGTTCTGGGTGCATATTGCACCTGACAGGTTCCCTTTAAGTCCATAGAGTTCAACCCATAGCCTAACATGTTGATTGAAAACCCCATGGAGCAGACAGTAAGCTCCATATTAGGGGAAGAATTCCTTCTCGACTACACGTACAGCAATCAGACCAATTCCCTGGATCAACGCCCAATCACAGAATCTAGTGCACATAACCAGTAATATTATATTTTTCCAAAAAGGCATCCAAGCCCTTCTCTTGAATGTTAGTAGTGAATCAACCATTACAACATTATGTGGCAGAGAGTTCCATAGTCTCACTGCTCTTACAGTAAAGAATCTGCTTCTATGATTATGATTAAACCTTCTTTCGTGTAGATGTAGTGGATGCTCCTTTGCAATGGTCGCAGGTCTAGATGTAAAAAGATCATTAAAAAGATCTCTGTACTGTCCTCTCATATTTGTACATTGTAATATGATCACCCCTAAGCCTGTGCTTTTCCAAACTGAATAACCCCAAGTTTAGTAACCCATCTTGGTACTGCAGTCCACCCATTCTCTTGTTTACCATGTTACTTATATGTTCTATGGCTATTTACTTACTCGAGAGTACACATTCATTTTGTTTATATTTTAGATCTCCACAAAATCATCAAATCTGAAGGTGAATTCTGCCATCCAACTAGCAGTAAACTTCACTAACTAAAGTTAACAAATGATTAGGAGTAAAGACCCAGTCACACACGAGATCTCTAACGAGATCGTTGCTGAGTTACGGTTTCTGTGACGCAGTAGCGATCCCGTTAGCGATCTCGTTATGTGTGACACCTACCAGCAATCAGGCCCCTGCTGTGAGATCTCTAGTCGTTGCCGAACGGTCCGGATCATTTTCTTCAAAGGCGATGTCCTACTGGGCAGGACGCATCGCTGTATTTAACACCTTCCAAAGACCTCCTAACACAGTCCCAACGCTCACCGAGATCGTTATACAGGTCGCTCATCGTTAATGCGTCGTTGGTAAGGTCTGACATCTCACCAGCGGCTTACCAGCGATCCTTATCAGGTCGTATCGTTGTCGGGATCGCTGATAAGTCATGGTGTGTGACTGGGCCTTAAGACAACCGGGTATGCAACTGCTTACCATCTTATCCCATTAGAAGAAAAAAAATCCACAAATGTGTCAATCAGAAAAAGATTGGAAAGGGGTGATAACATGAAGAAAAGTTCACGTATACCATACTGGAAAACTTCTTTAGCTTTACATAGCTCAATTTAACTATTCAACAGTTGCATCTAGGACTTTTTAGTTTTGAATTGGTCCACAATGTTTAAAGATACCAGAGGTGTAAAAGTAAGTATGGGGGGTTGGTGGGGTGATGACATAACAGGATTCCACCTCAGATTGCCTCCATGTACCTCTAAATATATTATGTGCTTCAGCTTTTAAGCCAGGGTCAAGAGAACATCTGTTTGTATTCTTCTTCTGTTCCATCCCATATGCCAATCTTCCAGGCTCTGGAATGGGACACAATGTAACAGGGAAGTCCACCGTTTCGGGAGGGGGTTCTGCAGCATGCAGGATTTCTCCCACCGCCTTCTGTGACAACTGAACTTTCTCTTACATCCAAACTGAATCCAGAGCGCAGAAGAAGGGCATATTGGACAGAATAGAAAAGGATGGAAGAAAAGAATACAGAAGGAAGAAAAGAATACAAAGGGTCATGTTACCGAACTGCGATGCATGCATACTGGCAGAGCAGCCAATGCAAGTATAGTCAAAGAAGAATAGTAAGGAGCAGTGAAGACACACCATTGTGGATCCAACAGTAGTTGGCAACCCCTTTAATAAAAGAATGCTAAATTAACATTCATTATATACCCGTATAGTATAGCGTCATTTACTTGAATTAGTGTTTGTATGTTCAGTACCTGCATTTCTTCCACCCAGGCAAGGAGCTCATAAACAAATCTGAGGCTGCCTTCATCTTCTGATGAGGATAAAGCAAGAAGCTCTGCCCGACTCATTGGTTTCCGAAACCAAGATGTGGAAGAAGTGGCTGATGTGTGAACACCTTGTTGGGAAAAAGTGTTAAGGGACACAGAGGTTTGCAAGTTTGCACCGATGAAATTCCCTTTTCTGTACAGGTTGGAATATTCCAGTCTCAGTGTCAGAAGCTCGTCCTGAATCCGTAGAACTCTAAAAAATTAAATAAGAAAATGAGCTTACAGCATGTATTAATTATACAAGTAGTATACAATTAGAAATTATTATACAGCATAAAAGCAGCTGCAGACATATATTAAACTGACAGATCATGTCAGATACAATATTACTATGCTACAGCTTTATGTAAATAGATGGGTATATAAAATTGGTGAAATAAGTATTGATCACCAATTTTCTAAGTTAAAGTATCTCTAAAGGTGCTAGTGACATGAATTTCTCACCAAATGTCAGTAACACGTTATCCAGTCCACACAGACAAATAATTCAAACTATAGATGTCCACAAATTTAGTGATACGTAATAAAGAGAAATGACACAGGGGAAAAGTATAAAACACGTGAAGAAAAATAGGTACAAAAAGCTATGGAAAGTCATGACACCAGCTGCAATCTATCAGTAATTAAAAAAGAATCCTGCCCCTTAATGAAAAATAATATCAGCTGGTTCAACTGATGGCCTATAAAAAGGTGCTTCATTACGATGGTGCCACACAAGAAACATCTCATGATGGTAAAACCAGTGAGCTGTCTCAAGATCTTTGCAACCTTATTGATGCTAAACATACTGATGGCATTGGTTACAGAAGAATTTCTAACAAAACTGAACGTTCCAGTGAGTACTGTTGGGGCCATAACCCAGAAGAAGGGAATTTTGTTTACTTACCGTAAATTCCTTTTCTTCTAGCTCTAATTGGGAGACCCAGACAATTGGGTGTATAGGCTATGCCTCCGGAGGCCGCACAAAGTATTACACTCAAAAGTGTTAAGCCCCTCCCCTTCTGCCTATACACCCCCCGTGCTCCCACGGGCTCCTCAGTTTTGGTGCAAAAGCAAGAAGGAGGAAAAAGAATTATAAACTGGTTAAAAGTAACTTCAATCCGAAGGAATATCGGAGAACTGAAACCATTCAACATGAACAACATGTGTACACAAAAAAACAGGGGCGGGCGCTGGGTCTCCCAATTAGAGCTAGAAGAAAAGGAATTTACGGTAAGTAAACAAAATTCCCTTCTTCTTTGTCGCTCTATTGGGAGACCCAGACAATTGGGACGTCCAAAAGCAGTCCCTGGGTGGGTAAAATAATACCTCATAATAGAGCCGTAAAACGGCCTCTTCCTACAGGTGGGCAACCGCCGCCTGAAGGACTCGTCTACCTAGGCTGGCATCCGCCGAAGCATAGGTATGCACCTGATAGTGCTTCGTGAAAGTGTGCAGGCTCGACCAGGTAGCCGCCTGACACACCTGCTGAGCCGTAGCCTGGTGCCTCAAAGCCCAGGACGCGCCCACGGCTCTGGTAGAATGGGCCTTCAGCCCTGAGTGAACCGGAAGCCCAGCAGAACGGTAGGCTTTGATAATTGGCTCCTTGATCCACCGAGCCAGGGTTGATTTGGAAGCCTGTGACCCTTTACGCTGGCCAGCGACAAGGACAAAGAGTGCATCCGAGCGGCGCAGGGGCGCCGTACGAGAAATGTAGAGTCTGAGTGCTCTCACCCAATCTAACAAGTGCCAATCCTTTTCACATTGGTGAACTGGATGAGGATAAAAAGAAGGTAAGGAGATATTCTGATTAAGATGAAAGGAGGATACCACCTTAGGGAGAAAATCCGGAACCGGACGTAGAACCACCTTGTCCTGGTGAAACACCAGGAAAGGGGCTTTGCACGACAATGCTGCTAGCTCAGACACTCTCCGAAGAGAAGTGACTGCTACTAGAAAAACCACTTTCTGCGAAAGTCGTGAGAGGGAAATATCTCTCATTGGCTCGAATGGTGGTTTCTGAAGAACCATCAGAACCCTGTTTAGATCCCAGGGTTCTAACGGCCGCTTGTAAGGAGGAACGATGTGACAAACCCCCTGCAGGAACGTGCGTACCTGTGGAAGCCTGGCTAGGTGCTTCTGGAAAAACACAGAGAGCGCTGAGACTTGTCCCTTAAGGGAGCCGAGCGACAAACCCTTTTCCAGTCCAGATTGAAGGAAGGACAGAAAAGTGGTCAAGTCAAAAGGCCAGGGAGAAAAACCCTGAGCAGAGCACCACGACAGGAAAATTTTCCACGTCCTGTGGTAGATCTTGGCGGACGTTGGTTTCCTAGCCTGTCTCATAGTGGCAATGACGTCTTGAGATAACCCTGAAGACGCTAGGGTCCAGGACTCAATAGCCACACAGTCAGGTTGAGGGCCGCAGAATTCAGATGGAAAAAACGGCCCTCGAGATAGCAAGTCTGTTCGGTCTGGTAGTGTCCACGGTTGGCCGACCGTGAGATGCCACAGATCCGGGTACCACGACCTCCTTGGCCAGCCTGGAGCGACGAGGATGGCGCGGCGGCAGTCGGTCCTGATCTTGCGTAACACTCTGGGCAACAGTGCCAGCGGAGGAAACACATAAGGGAGCTGAAACTGCGACCATCCTGAACTAAGGCGTCTGCCGCCAGAGCTCTGGGATCTTGAGACCGTGCCATGAACATTGGTACCTTGTTGTTGTGCCGGGACGCCATGAGGTCGACGTCCGGCACCCCCCAGCAGCAACGGATCTCCTGAAACACGTCCGTGTGAAGGGACCATTCCCCTGCGTCCATGCCCTGGCAACTGAGGAAGTCTGCTTCCCAGTTTTCCACGCCTGGGATGTGAACTGCGGATATGGTGGATGCCGTGGCTTCCACCCACATCCAAATCCGCCGGACTTCCTGGAAGGCTTGCCGGCTGCGTGTGCCGCCTTGGTGGTTGATGTATGCCACCGTTGTGGAATTGTCCGACTGAATTCGGATCTGCTTGCCCTCCAGCCACTGCTGGAACGCTTTCTGGGCAAGATACACTGCCCGTATTTCCAGAACGTTGATCTGAAGCGAGGACTCTTGCTGGGTCCACGTACCCTGAGCCCTGTGGTGGGGAAAAAAACGCTCCCCACCCTGACAGACTCGCGTCCGTCGTGACTACTTCCCAGGATGGGGGTAGGAAGGATTTCCCCTTCGATAACGAAGTGGGAAGAAGCCACCACCGAAGGGAAGCTTTGGTCGCCTGAGAGAGGGAGACGGTCCTGTCGAGGGACGTCGGCTTCCTGTCCCATTTGCGTAGGATGTCCCATTGAAGGGGACGCAGGTGAAACTGCGCGAAAGGGACTGCCTCCATTGCTGCCACCATCTTCCCCAGGAAGTGCATGAGGCGCCTCAAGGGGTGTGACTGGCCTTGAAGGAGAGATTGTACCCCTTTCTGTAGTGCCTACTGCTTGAACAGCGGAAGCTTCACTATCGCTGAGAGGGTATGAAACTCCATGCCAAGATATGTCAGCGATTGGGCCGGTGTCAGATTTGACTTTGGAAAATTGATGATCCACCCGACACCCTGGAGAGTCTCCAGGGAAGCGTCGAGGATGCGTTGGCATGCCTCTTGAGAGGGTGCCTTGATCAGCATCCAAGTACGGGATCACCGAGTGACCCTGCGAGTGTAGGAGCGCTACTACAGTAGCCATAACCTTGGTAAAAACCCGTGGGGCTGTTGCCAGGCCGAACGGCAGTGCCACGAATTGCAGGTGTTAGTTTCCTATGTCGAAGCGCAAGAAGCGCTGGGCTCTGGAGCAATCGGTACGTGGAGATAAGCATCTTTGATATCGATTGATGCAAGGAAATCGCCTTGGTACATTGAGGCGATGACAGAGCGGAGGGATTCCATCCTGAACCGTCTGGTTTTACATGTTTGTTGAGCAGTTTCAGGTCCAGGACCGGGCGGAAAGACCCGTCCTCCTTTGGGACCACAAACAAGATGGAGTAAAAACCGTGGCTCAGTTGCTGAAGAGGAACCGGGATCACCACTCCTTCTGCCTTCAGAGTGCACAGCGCCTGCAGAAGAGCCTCGGCTCGCTAGGGAGGCGGGAATGACCTGAAGAATCGAGTCGGGGGACGAGAGGTGAACTCAATCTTGTAACCGTGAGACAGAATGTCTCTCACCCAGCGGTCTTTTATTTGTGGCAGCCAGGTGTCGCAAAAGCAGGAGAGCCTGCCACCGACCGAGGATGCTACTAGAGGAGGTCGAAGTCATGAGGAAGCCGCTTTGTTAGCGGCGCCTCCGGTGGCCTTTTAAGGACGTGACTTAGACCGCCATGCATCAGAGTTCCTTTGTTCTTTCTGAGACCTTTTGGACGAGGAGAATTGGGACCTGCCCCGCCCTGAAAGGACCGAAACCTCGACTGCCCTCTCCTCTGTTGGGGTATGTCCTGTTTGGACTGGGGTAAGGATGTATCCTTTCCCTTGGATTGTGTGATGATTTCATCCAGACGCTCGCCAAACAGCCTGTCGCCAGAAATTGGCAAACTGGTTAAGCGCTTTTTTGGAAGCAAAATCTGCCTTCCATTCCCGTAGCCACAAGGTCCTGTGGAGTACCACCGAATTGGCGGCCGCGACCGCCGTACGGCTCGCAGAGTCCAGGACAGCAATAATAGCGTAAGACGCAATTGCCGAGGTCTGGGTGGTAATGGATGCCACTTGTGGCGCGGCCGTGCATGTGGCTGCTTCAATTTGCGCTTGACCTGCTGAGATAGCTTGTAGCGCCCATACGGCTGCGAACGCTGGGGCAAAAGAAGCTCCGATAGCTTCATAGATGGATTTCAACCAGAGCTCCATCTGCCTGTCAGTGGCATCCTTGAGCGAGGCCCCCTCTTCCACTGCAAGTCCGCCAGTCTGGAGATTGGAGGATCCACTTTGGGACACTGAGTCCAACCTTTAACCACGTCAGGGGGAAAAGGATAACGTGTATCCTTAAGGCGCTTAGAAAACCGCTTATCTGGACAAGCATGATGAATCTGGACTGCCTCTCTGAAATCAGAGTGGTCCAGAAACATACTCGGTGTAAGAGAAGCTGACTCCTCCGCCGGAGGAGCTGAGGGAGAACTATCCAGCATTTGATCGATGGACGCAATAAGAACGTTCACTATGGCGTCCCCGTCTGGAGTATTAAGATTGAGAGCGCCCTCAGGATCAGAATCCTGATCAGCTGTCTCCGCATCATCAACCAGAGATTCCCCCCGCTGAGACCCTGAACAATATGATGTCGAGGGAAATTCTAAGCGAGCCCGCTTAGTCGGTCTGGGGCTGGGGTCTAAGTCAGAACCCTCAGTCTGGGATGTATGAGATACCCCGGGAGGACATTGTTGGTCCAACTGAGGGGGGCCAGGGAACAATGATTCAACAGAGTCCCTTTGCTGAGATACCGGCCTGGACTGCAAGGCTTCTAGTATCTTAGTCATAGTCTCAGAGAGTTTTGCAAACTCCGTCCCCATCACTAGGACAGTGTCAACAGGTGGCTCCCCCTGGGCCCCTCTTAGCAGAGGCCCTGGCTGAAGAAGTGTCACAGGGCCGAACATTGTACACAATGAGGGTCAATGGAACCTGCCGGCAGCTGGGTCGTACAAGCGACGCAGTCAGCATAATAAGCCTGTGCTTTGGCACCCCTGCCTTTTGTGGGCGCCATGCTATTGTTTTCCCTGAGTAACACACTAGGGTATATAGCCAGAATGAACTGTGCTCATACAGTGTAAAATATATACTATAAACAAATAATGTATCAATACACTACAGCACCATGGGGCTAGCACCACAGGTGCTGCTTACCATCCGCCTAAAGCGGTTATGAGGCCACCAGAGACCGTGTCTGGGTCTCCCAGGGTTAATCCCTCTCTGCAGCGTCGGAGGAGCTGACAGGAATGGCTGCGGCGTCCTGACGAGAGGAGGGAGCCGTGGGCGTGGCCGAGGTGCTCACACTGTGCACAGTGAGGGGGGTGGAGTATGGAAATCATACTCTAGCCCTCAGTGCTGCTCGTTCCGTGCAGCGTCCCGCCCTTCCCCTGCCTGTCAGGGCTGAGGGCGGGAGAAAGGGAAACTAGGCCGCAAGCAAGCCGGGGACTCGAGTATACGCGTGGCCGCCGTAAAAGCGCGGCCGACGCCGAAGTCCCCGGCGAACTACAAGTCCCAGCCGCGCCGCAGTTTCCCATGGCAGCGGCGGTTAGCGCGGTAGCCCCTACGTATAAACACACTCAGCGACGCTGAGTGTGTAATGGCACAGTTTAACCCGGTCAGCGCCGCGGTCCCCGGTGCACTAGCACACCCAGCAAAGCTGAGGTGTTGCCGTGCGCGGTCCCCACAGGGATACAGAGTACCTTCACGTAGCAGGGCCATGTCCCTGAACTGTACCCGGCTCCTATCCAGCAGGCTCCACAGGAGTTGTGGATGAAGCACGGTCTCAGTGCCTGGAGACCGATAGGATCCCACTTCACCCAGAGCCCTGAGGGGGATGGGGAAGGAAAGCAGCATGTGGGCTCCAGCCTCTGTACCCGCAATGGATACCTCAACCTTAACAACACCGCCGACAAGAGTGGGGTGAGAAGGGAGCATGCTGGGGGCCCTATATGGGCCCACTTTTCTTCCAACCGACATAGTCAGCAGCTGCTGCTGACTAATCTGTGGAGCTGTGCTGTGCGTGTCTGACCTCCTTCGCACAAAGCAAAAAACTGAGGAGCCCGTGGGAGCACGGGGGGTGTATAGGCAGAAGGGGAGGGGCTTAACACTTTTGAGTGTAATACTTTGTGCGGCCTCCGGAGGCATAGCCTATACACCCAATTGTCTGGGTCTCCCAATAGAGCGACAAAGAAATGGGAAAAACATCATTGCACCATGAACTGGCCATGATCATGTGCTCCCTTGAAAATTTCAGAGAGGAAGGTGAAAATAATCAGAAGAGTAGTCCAAAAGTCAAGAACCACCTGTGGAGAGCTACAGAAAGACTTCAAATCAGCAGGTACAAAAAGGCACTACACATGACCCCAAAAAACACCATACCAACAGTGAAGTTTGGAGGTGGGATCATCATGATGTGGGGCTATTTTCCAGCATACGGCACTGGCAAACGTCATATGATTGAAGGAAGGATGAATGGACAAATGTACCGAGACATTCTTGATAAAAATCTGCTGGCATCTACCAGGATGATGAAACGAGTGTGGACATTTCAACAAGACAATGATCTCAAACACACAGCCAAGGGAACTCTCAATTGGTTTCAGAGATGGAAAATAAAGATGCTAGAATGGCCCAGCCAATAACCGGACCAGGACATAAATTTTATGGCAGCGTTCATAGAAGAAGACCACAGAACCTTCAGGATTTGAAGTCTGTTTGTGTGGAAGAATGACCAAAATCACACCTGAGCAATGCATGCGAATAATTTCTCCATACAGGAAGCAACTTGAAGTTGTCATCACCAACAAAGACTTTTGTATGAAATATTAAATACATTTCAATAAGTGTGCTTAAAGGGAATCTGTCATCAGAAATTTGGCTTTCAACCTAAAAGTTTCCCCCTCTGCAGCTCGTGGGCTGCATTCTAGTAAGGTTTCTATACTTTTTGTGCCCTTTTTTAAACCAAAATAAATACTTTATAAAACTGTACCTTTCGGTTTGAAAATCTTGTAAATCATCCATGGGGGCGGGCCGTGTGGCGTCTGTTGCTGTATCTTACGCCGTCCCCCATGCTCCAAATCATCCCTCAGAACGCCGCCCACTGCGCCCGAGGTCCCGTGCACGGCGGGACACCTGGTGACGTGGTCGCAGGCATGAGAGTATGGGCGGCGCTGTGATTGCATCGCAAGTGCCGCCCATACTCTCGTGCCCGCCCTTTCCCCACTGCCTCCAGCGTTCTGCGCCGGCCCGACGTCACCTCCTTCCCATTGTACCTTGCAGCAGGAAATAGATGGGAGGAGCGGAGCAGGCCACTACAGGAGAAGCGGAGAGGATCTGAGCGACGTACAGAGGGGAGAGCGTGCCCACGAGAGTATGGGCGGGCACTTGCGATGCAATCACAGCGCCGCCCATACTCTCGTGCGTGCGACCACGTCACCAGGTGTCCTGGCATGCACGGGACTTCGGGCGCAGTGGGCGGCGTTCTGAGGGATGATTTGGAGCATGGGGGACGGCGTAAGATACAGCAATGGACGCCACACGGCCCGCCCCTATGGACGATTTACAAGATTTTCAAACCGAAAAGTACAGTCTTATAAAGTATTTATTTTGGTTTAAAAGGGGGCACAAAAAGTACAGAAACCTTGCTAGAATGCAGCCCAGGAGCTGCAGAGGGGGAAACATTAAGGTTGAAAGCCAAATTTCTGATGACAGGTTCCCTTTAATACTTTTTACCTGTGTCATTTTTCATTATTACACATCACTAAATGTATGGACATCTATGGTTTGATTTCTTTGCCTGTGAGGACTGGATGGCTTGTCACTGACATCTAGTGACAAATTTATGTCAATATCACCATCAGAAACATATTTAACTTGAAAATTGGTGGTGTTCAATACTTATTTCACCCGCTGTAAATATATAGACATATTATATATACATATGCACATACATACATATATAAAATCAACATAGTGCAATTCATTTGTAAAGCTCGACTTTACCTGAAGGCAAGCTCATCCACTTGGAAATACTTTTCATCTCGCAGAATCTGAACGTCTGCCTGAAGTTGACGGAGAACGCTTTCACTTTCCTGAAGGAATTGCAACACTTCGATCTCCTGTTGAGTGCTTTGCCCACATTCCACATTAGCGGCATCCTAATGGACACACACAAAAAGTCAAAAGAAAATAAGTCAATGATTGTTGTGGAGAAAAAACAACTTGTTTTCAATTACTTTTATACACGGAGATGAAATCGGTGTTATTCATAAAACTATACCCACCCATTTACGTGGTACGCATCACTGTGCATTGCACATAAAGCAGACATAAAAGGCTGATAACTGACAGCATGATGTCACCTGACTAATTATTAACATTTTACAAGAGCGTATCCTGTAAATACTAGTAGCGCACACACACACTAATGTGTGTATGTAATATATATACACACACACACATATATACATTATATATATATATATATATATATATATATATATATATATATATATATATATGCACACACACATACATACATACATACATACATACATATACATATATATATATATATATATATATATGCACGCGCGCACACACACACACACACACATGTACACACACACACTGCTACGGTGTAGAGTTGCTGCAGCTTCTACCCGCACTTACAGACTGTAGTGTATTCCTTGCCAGTGTCAGCTTCTCTTCACAGCTTAGACAGCCATTCTGAATCCTATTTGCAATTTGTAACAGCAGTTCAAGCCTATTAAGCAAGAAGAAGAAGGTATTGTATCGTAATGAGTAGAAAAGAAAAAGAAAAAGCCAAGACAGTCCATAGAAGCACATACCTCTCCACAGCTGGCCGGAGAACCTTCTCTCGCTCTATCATGGATAGTATAAGCTTCCCCCACTGTTCCTCCACATCATTAGGATGAAAGGATGTGGGAAGTTTGATTCGACCAAACTCAATCCAGGTCTTTTACAAAAAAAAGGCAGAAAAAAGGAATATCGTCAAATAATGTAAAATAATTAAAGGAATTTTTCATGTTGTATCTTCAGGAGCATATTGCTCCCCTGCCTTCTGGTTGCCAGGAGCGGTGTGCTCCTGCAGATTGACCAGTGGCATGATCACACCAATGTCCTGAACTAAGCGCGCTCTCATGACGCTAGAATAAGCAGCTTTGCCTCTACCCCACATGTGACTGTACAGCACTGTTTGGCCACACTGCAGAGCTTGGGAAGGAAGGAAGGAGCGCCACTTGATTTTTGGAGCATATATTTTCCAAACATTTGGGGACTTCATTTGCAAAGCCCCTAAGTGCCAGAAAAGTAGAAAATCCCTCAAGTGATCACATTTTGGAAATTACAGCCCTCTGGGAATCCATCTATGTTTGTAAGGACGATTTTGTCTCTGGAGAATACCCATGGAGTCAAATGCAGTGAATGTGGCATGATAAAAAATTACAAATAAGCCCTTGTCATGCCCAGTACATTGTAGTGCCCGTACATTATAGTGTCCAGTTCGTCCTTCTGGAGACACACATTCCGTAAAATTAAGCAGGCTCTCCTCACTACAACAATCCCAAAACATGGGGACATCAAATGTGGGGTCCAGAACGGAGGGGGGGTATTTGGATTTGTGAGCGTAGCTTTTACTCTATGATGAAAAGAGGTTTTTTTTATTTTTTTATGGTGCTCGCTGAAGGGGTTAACTGATGTTAAAGTTTCATAGATCGGCAATAACAAATAGGTATTTTTTTTTGTTTTAGTTTTTACATAAATATACTTATTTATTGGTATATTGTTTTCATTAAAGGGAGCCGGTCACCAAATTTTTCATGTATAAACCAAAACTATCACCTTCAGCAGCACTTGTGCTGCACTCCATAAAGGTGCATATTATCCCCTTACTCTACCTGTATACCCCCAAATACCTTTTTGTATTCTCCAGCACTATACCTAAATCTTTCGGTCCGGTTCGATGGGCGTCCTTGGTGCTGCTCCTGTCCCTCCTCTCCGCGCTGATAGCGGTTCCTCTTGTTACTATTTACGTGGATGACGCCTCCTGGGAGAAATTTCACTCCTGCGCAGAGCCGTCACTGGCTGACACAGGCGCACATTGCTCAGCCCTACTGCAGGCAGAGCCTAATACATAATTGAGGCCTGCGTGAGCCAGCGATGGCTCTTTACAGGAGCAAGATTTCACCTGGCTATATGGATGATGCAGGAGGAGTCATCCACGCGGCAATCATAAAGAGAGGATGGCTATTAGCGCAGAAAGGAGGGACAGACCGCAAGCACGCCCATCGAACTAGAGTGAAAGATTTACAAACCGCAAGGGAGATTTTCAAAAGGTATTTGGGGGGTATACAGGGAGAGTAAGGGAATGCTATGCACCTTTATATAGTACAGCACCGACACAACTGAAGATGGTAGTTTTGGATTATAAATGAAAAATCTGGTGACAGCTTCCCTGTAATACATTAGACCTGTCCGTTCTGCACTAGCAGAGGCCTCTTAGACCATACTTCTCACATGATCTAATAGCCCTGCCGTAGCTGGCTGACCCAGTAATAGTCATGTCATCCTTAGGTTGCCATGGCAACAATATGGCCCCTGTGATCACGTCGTGGGGATCCCAATCAGGATGGAGAGGGAGGGCATTCCCTCTCCCTGCCCCATAAAATTTGCAAACACTAGTGGCATTTAGGGGGTTAAACAGCCAGGGGAAGTGCTATAAGTTATGGCAAGTTCCCGGCGACGATTATGCCGCCAGGATCTCAATGACAGAAATTGATGCTATTTTGCGTGAACTCCTTCCCAACCATGACGTAAACTTACATCAAATGTCGATAGGAGATAGAATTTCATTGATAACTGCTGCTATGATGGGAAGAGCTAAAGACAAAGGGAGGAGCTAGTGGCAGAGCTCCGCCCCTCCTTGTCTCTACATAGAATCCCCTCAGTAACACCAGACATCTATCTCAGTAATGGGAAAGTTCATGCTGAATACAGATTTTACCCCAGAATAGAGAATATTGATAATGACTGATCAATTCTAGGAGAGAAAGAAGCAGATTCCTCTGATAACATATATTACAAATTCGCTTCTTATCATATGTACTATTGATTTATAAAATAAACATTAAAAAGACGGTTGCACAGTAAGACAACCCCTTTAAAAAGATTTCATCCCCCCCCCACCAAGTATTAAAAAAACAAATACATCGTTATGTAATATATGTATGATAACCAATTTCTTCAATTTTCTAAAATTAAGCAACACATGGAAGGTCCTAAGGATAAACAATCTAGACATATTTCAATATATGGCCATTTTAAGCGAGTATGGCAGAGATATAATCTAATACTTCCCATACCCACCCCCTCCCCTAATACCCCACCCCCAAAAGGCTGGTTATGGCAAAATAACACAAAAAGACAAAAATTATTGATCTAACATCCTCAGAAGCAATAAAAAAAAACACAAGAGAAAAAACTAAACCCTTCTATACTTGTAGACGCATAAAAATTAACCAATTCATACCTGTAACATCTGATATAATTTTTGGATCTGGGCCTTTTCCTGTTCTTTTGCTGGAATTTCAGTTTCTTTCACATGTACATACTGATTATAAAGTGCCTAGAAGTAAAAACATATAAAATAATGAGCAAGTACACTATGCACTATAAAAAGTATGCTCCAATTCTCAGCAGAAATTAACCGTACCTTTAACTCCACAGGGTTCTGAGGAAATGATTTGTCAGACATCAGAAGTACGTGTTGACGGATCCATTGCGTAAGTGACATCACTCTTTCTTGGTACTCCAGCCAACAGGAGTCCACTTCCTGTAAGAAGGACCCAGACGAGATGTGAGCCGTAGGATGTAAAACCCGCAAACAGCGGAGGGACCAAAATGCGCAACACTTACAGTGGCACTGATCCCTTCTCCTCCTTCTGGGACTTTGGGGAAGGCATCATATATAGAAGACACATATGTGATCACAGACTTTTCATCAGGAGAATCCACATCCACATCTGAGGTTAAATATATAAGTATGTGAAGCAGAGGCCATGTCAATTAATATTCAAGTATTGACAATATTAGATGATTGTACAAACCTTCAGCATCTAATAATCTGGTTACCCCCAGATTCTCCGCTATCTCAAATGCCTGCTCCAGATTTTCCCGGTTACTCTGGATTTCCACTTTCTGCATGTCTACCAGGTCAGGTCTGGAAGAAAAACAGGCAATGGGTACAATATAATATCTTCTTACACAGCGCTTTGTAGTATTGCTTGGTCCACGCAGATCACTAACCTGTAGCGGTGAATAATGGCATTAAACATCTTGCCATCACTCCAGCAAGAAGTAAAGTTGGTGCACTTCACCCCAACGTATCCTGCTGTCACCTTCTGCGTCCATAGGAGCAGCTTCTCCTTGGCAGACATATCTCCTGATTCTCCGCTGACATAAATATCGGAGATCTGTAGAAAGAAATAGATCATAAACCTCTTTGCCTCACGCTGCATTAATCAGAGAAGTGTGACTTTTCGCACTAGCTGTACGCTCTGAATATCTGCACTTAACAACGCGCACGGTTTACTGATCATTCCCAAGCCTTGACAATTACATTTATAACCAGCAAATCAGCAATTTATCCAGATAAAGCAATATAAAACCTTGTGCTACTCACTCTATGGGACACTTACTAGAAAGAAATGGCAAGATATGCTATACAAGACATAAGCAACACAACAGCAAGGAGTCCGAAATGTGAAATCCCACCTGCTCCAGCTGAGATAAGGGCTCGCTGCCATACCCTGAGGATGAGAGCTCCGGACCCCATGACAGGGTGACAGGTACACCCCTTTCTGTTTTATCCTTTGCCAGAGAGGACAATCCAAGGTTAGTTTCTTCACCAGTGCTAGTCCTATAGCTAACAGACTTGTCCAGGTCATCATCCTTGATAGGCAGAAGAATAGCTCGGCTATTCCCACCCCAGTCAAAAGCCACCATAGTGCTGGAGGATCGCTGCTTCATTTCTGCTGGGTTGTCCACTATACGAGCTATGACAGTGGTCCCTAATGGTGGGGATTGTGGAGTCGATATCGGATTCAGCAGCTGAGCTCTATGCACCATGCCATGAAACGTCTCTCTGACCTGGAGCACTCTCCCATCTTCTTTAGGAATGCTACCGGTGCTTTCAGGATCTTCAGTAGAGGCACACGTATTATTTGATACATCCTTTGCTTCTTCTCTGTCTTCGTTCTTTTGATCCATTTGTTCTGCTTCCTGCTTAGCTCCCTCATCTTTTTTCTTTCTCCTGAACCGTCTCTTTTTCTTTCCAGACTGAGGCTCCTTCTCCTTCCCCGGTCTCTTCTCCTTGGGCTTCCGCACACAGCTGACAGAATTCCCCATGTCTCCAGTGCATTTATACAGTACATACAATACGTGCATTCAGATAAAAAAAGGATCCACTCCTCGAAGCACCACCTTCTGCTTGCAATTTAGACATGTCACTAGAGAAGGAGCACACATCCTCCCTCTCATCCCGCAATTGATGCCTGCTTCAGACAGACATCTTACAGACTGAGACATCTCCCTGCATCTCTCTGCAGTGTTCAGATCACAGGCACCTTACACCAAGCCTACCGCTGATTGGATGGACCCATCTCTGTATTAGTGAGGTGGCTTATCCCCACCCCATACGAGGAGAGGAGGGGGATGAGTGCTCGGAAGGGAGGGGGAGCAAGAGCCATGCAATAAAAAGCCAGAGAAGCAGAGTGATGCCTATACAAAGGATCCACAATGCTCTATCTATAAATTAACTTCAGAAGGACCAATAGTAATTTATAATGGGTATATCTGCAGGGCGTTACTGCCTTTAAACCACATCATTACAAGAGTTATTCATCAAACACAAATAGATGGTTGTCCTTGCGTTCTACCAACGTATATATTCTGACCAGAAGCAAGAACCAGATCTACTATCTTCTGCACTAATTATACATGACCATTGTGGTGTGTAGAAGGCGGCAAAGCGGTCTCTATAGGTACAGCTCAATGTAGAAAACAGTGTCTGCATGGTATGCATTCATCAAATCTTATATGTCATGCTGGTGTTAAAGGGAACCTGTCAGGTCCCGTATGCGTTTAACCTAGAAGCAGGGTGATGTGTGGCCTAAAAACCCCTTCCTACCCATCCCTGTGTTGTAATACTGTGTAAAATGAATTTCTAAAAATTGTTTTAGAACTTACATGTTCCCTATGTGAATGAGCAAAGGGACTAGTCCCTTGGGCGTCGTTTCGGCCAGTCTAGTTTGCCCTCTTTCCGTGGTGGGTGTCATACCATTGATTTACATGAGCGACGTCACCGAACGCTCCTGGAATCCCGCGTGTGTGCACTTCTCATTCGCGCAGCCTTCTTAGCCGGGTGTACGCTTGTTGGCTTCACAAGCACACTGTGCATGACCTAAAGACTCCTGCTCTTCTGACCATGTGCAGAGCGTGTCTAAAGCCGCTAAGCAAACACCCGACGCAGGAGTGTTCAGGTCATGCACAGTGTGCTTCTGAAATCAACAAGCGTACACCCAGCTAAGAAGGCTGCGCGAATGAAAAATATGCACATGCGGGATTCCAGGAGCTAACGGTGAAGTTGCTCATGTAAATTCATGGTATGACGCCCACAGGGGCGTGCAACCAATGAAAGAGAGCAAACTAGACGGGGCGAAGTGGCGCCCAAGGGACTAGTCCCTCTGATCATTTACATACGGCACATGTAAGTTATAAAACTTTTTTTTATAAATTAAATTTTACACAATATTACACCACATGGATGGGTAGAAAGGGGTTTTTAGGCCACACATCACCCTGCTTATAGGTTAGACCACATAAGGGACCTAACAGGTTCCCTATAATCAATACATCACATTTAATTGTGCAGTGAAGCAAAAATATGAACTGTACCCATCCTTGCATCAAAAGTAACCAGTTTTTGCTCTTCATCTATTTATGCTGTTCCTCAGAGTATTTTTTATTATTATTAATATTACTATTATTATTTTTATTAGACATGGCCTTTTTATTTTGTTGCTAACCTTTATGTTTTTTGCCAAGGGGGCATAGCTCACATGATCCTCTGGGGCGTGTCTTTAGGCTGTTCTGCATTACCATCCTATGAGCAATGCCCCTTGGTAAAAAAACATTACATTTTGCATGAAATAGAAAAGTTACCATATGGCAGAAATAATAAAAAAATACACAAGGGAGCAGCAAGAACAAAATAATAACAACTGGCCCCTTTTGATCTGGGGTCTTCTTTTAGCGGGTATTCTAGCTACAAAGATTTATGACCATGTATGATCGGTCATTGTGTTGGAGACCAGTGAATTGGGCTGTGTTGTAGTAGCCATAAAGGGATGGGTCGGGAGGGACGCTATTCAGGGGAAACATCAATCATGTAATTGGCAAATCAGAAATATGCGATAACTCAAAACACTATATTGTCAATTTGCGAAGAGACACAAATCTAATCCGGAAAATAAATTCATGGCCCAACTAAACATTGCAGAAGATTTATTAATTATTATAGACCCACTGCATGTACTTGTAGTGTGTGGAGCCATTCATCACTTTATAAAGAAGGGAATTTTGTTTACTTACCGTAAATTCCTTTTCTTCTAGCTCCAATTGGGAGACCCAGACAATTGACAATTGGGTGTATAGCTTCTGCCTCCGGAGGCCACACAAAGTATTACACTTAAAAGTGTAAACCCCTCCCCTCTGCCTATACACCCCCCCGTGCATCAGGGGCTCCTCAGTTTTGGTGCAAAAGCAGGAAGGAGGAAACTTATAAATTGATCTAAGGTAAATTCAATCCGAAGGATGTTCGGAGAACTGAAACCATGAACCAAAAGAACAATTCAACATGAACAACATGTGTACACAAAAAAACAACAGCCCGAAGGGAACAGGGGCGGGTGCTGGGTCTCCCAATTGGAGCTAGAAGAAAAGGAATTTACGGTAAGTAAACAAAATTCCCTTCTTCTTTGTCGCTCCATTGGGAGACCCAGACAATTGGGACGTCCAAAAGCAGTCCCTGGGTGGGTAAAAGAATACCTCGGTAAAAGAGCCGTAAGACGGCCCCTTCCTACAGGTGGGCAACCGCCGCCTGAAGGACTCGCCTACCTAGGCTGGCATCTGCCGAAGCGTAGGTATGCACCTGATAGTGTTTCGTGAAAGTGTGCAGACTCGACCAGGTAGCCGCCTGACACACCTGCTGAGCCGTAGCCTGGTGCCGCAAAGCCCAGGATGCACCCACGGCTCTGGTAGAATGGGCCTTCAGCCCTGAAGGAACCGGAAGCCCAGAAGAGCGGTAGGCTTCCAGAATTGGTTCTTTGATCCACCGAGTCAAGGTTGACTTAGAAGCCTGCGACCCTTTACGCTGGCCAGCGACAAGGACAAAGAGCGCATCCGAGCGGCGCAGGGGCGCCGTACGAGAAATGTAGAGTCTGAGTGCTCTCACAAGATCTAACAAATGCAAATCCTTTTCACATTGGTGAACTGGATGAGGACAAAAAGAAGATAAGGAGATATCCTGATTGAGATGAAAAGGGGATACCACCTTCGGGAGAAATTCCGGAACCGGACGCAGAACCACCTTGTCCTGGTGAAACACCAGGAAGGGGGCTTTGCATGACAGCGCTGCTAGCTCAGACACTCTCCGAAGTGAAGTGACTGCCACTAGGAAGACCACCTTCTGCGAAAGGCGTGAAAGAGAAATATCCCTCATTGGCTCGAAGGGTGGTTTCTGAAGAGCCGTTAGCACCCTGTTCAGATTCCAGGGTTCTAGCGGACGCTTGTAAGGAGGGACTATGTGGCAAACCCCCTGCAGGAACGTGCGTACCTGTGGAAGCCTGGCTAGACGCTTTTGAAAAAACACAGAGAGCGCCGAGACTTGTCCCTTAAGGGAGCCGAGAGACAAACCCTTTTCCATTCCGGATTGAAGGAAGGACAGAAAAGTGGGCAAGGCAAATGGCCAGGGAGTAAAACCCTGATCAGAGCACCAGGATAAGAAGATCCTCCACGCCCTGTGGTAGATCTTGGCGGAGGTTGGTTTCCTGGCCTGTCTCATAGTGGCAATGACCTCTTGAGATAACGCTGAAGACGCTAGAACATTGATCTGAAGGGAGGACTCTGGCTGAGTCCAGGTACCCTGAGCCCTGTGGTGGAGAAAGACCGCTCCCCACCCTGACAGACTCGCGTCCGTCGTGACCACAGCCCAGGATGGGGGCAGGAAGGATTTCCCCTTCGACAGAGAAGTGGGAAGAAGCCACCACTGAAGGGAGGCCTTGGCTGCCCGAGAAAGGGAGACGTTCCTGTCGAGGGACGTCGACTTCCTGTCCCATTTGCGGAGAATGTCCCATTGAAGTGAACGCAGATGAAACTGCGCAAAAGGAACTGCCTCCATTGCTGCCACCATCTTCCCTAGGAAGTGCATGAGGCGCCTGAAGGGATGCGACTGGGCTCGAAGGAGAGATTGCACCCCTGTTTGTAGTGAACGCTGTTTGTCCAGCGGAAGCTTCACTATCGCTGAGAGAGTATGAAACTCCATGCCGAGATAGGTCAGTGATTGGGCCGGTGTCAATTTTGACTTTGGGAAATTGATGATCCACCCGAATCTCTGGAGAGTCTCCAGAGCAATGTTCAGGCTGTGTTGGCATGCCACCCGAGAGGGGGCCTTGACAAGCAGATCGTCTAAGTAAGGGATCACCGAGTGTCCCTGAGAGTGTAGGACTGCTACCACTGTTGCCATGACCTTGAAGGTGAAGACCCGTGGGGCTGTCGCCAGGCCGAAAGGCAGTGCCACGAACTGAAGGTGTTCGTCCCCGATGGCGAAACGCAGGAAGCGCTGATGCTCTGGTGCAATCGGCACGTGGAGATAAGCATCCCTGATGTCGATTGATGCTAGGAAGTCTCCTTGGGACATTGAGGCGATGACGGAGCGGAGAGATTCCATCCGGAACCGCCTGGTTTTAACGTGTCTGTTGAGCAGTTTTAGGTCCAGAACGGGACGGAAAAGATCCGTCCTTTTTTGGCACCACAAACAAGTTGGAGTAAAAACCGTGGCCCCATTGCTGAAGGGGAACAGGGATCACCACTCCTTCTGCCTTCAGAGTGCTCACCGCCTGAAGAAGAGCATCGGCTCGCTCGGGGGGTGGAGATGTTCTGAAGAAACGAGTCGGAGGACGAGAGCTGAACTCTATCCTGTAACCGTGAGACAGAATGTCTCTCACCCATCGGTCTTGGACATGTGGCAACCAGGCGTCGCAAAAGCGGGAGAGCCTGCCACCGACCGAGGATGCGGTTTGGGGAGGCCGAGAGTCATGAGGAGGCCGCTTTGGGAGCGGTTCCTCCGGCGGTCTTCTTAGGACGTGACTTAGACCGCCATGAATCGGAGTTCCTCTGACCCTTCTGTGGCCTGTTGGACGAGGAGAATTGAGATCTGGCTGAGGGCCGAAAGGACCGAAACCTCGATTGTACCTTCCGTTGTGGAGGTCTGTTTGGTTTGGACTGGGGTAAGGACGAGTCCTTTCCCTTGGATTGTTTAATGATTTCATCCAATCGCTCGCCAAACAGGCGGTCGCCAGAAAATGGCAACCCGGTTAAGAACTTTTTGGAAGCAGAGTCTGCCTTCCATTCACGTAGCCACATGGCCCTGCGGACTGCCACTGAATTGGCGGATGCTACCGCCGTACGGCTCGCAGAGTCCAGGACAGCATTCATGGCGTAGGACGCAAACGCCGACGCCTGAGAGGTTAAGGACACAACCTGCGGAGTAGAGGCACGTGTGACTGCATTAATCTCAGACTGACAAGCTGAGATAGCTTGTAGTGCCCATACGGCTGCGAATGCCGGAGCAAAGGACGCGCCAATAGCTTCATAGATGAATTTCATCAGGAGCTCTATCTGCCTGTCAGTGGCATCCTTGAGTGATGCACCATCTGCCACTGCAACTATGGATCTAGCCGCCAGTCTAGAGACTGGAGGATCCACCTTGGGACACTGAGCCCAACCCTTGACTACGTCAGGGGGGAAGGGATAACGTGTGTCATTAAGGCGCTTAGTAAAGCGCTTATCTGGAAAAGCTCGGTGTTTCTGGACTGTATCGCTGAAGTCTGAGTGATCAAGAAACCCACTCCGTGTACGTTTGGGAAACCTAAAATGGAATTTCTCCTGCTGAGAAGCTGACTCCTCAATCGGAGGAGCTGGAGGAGAAAGATCCAACACCTGATTGATGGACGCTATAAGGTCGTTTACTATGGCGTCCCCTTCAGGTGTATCAAGGTTGAGAGCGGTGTCAGGATCAGAGCCCTGATCTGCCCCATCCGCTTCATCCTCCAGAGAGTCCTCATGCTGAGACCCTGAACAGTGTGATGAAGTCGAGGGAAGCTCCCAGCGAGCCCGCTTAGCCGGTCTGGGACTGCGGTCCGTGTCGGAGTCCTCACCGTGGGACCTATGAGTCGCCCCAGGAGCACTTTGCTGCTCCAACCGAGGGGGGCCTGGGGTCAATGATTCAACTGTGCCCGGGGCCTGTGTTACCGGTCTGGACTGCAAAGCTTCTAGTATCTTAGCAGACCATTTATCCATAGACTCAGACAGTTTGTCAGCGAATACTGCAAACTCTGTCCCTGTCACCTGGACAGTGGCAGCAGGTGGTTCCACCTGGGCCGGGGGTCCCACCAGTGGCAGAGGCTCCGGCTGAGTGAGTGTCACAGGGGCCGAACATTGCACACAATGAGGGTAGGTGGAACCTGCAGGTAGCATAGCCGCACATGAGGTACAGGTTGCAAAGTAAGCCTGTGCCTTGGCACCCTTGCTTTTTGCGGACGACAAGCTGTTGTCTCCTCTTAGAGCAATCAGAGAGGGTATATAGCCAAAAGCAATAGTGCGGCCGTACAGAGTAAATGTATACAATATAATCATATAAATATACACTTCGGCACCCAGGGGGGCCAGAACCTAGTGACAGGTGCGGCTTACCGACCGCCTGCAGCGGTTGTGTGACCACCAGATTCCCTGCCTGGGCCTCCCAGAGCTGTGGAGCTCGGTGTTGTCTCCCCTCTGAAGTTCTCCAGCGTCAGAAGTGCTGATAGAAATGGCTGCCAGCGTTCTGAGAGGAGGAGGGAGCCGTGGGCGTGCCTCAGAAAGTGCAGGAATCTGGTGCCCCACGGTGCTCAGTGAGGGGGGAGGAGGATACGAAGTATGCTCCAGCCCTCAGCGCTGACGTCCAGTGCAGCGTCCCGCCCTTACCCCTGACTGGCAGGCCCGGGGGCGGGAGTATGCGGTACTAGGCCGCAAAAGCCGGGGAGTAAAGTTATAAGCGCGGCCGGCAAACAAGCGCGGTCAGCGCGGTAGTCCCGGCGCACCAACACACCCAGCAGCTGCTGCAGCGTCCATAACACAGGCGCTCTATGCGCCGTCCCCAAGGGGACACAGAGTACCTCAGAGGAGCAGGGCCTTGTCCCTGACGATACCCGGTCTCCTGTCCAGCAGATTCCCCCAGGGGCTGCGGAGGGAGCACGGTCCCAGTGCCTGGTGACCGGTTAGGATCCCACTTCACCCAGAGCCCCTAAGGGATGGGGAAGGAAAACAGCATGTGGCTCCTGCCTATGTACCCGCAATGGGTACCTCAACCTTAACAGCACCGCCGACCAGAGTGGGGTGAGAAGGGAGCATGCCGGGGGCCCTGTTATGGGCCCTCTTTTCTTCCATCCGATATAGTCAGCAGCTGCTGCTGACTAAATTGTGGAGCTTGCGTGCATGTGTGCCTCCTTCGCACAAAGCATAAAAACTGAGGAGCCCGTGATGCACGGGGGGGTGTATAGGCAGAGGGGAGGGGTTTACACTTTTAAGTGTAATACTTTGTGTGGCCTCCGGAGGCAGAAGCTATACACCCAATTGTCAATTGTCTGGGTCTCCCAATGGAGCGACAAAGAAAACAATTTTTTATTATTTGTACCAATATATGGTTATTGATTTGGTTGGCACTTCCAATAATAATAATATTAATTCTATAGTGCCAACATACTCCACAGCACTTTACAATCCAGAGGGGTGTGATTACATGTATCGAATTGGACTATGTCAAATGGAACAATTTTTTGCAAAAATCAAGACTGAAAATCAGATTTTTGTCACTAGAAACACTCACAGATTAGCCCTGATGTTATTCAATGGGGAAATCTGTGGTTTTTTTGTGTGGAACTTAAACATTATTCCACACCAAGTTTGTCCCCACTACATGTAAATAGGGTCTAAAATATCCCATTTCACACTTGTGTTAATTACGGAACGTCAGCCATTTCTGGTAGGTTTTAGGCATGAAATCTGTCTTTGGAATCTCAACATGATCCATCCTTTTTGCCCCTGCCATCTGCAAAACATGCGTTGGCCATTCATGTGATACACATTGTATATATATATGTATATATATATATATATATATATATATATATATATATATATAGTATATATGTATCGTCACGTCCATACTGCTACGGTTATCATATTGCATGGTATTCGGCTATGAGTACTAATTCAACCGTCACTATTCTGTGAAAGCCACTATCACTGGCACTATTGTAAGGAAGGCATTATGTCTGCAACAGTGTAAGCACTGTTGGTATTATTGTAGAGACTGAGCAATGAGTAGCATTACGTTTGTACATCACTATGCCTGACACCATTGTATGGCCATAGCAAAGCTACGGTAAATGATTGAAGGTATATAAAAAACAAACTCCTATATAGGGCACAGATCTCATTATGTACCAGAGAATTTAAAGAAAATATACTGTAAATATCAAAAGGTTTTACAACAACCACCCCTCCCGCCCCCACTTCTATATCCCACCCCTACCCCCAACAAAAATGTTCCCATCAGTGGAGTTATATGAAAAAACAAAGATTTTTTACAAAATTCTCATAGCTAATGCTAGTGCAATGTATGGATTTTGGAATGTCCAAACAGAAATGTGAATAAAGCCCAATTTATGCACGATAAAAACATTAGTACATCATCTTTATTTCATACCAAAAAGTAACAGTAACAACATAAACCATACGATTAGTGATGAGCGAATTGTTCAGTGCTTGTAATGAGCATTTTGATGCCCGGGTGGTCAGTACTGGTTTACAGAGTATAACTATACTGCAATGGAATGGAAGTTAAGGGGTAACTCGAGCATTTTTCCCGGAAGATTTTCCGATTGACTTCCATTATACTCGGTAAGTGAGTCCCAAGCATCTGAGCAGCAAAATGCTTGTTATGAGCACCGAACAGTTCGTTCATCACTACACATGATGTATGAAATTCACAAAAGACTAATCTCGATTTCCACATTCATTGTTTTGCATATAGTGCCTCTCAATATACATAGTGTCCAGCTGACCGGCCTAGCCCCTACTAACATATACAGTAAGGTGGTGTCCAGGTACCACTTCCCTGGATGGAAGGAGGGTCATTTAAGTGTTAAATTTTAAAGGGTCCATGTTCTTACTCTGCTTTCCCAATAGAAAATATGGCCAAGTTTGGCACAGCCTGTAGCACAAAGGGAATCACCAGATCTCCAGATTAGTGGGATTACAGTCTCTCTCGCTCTCTCTGATGCTGGTTTATTGAGAGATCATACAGAATATCCAAGACTTGAACTTACCTGAAAATGCAGGATTATTGTCCATATCAAACCAAGGGTCAATTTTGGGTTGCCATCAGTGATGTCATCATTCCGGATATTAACCAATTTCACCTAAACAGAAATCATAAATGCTTAGTAATGTAGTACTTCTCCATAGGACAAAAACTTTATAAACAAAAGGTGAGCATTTCATTTTGTTATCTTCTTTACCTGACGTTGCTTGAGGAAGTCCAGAGCAATCTGCACATTTTGGAGCCGGTGGAAACGCATTCGGCCCTTCTCCCTAGGCTGCGAAGGTAAAGAGGAATATTTAGTAAAAGCTAAACTAGAAGGTGGAAGTAACTGAGTTCATGGAAAGCAGAAAAATACTGTAGACGTTGTTAGAAGGAATCGTTAGTATGTACAAATGTAAAAGAAATGGTATCATCTGAACAGAGGAGATAGAAGGACTTAGAAAAGAAAGGAAGGTGATGAATCGTGAGACTGAATGGATGGGAAGCAAATGAAGATGCTGCAATGGATTTCTCAGGTTAGAGATGAGAGAAGCTGGGAGTTCAGTAGTAAATTGTGATAGGAAAAGAAAAATGGTGAGTTATAGAAAACCACACGCCTTGTCCCTCCTCAGATACAAGGCTGGAAGCCAATGCACTAAACCCTTGTAGTGAGTGATTGATGGAGGCACTGTGAACTATTGTCATTCTAGTCGTAGTTATTGGGGATCCCTCATGCTCATGCTGTAAGAAAACCACACAGCACACATCCACCTCCCATCATCCCGTGTAGTGCTAGTGACCAGATCACCCAGTGCTGGATTTCTTCCTCACTGGGTTATCTGGCACTGTGACCGCCCTAGTGACATACAGCATCATCAGGGTTGTCTTCAGACTCTTCCCTCATCAACAGGCGGTGGGATGGAATACGTCGCAGGCTCCGAGGAGCCTCAGGGTCCTTGTTCTGATGGACACGGCAATGAAATTGTGAGGAAACAACGGAGCATTTGATGGTAGAGAATACAAAGGTAGCAAATAACAGATACTTACAAGTCTGACACCAGACAGGACTTCCAGAAGGGAGATAAGGTTGTGTCCATCCCGCAGGTCCTCATAAAGATCGTTGATGTGTTTGCGAACCTGTTTAGAAGGAAAACAACGAGAACAAAGAGAATGTAAGATAAAGGAGTATTCATTTTATTTTGCTAGAAATGGCAGGAGTACAGTAGTAGTATCAAAGATAACTTGAAAAAAAAATATTTTCATGGTCTGGTTTAGGCTCTGAAATGAGCAGACCCCTCAAATTTTCCAACACCTACCTCCAATCTGTGGCGTATCGGAGGGGCAAAAAAAGCAAGTTTGAAAACAAATTATTTTAGTCACCTGAAACCTCAAAAATCGGATTAAGTCTTGAGGGATAATTGTGTAACGTCATCCATTTGCTGACATGCCAGTTTTTGCCACCAGTTGCAAATTGAGAGTAACAGAATCCTTGAACTAAAAGGCCTTGGTTTATTACTCTGGCAGATCGTTACACACCTAGGCTGAGAGGTCCGTACTGTTCCACGTTGGGTGTCCCAGTGGTTAGAACAATAGCGAACTGGAATAATCACAAGAGGTGCACACTAGGTACACTAACAGCTTGGTGTTACATTGACTTGGTCGTGGTATCAGTGGTATAAACATTTTTCCAAAGTGTCTCAGGAGCCATTTTTCAACACCATAGTGCCAGGCCGCATGTTCCTTGTGCTACTGTGAGCAGCCTGCATGGTCAAAATTTGGTAACATGGCCTGCAGCATCTTCAGACTTGTCTACCATTAAGCACATATTGGACAATGTGCCCAAGTGGATTAAGCGTGGCAGAACATATCTCAGACAATCATTCATAACCTCATAGATAGCATGTCAAGGTGTATAAGTGATTGAATTTCTGCAAGTGATGGTCATAGTTGATACTGAATAAATCGAGAGGATTTGAAAATTTTCTTTCCAGTTTCTCATTAGTTGCATATGATTTACTACTTCTGGACAGCTCATGGACTATAAACGTCAGGGCAGTTCGAACTTGCATGGAGGTTCTAAAACGTCAATGCAGAGTAGACAACTTGCGTCAGATTGTGCAGTTGTGGGGGCAGAGAGCTTAATGTCAGATGCAGGCAGACTCCTCACATGGCTTATTACCATGTCTGTCTTTTCAATCACTGAATAAACAATGCTGAACCAGATTAAGAAGCACTAATATGATGATTCCTCCTCCATACCCAGTGATCATGTAGGGAGGGAGTAAGAGCAGCTGGGTACTACGAGACCCCGTCAGCTCTGTTGTGCAGGTAGGAGGCGGAATTTCCCCTGTAACTGGGGATAATATATCAGCCACAATTACAAGGGAAATCGGAAATAAAAATACAGTATTCATATATTAAAATGCTGCTCAAGGGTTATTTTTTTTAGAACACACACACATATATAACCCTATTACACACTGTCCACCTACTTTTGGACTACCCTGTATATATCATATACATCATCTAAAGTATATATATATATATATATATATATATCATATAAAATATATACATATTTATATATATATATATATATATATATATATATAAAATATAATATACACACATACATATATGTGTGTATATGTATGTGTATATATATATAATATATATATATATATATATATATATATATTATAGATATATATATATATACACACACACACACACACACACACACATATATACATGCACACACACACACACACACACACACACATATATGTGTATATATAACAAAGTATTAATTTTGATGAAAAGGGCAATGCAATTTAAAATGGGGTTTTTTTTTTCGATTCTTTGAGGTTATAAAAAATAAATCATGTGCAAAGTAGACCCATATTTCCTATTTTATTTCCCCTTCTTTCCCCCCTAACCCGCCCCCACAGGTATCTGGGGTCGAATATTTTTTATTACTATTTGTTTAGAGCAGTTAAAGGTGCATAACTGTATGTATGTCAAAATACGAAAATGTGACTGTTAAAGAATGGAGGGAAATGGCCCAGCCATGAACTAGTTAATGTGTCGATCATCCATGTGATTTCCATTACTTTTCTGTGTTGATGTAGGGGTGTGTTAAAGGGGGCAAACTAGGCAATTGCCCAATGCCTTAATTCCTAAAAGCTAAAAGACCATTACAAACCAGAAACTGCACTGATAATGTGTAGAAGTTCAATGGCGCAAAATACGTTTTTCATGCATGTGTTTCCAATTCAATTGAATCGGTGAAAAATGATTAAAAAAAATGAATTTATTTTTCATGCTGCAACAATAAAACTGCAAGGAAAAAATAAGCTGCATGTGCACGAGATTTCAGAAATCTCATCTATTTTGCTTGTACTATAAAACTCTGCATTTTGGTGCATAAATATCTCCTGCAAATACTTAAAGGGAATCTGTCACCAGATTTTTGCTCCCTCATCTGAGAGCAGCATAATGTAGAGACAGAGACCCTGATTCCACCGATGTGTCACTTACTGAGCCGATTGCTGTCATTTTGATAAAATCAATGTTTTTTCTGCTGCAGATCTAGCAGTTATACAGAGCTCATAAATGTGCTGGACTACCTGGCAGCAGGTCAAGTAGTCCTCTAATGATAATCTACTGCTGATTAATCAGGAATTTTTTCTAAAGTAAGTGACACACCAGTGGAATCAGGATCTCTGCCCCTCTCTCTCAGATTAGGTGGTAAAACCCTGCTGACAGATTCCCTTTACCATATGCACAAATTCTATTTGAGATTTTAAGCCAATTGATAGAAGTGATGACGGATCTATTGAATGACAGCAAGAAGCAGAAAAACTGGAATAGGAAAAAAGCCAATTAGACAAAGGTTGGGCTAAGGAGCTTTGTTGGCTACTGTGACATGCACCTTTGTTTCATGCCTTCTAAGCATACGTTATCTGGCTTTCAGTACTAGTATTGCCATACTACTTGATTGTTCATTTATTTGGTGGAGAGATCCATCGCCTGCCATTGAAGCCACAAGCTTATCGTTACCTATAGACATGTAGATTTGCATTACCTTTTACGCTGATTATCCTTGCTACTTTGGACTTGAGGTTGTGAGATGTTAATATATCAAACATAAAGAGTGTAAAAAGAATGACCCCAAAAACAGTGGAAAACCTCAAAATATATGACAAAAACAATACCAAACTTTAGCTAAATGACCAAACAACAGACGAGAAGCCGGCTACCTTGATGAGATGCTTGTTGATCCATTTGGTGAATGTTTTCTTCTGCACTCTGTCTCTTTCATCTGCAAGGAAAAAAAAAATAATTAAGTAAAAAGTCAAAATGACAGGTGCTTGTGACCTCTAACCCCGGGGGGACACTTTCCCACCCTCCGCCGGCAAGAGATTATCCTAATCCAGCAAACTCCTAGTGCAGCCCATTCCCTGCCAGGATTAGCTGATAATAATCCAAAAACAGTTTGGAGGTAGGGCACAGATAAGAGATTGTGTATTGGGTGTGGGGTATGGAGGAAGCATTTGACAAGCGAGAAATGATTGAAGCAGGTATGGCACAACACCACACAGACACAGGATAGGCTCGCCTTGTCAGTTCTCTGCCCCGGCATCACCACGCATGCAGTACTGAGGATGTGAACTCAGCAAACGGATTATTGCTAAATATACTGTGGTGTAGGGGAAGTGAAACAAGCCGAGCACATTGAATACACCCAACCCAACTGTGCAGACGGTATACTGACCCATGCAGCACATCAGGGACACCAGGTCAGGACTGGATGGTCTTGGCCGCCAAACTGACCACATGGCAGTCTTTTGCTGCACCTTGCCTTCATTTAGGGGGGCTGTCACCGCAGGATCCGGCAGTAGCTACTCTTCTATGCAGTGCTCCTCCCACATCCTGCCCGGAGCCCCCACGTGAGATCTGAAATTAGGGCGCAGAAAGGCCAATCCTAGGCATGCCGGAGATAGGTGTTCTCCTTCTGTGAGGTGTCTTTTCCATGTCAGGAAGCTGTTCCAGCCTGCGGCCACCTGAACTCCACATCATCTTCAGGTATGCACCCGCCTCTTCCCCAGCTGGGACATAGCGTGTAAGCCCACCTTATTCCTCCCCTTACCTCCTACATCAGTCCAAACTCAGCAACAGACCCATGTCATGTAAGGAGACAAGAATGAGCACTATGGGAGGGAGGGAAAAGGCAAGATCGTCCTCCTCTGTCCAGCTTATCAAAAGCTGAAATTCCACACAAGGACACCGCAAAGTGCCACATATCCATCTGTCATCATAGAGTTGTATAGGAGAGGTTATACAAGTCTTCTACCAAGCAGAAACACTATACCTTAATGCCCTCTGTGCCCTTCTAGCCAGAACCAAGTAATAATCGGATTCACCCAGACAGTGAAGCATATAAATAACTAGAAGCCAGCATGGTAATCTCCCATACACTGCTAGGGACACCACTGCTGATATGCATTCACACACATATCCTTTATAAGCCCCTTATCACTTCCTGTACACGCCAATAACGGAAACATCCAAAGTTATACAGAAGGTAACAGAAGTGTTTGGTAGTAGCCTCCGTGATGTTTCATGGAGGGTGCCATACACATGAGATAAAAGCAGTCAGCCGTCTAAAGTGTATGGTGGCCTCCAATCTTGCCATTCAGCTGAAAAATGTATGGCAGATGCTTACTCCACTCTCCCCATCGATAACACATGCATGCTCAGACAGTCATGTGCATGGGGGAGTTAAGAAAGACAGCTGTCCATCAATCATCTAAGCTGTATGGGAACCTTAAAGGGATGCTATCATCAGAAAACGACATTTTTAAAGGGAATCTGTCAGGTGATTTTGTAGTACAATACTAATGGTATCTTTAAATAGGGCTTAATGAGACCTTTCAGGATCAGTAAGTTTTATTGTTCTAGCTTATCCTGTTAGCTTGTTGTAAGCTCCATAGAATTTAGTCTCTACTGCACCCTAGTCAAGTGTAAGGAAATACAATTTCCATATTCACTGTTCCCTCCTCCCACCTCAAAGTGTATTCACTATCACTGCTGGGAGGGAGTATGGATGGGGGCAGCAGTACATACTCAGTTCTGATTTACTTTCACTGATGCCAGCACTGAGAGGTGGGAGGAGGGAGCAGGGCATATGCAGTTTGTATTTACGTATCTATGCTTGACTAGTTACTATGTCCCATTGAATTCTATGGAGCTTACAACAAGGTAACAAGAGAACGTAGAGCAATAAAACCTACTGATCCTGAAAGGTCTCCTTCAGCCCAACTTAAAGATAAATTAGTATTGAACTAGAAAATCACCTGACAGATTCCCCTTAAATTATGTTTTTTTGTTTGAATTTTTTTTTTTTTATATATATTTTTGGCAATTTTTCTTTTACATATCATAATTTGTATTAGAACATAAAAATAAAAATCTTGAAATTTTCACCCCAACCATCTTTTTTTTTTTTTATATTCATACTCATACTTCATTTTGTTTCAGGAAACTACATATGTACATAGCTACAATGGTCGGACCTCGACTATGTTTTGAACTTAAGTGTCTAATGCGCTTGCGCTAAGATCATTGTCAAGGGAGCGTTTGCAGGGTCAGTTGTGATATTGTGAAAAACAGATAGCTAAATAGCAATCAATTAACAAATCTGTTTTCTATATACTCCATGTTAAAAAAAAAAAAAAAACATCCTGCAAAAATCAATTTTTTCAAAACAGACAAAAAAGTTAAACTGCACAACTTTTTTGCCAACGGATTGCTGCTGGATCCATTCAAACCGAATATCACTGAACATGTTAACATAGCCTTCGAGAACTGGATGTATGAGCCCAAAATAAGCCCCGGTGGCCAGTGTGAAAATTGCAAAAAAAAAAAAATACAATAATAAATTTATAGAAAAACCCTTATATGAAAAAACTAGTCACAAAAGTTGTGTGTATATATATATATATACGGTATATATGGTCCAAAAGTAGGTGGGTAGTATGTGCACTAGCGTTAACAGACATGGTGTAAAGTGAAACTGACTCAGTTGCCCTTAGCAACCAGATTCCACCTTTCATTTTCCAAAGAGTCTGTGAAGAATGAAAAGTGTAATCTGATTGGTTGCTAATGGCAACCTGATTTTCTGATGATAGAGCTGTCCCAAAGGGAAGCTATCAATGCAGAAAGTATAAAAGGTGTATGTGTCAGGACACTATCTGTACAATAAGTAGAGCCCACCATTTACGTACAATACAAGTGCATCTCAATAAATTAGAATATCATCAAAAAGTTAATTTATTTCAGTAATTCAATACAAAAGGGAAACATATATTATATAGAGTCATTACACACAGTGATCTATTTCAAGTGTTTATTCCCGTAAATGTTGATGATTATGGCTTACAGACAATGATAACCCAAAAGTCACTATCTCAGAAAATTAGAATTGCCACAACACACCTGCAAAGGCTTCCTAAGCATCTAACATGGTCCTTTAGTCTGGTTTAGTAGGCTATACAATCATGGGGAAGACTGCTGACTTGACAGATGTCCAGAAGGCAGTCATTGACACACTCCACAAGGAGGGTAAGCCACAAAAGGTCAATGCTAAAGAAGCTGGCTGTTCACAGAGTGCTGTATCCAAGCATATTAATGGAGAGTTGAGTGGAAGGAAAAAGTGTGGTAGAAAAAGGTGCACAAGCAAGGGGCAGAATCTCAGCCTTGATAGGATTGTTAAGAAAGGCTATTAAAAAATTTGGGGCAGATTCACGAGTGTACTTGTCGCGGGCGGGGAGGACGCCACTGCGCTGCGCTCGCTAACGCTCGGGTCCGGCGCTGCTGCGATGGCTGCTCAGTGGCTCGAGCAGTGGGCCGGATCCGGGGACTCAAGCGGCGCTCCTCGCCCATGAGTGAAAGGGGTGGTTGGTTTGGGGGATTTAGTCCGTGACGCCACCCACGGTTCGTGGTGAAGATGGGCACCACCGCTGCTGGTGACGGGGATCCCGGGAGCGATGGTAGGGAGCAGCTGGAATGTTGTTTTCCCCCTCCGTGGGTAGGGGTCGGTGGTCCCGGGGCCCGATGATGTGACGGGGAGGCAGGGTTGGTGAGGTGCAGGGTTGCAGGGACAGCGCGGTGCGGTGCCGGATGGCACGGGTGTACTCACTCAGCAGGAAAGGTACAAAGTCCTCGGTGAACCAAACGGCTGGATGGACGGGTCCCGCAGACGGCTGCAGTGTCTCTCCCCGGACAGGTGAAGGCGGCTGTCTTTCCCTGCACCTTGATGTTCTCCTTTGACTACTGTGGATCCCCAACGGTAGTCTGCTCCCCGGTGTATGGGTACCGGAGGAGCCAGTTTGCCCATAGACGCTGGCCCTTGGGTCTCTAGCCTTAGGCGGTAGCTGTATACCCTCACGGTGTGGGCGGTTGCCTTCAATCGGGACTTTTGCTGTTGTGAAACCCCTGGGGTTTCAGTCACATTCGTATCTGACTATTGTTGGCGGCTCCAAGCCTGGTCGGGGTCCGATGGCCCTGCCTGTGTGTGCTGGCTTCACTTCGCTCCCCGGTCGGTACCGGCTGGCCATCGCTCGTCCCCGGTCCTACGGTTCTGTGTTGTTCCACCACTCCTGCAGAGGGCCACCACCGTTTGACAACCTTGCTGTCAGTGCCTGGGCCACTACCCAGACACCCAAGTGCTCACTGCTCTCACTTCCACCTCCTCAACTGTTCTCCAACTCCTAACTGACACTTTTCCAGCCTCCAGGCCTGTGAACTCCTCGGTGGGTGGAGCCAACCGCTTGACTCCGGCCCACCTGGTGTGGGCATCAGACACTGGAGGGAGGCAACAAGGGTTTTTGTTTGGCTGTTGTCCCTGTCTAGTGGGGGTGGGGTGTTTTAGTGTGTTATCTGTGACGACCTGGCTAAGCCAGGGCGCCACATACTGCTGCTGGAGTCAGTGCTTCAAGAGTCACCACACACAGACCTATCCAGGACATAGGCTACAACTGTCACATTCATTGTGTCAAGCCACTCATGACAAATAGACAACGCCAGAAGCATCTTACCTGGACCAAGAAGAAAAAGAACTGGATTGTTGCTCATTGGTCCAAGGTGTTGTTTTCAGATGAAAGTAAATTTGCATTTCGTTTGGAAATCAAGGTCCCAGAGTCTGGAGGAAGAGTGGAGAGGCCACAATCCAAGCTGCTTGAGGTTTAGTGTGAAGTTTCCACAATCAGTGATGGTTTGGCGAGCCATGTCATCTGCTGGTGCAGGTCCACGGTGTTTTCTTAAGACCAAAGTCAGAGCAGTCGTCTACCAGGAAATTTTAGAGCACTCCATGCTTCCCTCTGCTGACAAGCTTTTTAGAGATGGAAATGTAATTTTCCAGTAGGACTTTGCACCTTTCCACACTGCCAAAAGTACCAATACGTGGTTTAATAACCACAGTATCACTGTGCTTGATTGGCTAGCAAACTCGCCAGATCTAAACCCCATAGAGAATCTATGGGTTATTGTCAAGAGGAAGAGGAGAGACACCAGACCCAACAATGCAGACGAGCTAAAGACTGCTATCAAAGCAACCTGGGCTTCCATAACACCTCATCAGTGCCACAGGCTGATCGCCTCCATGCCACGCCGCATTGATGCAGTAATTCATGCACATGGAGCCCCAACCAAGTATTGAGTGCATTTACTGTACAGACTTTTCAGTAGACCATTTCTGAGTTTAAAATCCTTTTTTTTTTCAGTTGGTCTTATATAATACCGTATTCTAATTTTCTGAGATAGTGACTTTTGGCTTCTCATTGGCTGTAAGCCATAATCATCAAAATTAACAGAAATAAACACGTGAAATAGATCACTGTGTGTGTAATGACTCTATAATGTATGTGTTTCCCTTTTTGTATTGAATTACTGAAATAAATTGACTTTTTGATGATATTCTAATTTATTGAGATGCACTTGTACATTGGATACAACGTCCCAAAAGCAGTTATAGTATTAGGCAATGTTCATATCATATTTTCAGCTTCCTTTTCGCTATATACTGGTCGGCTGCAACATATCCCATTGCATAAGAATACAGAGAGATATTCTGTTCATGGGCTCCCATTGTTAAAAAAAAATGTACGCAACACTGTATACATTTAATTAATGTGTACCGTTCCATGGAATAGCGAAGTCCAATGAACTATTCTGAATACAGACTTTGAGTGAATGGGGCCATATGGATATGCTCAGTGTGTAGGTCAGACACTTTTGCTTGTCATACACGCCAGGAACGTATCTAAAACCATTTCCTAACAGTGTCTTAGCCCTAGGAACAGTATCGTAGATAATATTTGCACAATGATTTTCAGGTTGTCTTATCTATATAGAATGACAGGTGCAGGAGTCACTGAATAGCAACAGGAAAAAAAACTTCCAGAACTTTGAGGAGTTGTCTCAAGACGCAATATTACAGCTCTCTATTGTATCACACAAAATAATTACAATATGCCCTTGTGCCTAGTTATCATTGCTATCCACTTGCTAGGGTTCCCCTACTGTCCCTTTAAGCACTTAGAACGTTCACCCAATATGTACAGTGCTCGTGATCATACGTGCTCAGTCGCTCGGTCCAATAACCTGATTGTAGGCCAAACCTGCTACTGTGGAGGCCAGTCAGTATCAATCACCTAGAAGAGGCTTCTTTCACCAGCGCTGGATGTGAGGTCAACATTCCGAGAAAAACATCAGAAGAACTTCAGGGGGTGCTGTCACATGGCTAGAATATCAACTTTGGCTAGATTTTAGGTTGTCCTATGACTAAAGGGGTATTCCAATCTCAAAAATCCTACCCCAATATGTAGTAGGTGTAATAATAATAATATTAGCAAACCCCTCCAATTAGAAATGTAGTATAGTTCTCCTAATATCCATGTCTCTAACCTCATGTGCAGGGCATTGCATGACCTTAGGTATCCATGGTTATGACCACTAGCAACTAACTGACTATATGCGTAGTCATAACCATGGATACTTAGGCGGGCTTTACATGCTGCAATTGCTAGCGATGTCGAGCGTGATAGCTCCCGCCCCCGTCGCACATGCGATATCTGGTGCTTGCTGTCGTAGCGAACATTATCGCTACGGCAGCTTCACACACACATACCTGGTCGGCGACGTCGCTGTGACTGCCGAACAATCCCTACTTCAAGGGGGAGGTGCGTTCGGCGTCACAGCGACGTCACTAAGCGGCCGGCCAATAGAAGCGGAGGGGCGGAGATGAGCAGGACATAACATCCCACCCACCTCCTCCCTTCCGCATTGCCGGTGGACGCAGGTAAGGAGATGTTTGTCGTTCCTGCGGTGTCACACACAGCGATGTGTGGAGCTGCAGGAACAACAAACAATATCGTACCTGCAGCAGCAATGACATTATGGAAATGAACGACGTGACACAGATCAGCGATTTTTACGCTTTTGCGCTCGTTCATCGTCGCACCTAGGATTTACACATTGCGATGTCTCTACAGGCGTCGGATGTGCGTCACTAACGACGTGAACCCGACGATATATCGGTAGCGATGTCGCAGCGTGTAAAGCCCGCCTTAAAGGTCCTGCAATGCCCTGCACATGAGGTAAGTGACATAGTGAATCAGAAGAACTATATTACATTTCTAATTGGAGGTATTTGCTAATATTATTATTATTATTATTATTATTATTACTACTACTACTACTACTACTACACCTACTACATATAAGGATAGAATATTGGAGATGGGAATAAATAGTACATTATTACATTAGCTTATGCAATGCAGAAGAAGGGAAAAAAGTCACATAATCTTTTTAATAAGCCGCGGTCTCCACCACCACCAGGCTCTTATATACAGGATTCTAACATGCTGCATATAAGAGCCCGGGCCGCTGTGACAACATAAAAACACTTTATAATACTCACCTAACGGTCGCGCAGTGGCCCATATGGGTGTCTCCATTGTCCGGTGCGGGTGCCTCCTCTTTCGGCCATCTTAGTCCTCATTCTTCTCTAGCCGCGGTGCATGACGCGTCTGACGTAATACACACTCACCAGCATTCCGGTCCTGAGCAGGGCAGATCAAAGTATTGTAGTGCGCCTGCGCAGGAACGGCGACTGTATATGACGTAGGACACGTCATGCACACAGGCTTCAGAAAGAGGACGAAGCTGGCTGAAAGAGGAGGCCCCGGCACCGAACAAAAGAGACGCCCATATGGCCAACCGCGTCACCGTTAGGTAAGTATTATAAAGTGATTTTTATGTTGTCACAGAGGCCTGGTCTCTTATATACAGCATTCTAACATGCTGTATATAAGAGCCCGGTGGTGGAGGCCGCAGATTATACGCCAAAACAGTGGTGACAGGTTCCCTTTAATACAACACGTCTGCGCATAGAGGGGTCTTCTTACAGCATCATCTCAGACATGTCAACTAGACATATCAGATGGCTACACTGTTGGATATAAAACATATCCATCAAATTCTAGAACATGCATCAGAGTTTTCCAAAATTCTCATTTCTACATCTTAGTTATTTTTATATCTTATTGAATGACTGACAACTTCTCACTGATATGGGTACCAGCGGATGCACTGGGAGCAGTGCGTTCCTTAAGGTTGAAACTTCAGACCACCAACATGGTCCCCAAATGCTATAAGCATGACAGCAGAGTTGGGCACTGAAGCTGGCTGGAGCAGGCTCCTGATCTTGGAGACTTAAGGGGGCTTTACACGCAACAACATCGCTAACGAGATGTTGTTGGGGACACGGAATTCGTGACGTACATCCGGCCTCGTTAGCGACTTCGTTGCGTGTGAAACGCACGAACAGCCGCTAACGATCAAAATAAGTCACCATATCGTTAATCGTTGACACGTCGTTCTAATCTCAAATATCGTTGCAGCTGCAGGTACGGTGATGTTCCTCAGGCAGCACACATCGCTATGTGTGACACCGCAGGAACGAGGATCATCACCGTACCTGCGGACGCCGGCAATGAGGAAGGAAGGAGGTGGGTAGGATTTTTCGACCGCTCATCTCCGCCCCTCCGCTTCTATTGGGCGGCCGCTTAGTGACGCCGCTGTGACCCCACACGAACTGCCCCCTTAGAAAGGAGTTTGTTCGCCTGCCACAGCGACGTCGCTAAGCAGGTAAGTCCGTGTGACGGGACTAACGATGTTGTGTCCCACGGGCAGCGATTTGTCCGTGACGCACAACCGATGGGGGCGGGTGCTTTCATCAGCGACATCGCTAGCGATATCACTGTGTGTAAAGTGGCCTTTAGGCATGAGCTGAAAACCAAATAGAATTAAAATTCCCTCTGTTCTTGAGTACAAAGAAAATTGTTAATATGAAGTAATTTGTAAAGTTGCTTGTTTTCACAGGCACTTTGCAATTTTAACCATTAATGAACATGAATCAATCCCTTTAAGTCCAATCATGAAACTGCCAGATGACTGTCTGGGTAAACTGCAATAAATGTCACTTAATGCACTTTATTTTCAATCTGCACGCATTCATTTACAATTTTCTGCCAAAGATTAAGGCCAAGACTGCGGCTCAGGCAGACATCTGTCGCAACAGTTCAGATCTTTACCCTGATCCACATGTCCTGCACTATACGTCTATAGACATCTAGACTTCCAACAGCTGGGGCCCTGTGCCTGACCCCCGATGAGCTGCACGTGTGGACCTTTTGTTTTAATGACAGCATAGGTCTATTCAAATTGTCTCTCCAGGAAAGGAGAAACTCTAGCGCCACCTATTGGAAGTAGCAATCCTAAAAGTCAAAAGTGGCCTTCTGACAAGCCTTTTCATATAACTTAGGCTGCTTTCACACATCAGTTTTTTGCTGTGCGGCACAATCCGGGTCTTTGCAGAAAAAACGCAACCGGTTTTTTTTTGCCGCCGGTTGCGTTTTTTCCGCATAGACTTTCATTAGTGCCGGATTGTGCCGCATGGCCTTGCGTTCGGTCCGGTTTTTGCCGGATGCGGCATATTTAGCCAATGCAGCGCTTTTTCCAATGCATGCCTATGGACGCCGGATGCGGCGCGATGAGGCAAAAACCGCATCCAGCAGCCACATGCTTTTTTTTTGCACTGCGCATGCTCAGTAGCGTACCGCAACCGGCAAAAAAAACCCGGACGGGCTGCATGTAAAAACCTATGCAAAGGATGCAGGTTTTTTTCGCCGCATCCGTTGCATAGGTTTTAGAGCCGGATTTAGCCGCACTGCTAAAACCGGATGTGTGAAAGCAGCCTTAGGATATATGCCAGATCAGAATCCCAATTTGCAGACACAGTGTTTCAGGGTGATTGCCCCTAGTCAGTGCAAAATATGGGTAACTGATCTGGCTTATGAGAAGCTAATGGGGGTCCCCCGTGGTCCAGCACAGGTCTAGGCGTTTTGATACCTACCACAGCACTAATCCATCAATTGACAGATATGCCTTTTGTCCTGGAGATCCCTTTTGAGAAGGTAGATTACGGGAAAGAAGTCAGCTTTCTGTATTTGTAAATACTGTGACACTTTATAATAACGCTCGTTAGTACAACAGGGCTCTCTGCTGGTGACAAGTGGAAATACAAGTGCTGTGTAGTCACCAAGATACGCATTCTCTGAGCTCTCTACCAGGAAAATCATCTCTCCGTCACCAAGAACAGGCACAGTGAGATCAGGGGATTACACAGCATATATTAGGGAAATGCACAATGTACAGGCCGTATCAGGCATTTGTATCCATCTGGAATAATGGCGTCATCACCGGCAAGTCTCAACTTCAAGATTAGTCATAAAGCCAAGGGGGGAGGTAGGGTCAGAAGAGACACAATAAAAGGGATTTCTGAGCAGGGAAAACCTTCTGCTTATCCCAGAAAAGGCGTTACTTTCACCTTAATCTGAGTCTGACATTACAGCCAGTGTAAGGGCAAGTTCACACAGTGCGTTTTTCGCTGCGTTTTTGCACGTTTTTCGGGTGCGTCTTTGCTCAGAAAACTGCATGACTTTGCTTCCCCAGCAAAGTCTATGAGTTTTCATTTTTGCCGTCTGCACACAGCGGGTTTTTTTTTTTAGGGCACCACAAAAACACAGCATGTCAATTATTTTTGCGTTTTTCACTGCGTTTTCCACCCATTGAGTTCAATGAGATGTTCAAAAAGGCAATGAAAATCGCAAAATGCAAATATAGCTGCGTTTGGCTAGGTTCACACACTGCGTTTCTTTTACGCTGCGTTTTTTGTCTCAAAAACGCACAAAAACGCATGCGTTTTTTCCGCGTTTTGGTGCGTTTTTTGCTACGTTTTTGCTGATAATACACTGCTAGCCCTAAGCCCATTATTACCCAGCGAGCCACCCGGCATCAGAGCAGCTGGAAGAGTTGGATACAGCGCCAGAAGATGGCGCTTCTATGAAAGCGCCGTTTTCTGGGGTGGCTGTGGACTGCAATTTGCAGCGGGGGTGCCCAGAAAGCTTGGGCACCCTGCATTGAGGATTCCAATCCCCAGCTGCCTAGTTGTACCTGGCTGGACACAAAAATTGGGCGAAGCCCACGTCATTTTTTTTTTAAATTATTTCATGAAATTCATGAAATAAAAAAAAAAAAAAAAAAAAAAAGGGCTTCCCTATATTTTTGGTTCCCAGCCGGGTACAAATAGGCAGCTGAGGGTTGGGGGCAGCCCGTACCTGCCTGCTGTACCCGGCTAGCATACGAAAATATGGCGAAGCCCACGTCATTTTTTTGGGGGGGGCAAAGAAATCCTGCATACAGTTCTGGAAGTAGGATGCTGAGCCTTGTAGTTTGGCAGCTGCTGTCTGCTCTCCTGCATCCACTAGTGGATGGAGTCTGCTGAGCCTTGTAGGTCTGCTCCCCCTGACTCTCCCTCCAGCATACAGTCCTGGATGCAGCATGCTGAGCCTTGTAGTTCTGCAGCTGTCTGCTCTCCTACATACACTAGTGGAGAATGAAGAACATATTGAAGAAGGAAATGACATCAGACCTTTTTTCAACAATCTTTAATGGCAATTCACTGATAAAAAAACGCATAAAAACGCAGTGAGCAAAAACGCAGCAAAACGCAGCAAAAAAACGCACCAAAACACAGTAAAAACGCATGCGTTTTTGCCGTGGTTTTTTGCCGCGGGTGCGTTTGTGTGTTTTTTGCGGCAAAAAAAACGCACAAAAACGCAGCATCAAAAAAACGCAGTGTGTGAACTTAGCCTAACTTAGGGTCTGGTCACCCATTCTGCCCAAAGTATAGTTATTTTGTCCTGTAGAATGGTGGACATCAAAAATCCCACTACAGTAAAGGCACAGCCATTATTTTAGCTGCTGTGCCCCTAGGACAGAGCAAAATAACCCATACTGATTCACAGAACATCCTAAAACAGAGGAAATAATGCTTATTTATTAGGTAAACGTGTACGGGGACGGTCGTGAAAAGTTGGTTTAAATTAAATTTATTTTTTTATACCCTAGTGATAAGCGAGTGAAGTAAACATCTGTACTTGGATGTAATGAGAGGGTTAGGGGCGCTCCACAACTGCTAAAATATTGTATCATGGTGTAATATAAGGGTTCAGATTATTAGGGGGAAGAAATAGTCAATATGTCCATCAGTCTGATTAGTAGTTTTCTTTCTACAGCACATTACTATAATGTAAGGGGAAAACAGCCTACATGTTTCCATTATAAAACAGTACTTTCTAGCACTGACATAACTGAAGCCTGTTACTGCTGAGGAGCGCCTTCGTCCTTATCGCACAGGGACACCTTGTGTTGCCGTGTATGTCACAGCACGTGACAGAGGACACCAGAGAGGCCATACCACAAACAGGAGAGAAAGTAAGACGCCCACAGTACCAGCCACATAGAAAGAAGAAGCAACATGTGAACATGACGCAGACAAAAATAGAGGACACTGCTCACACCAGTGCACAAATAAGTGACAGACACCAGAAAGTCCACAGAGCTCCCAAATATTAAGCCTTCAGATAGGCACAATATAAATTAGTAGAGGATAAGTACTAGCTCCCCTATCAACCATGCACACAAAAATGGCCACAGATAAAAAGAAGGCCTGCACACAGGATATATCTACAAGAAGGGGAGGGAGAAAGGGAAAATAGACTTGTAATTGAAAATATGACAGCTGACTAAAGCTATCAGTATTTAATGCAAAGAAAAGCAAAAGACCAACATGTCAGACAGCAACACATAAAGCCACCAGAGGGTCAGGCAGTAGGAGCACATGAAGCCACCAGAGGGTCAGGCAGTAGGAGCACATGAAGCCACCAGAGGGTCAGGCAGTAGGAGCACATGAAGCCACCAGAGGGTCAGGCAGTAGGAGCACATGAAGCCACCAGAGGGTCAGAAAGTAGGAACACATGAGGCCACCAGAGGGTCAGGCAGTAGGAGCAAATGAAGCCACCAGAGGGTCAGGCAGTAGGAGCAAATGAAGCCACCAGAGGGTCAGGCAGTAGGAACACCAGAGAGTCAGACAAAAGAAACACCAGAGGATCAGACAATAGGAACACGTGAAGCCACCTGAGGGTCAGACAGTAGGAGCACATGAAGCCACCAGAAAGTCAGGCAGTAGGAGCACATGAAGCCACCAGAGGGTCAGGCAGTAGGAGCACATGAAGCCACCAGAGGGTCAGGCAGTAGGAGCACATGAAGCCACCAGAGGGTCAGGCAGTAGGAGCACATGAAGCCACCAGAGGGTCAGGCAGTAGGAGCACATGAAGCCACCAGAGGGTCAGGCAGTAGGAGCACATGAAGCCAAGAGGGTCAGACAGTAGGAACACCAGAGAGTCAGACAATAGGAACACGTGAAGCCACCTGAGGGTCAGACAGTAGGAACACCAGAGGGTCAGACAATAGGAACACCAGAGGGTCAGACAATACGAACACCAGAGGGTCAGACAATACGAACACCAGAGGGTCAGACAATAGGAACACCAGAGGGTCAGACAATAGGAACACCAGAGGGTCAGACAATAGGAACACCAGAGGGTCAGACAATAGGAACACCAGAGGGTCAGACAATAGGAACACCAGAGGGTCAGACAATAGGAACACGTGAAGCCACCAGAGGGTCAGACAGTAGGAACACCAGAGGGTCAGACAATAGGAACACATGAGGCTACCAGAGGGTCAGACAGTAGGAACAAATGAGACCACCAGAGGGTCAGACAATAGGAACACATGAGGCCACCAGAGGGTCAGACAGTAGGAACAAATGAGACCACCAGAAAGTCAAACAATAGGAACACATGAAGCCGTCAGAAAATAGGAGCACATGAAGCCACCAGAGGGTCAAATCGTAGGAACACATGAGGCCACCAGAGGGTCAGACAATAGGAGTACATTGAATACACCAGTCAAAACAGTAGGAACACATGAAGCAGTCAGAGTAAAAGCACATGACGCCACTAGAGAGTCAGACAGTAGGAACACATAAGGCCACCAGAGCGTCAGATAGTACAGTCGGAATACACCGAATGCACCTGAAGGTCAATCATTAAGATCACATGAAGCCACCAGAGGGTCAGACAATAGGAACACACAGAGCCACCAGGGAGCCATACAGTGATAGCTCATAAACCCACAAGAGGGTCAGATAGTAGAAGCACATGAAGCCACCAGAGTGTCAAGCAGTTGAAAAACATAGAGCCACCAAGTGGTCAGACAGTAGGAACATGTGAAGCCACCAGAGAGCTAGACAGTAGGAGCACATAAAGCCAAGAGGGTCAGAAAAAGAGGCAGACAGAGCTGCTAGAAGGTGGGGGTATGGGAATGAGAGTAAGTGCTACCTCATAAAGCAACCAGAGGGTCAGATAGTATGAGAATATGAAGCCATGGGGAAGGGAATTAAAGTGGTAGCCCATAAAGCCACCAAAAGATCACACAGTAGGAGCACACAGAGGCACCCAAGGGTGAGAAAGTGGAAGTAAATGAGAGACAAACAGTTATCACAGGGTCAGATGGTAGAAGAACAGACAGAAAAGGTCAGCAAGTGGGAGTACATACAGCCATCACAGTCAGGCTGCCACTATAGGGTAAGAGAGTTGAAGCACACAAAGTCACCAAAGATTCAAACAGAAGGCGCAAATAGAACCTTCCTAGGGGCAGAAGGGTGAGCACACAGAGCCACCAGAGGGTCAGATAGTGGGAGCACACAGAGCCACCAGAGGGTCAGATAGTGGGAGCACACAGAGCCACCAGAGGGTCAGATAGTGTGAGCACACAGAGCCACCAGAGGGTCAGATAGTGGGAGCACACAGAGCCACCAGAGGGTCAGATAGTGGGAGCACACAGAGCCACCAGAGGGTCAGATAGTGTGAGCACATAAAGGCACCAGAGGGTCAGATAGTGTGAGCACACAGAGCCACCAGAGGGTCAGATAGTGGGAGCACACAGAGCCACCAGAGGGTCAGATAGTGGGAGCACACAGAGCCACCAGAGGGTCAGATAGTGGGAGCACACAGAGCCACCAGAGGGTCAGATAGTGGGAGCACACAGAGCCACCAGAGGGTCAGATAGTGGGAGCACACAGAGCCACCAGAGGGTCAGATAGTGGGAGCACACAGAGCCACCAGAGGGTCAGATAGTGGGAGCACACAGAGCCACCAGAGGGTCAGATAGTGGGAGCACACAGAGCCACCAGAGGGTCAGATAGTGTGAGCACACAGAGCCACCAGAGGGTCAGATAGTGGAGCACACAGAGCCACCAGAGGGTCAGATAGTGTGAGCACACAGAGCCACCAGAGGGTCAGATAGTGGGAGCACATAAAGGCACCAGAGGGTCAGATAGTGGGAGCACACAGCCACCAGAGGGTCAGATAGTGGGAGCACACAGCCACCAGAGGGTCAGATAGTGGGAGCACACAGCCACCAGAGGGTCAGATAGTGGGAGCACACAGAGCCACCAGAGGGTCAGATAGTGGGAGCACATAAAGGCACCAGAGGGTCAGATAGTGGGAGCACACAGCCACCAGAGGGTCAGATAGTGGGAGCACATAAAGGCACCAGAGGGTCAGATAGTGGGAGCACACAGAGCCACCAGAGGGTCAGATAGTGTGAGCACATAAAGGCACCAGAGGGTCAGATAGTGGGAGCACACAGCCACCAGAGGGTCAGATAGTGGGAGCACACAGCCACCAGAGGGTCAGATAGTGGGAGCACATAAAGGCACCAGAGGGTCAGATAGTGGGAGCACACAGAGCCACCAGAGGGTCAGATAGTGTGAGCACATAAAGGCACCAGAGGGTCAGATAGTGGGAGCACACAGCCACCAGAGGGTCAGATAGTGGGAGCACACAGCCACCAGAGGGTCAGATAGTGGGAGCACACAGAGCCACCAGAGGGTCAGATAGTGGGAGCACATAAAGGCACCAGAGGGTCAGATAGTGGGAGCACACAGCCACCAGAGGGTCAGATAGTGGGAGCACATAAAGGCACCAGAGGGTCAGATAGTGGGAGCACAGAGCCACCAGAGGGTCAGATAGTGTGAGCACACAGAGCCACCAGAGGGTCAGATAGTGTGAGCACACAGAGCCACCAGAGGGTCAGATAGTGTGAGCACACAGAGCCAGAGGGTCAGATAGTGGGAGCACACAGAGCCACCAGAGGGTCAGATAGTGTGAGCACACAGAGCCACCAGAGGGTCAGATAGTGTGAGCACACAGAGCCACCAGAGGGTCAGATAGTGGGAGCACATAAAGGCACCAGAGGGTCAGATAGTGTGAGCACACAGAGCCACCAGAGGGTCAGATAGTGGGAGCACACAGAGCCACCAGAGGGTCAGATAGTGGGAGCACACAGAGCCACCAGAGGGTCAGATAGTGGGAGCACATAAAGGCACCAGAGGGTCAGATAGTGGGAGCACACAGAGCCACCAGAGGGTCAGATAGTGGGAGCACACAGAGCCACCAGAGGGTCAGATAGTGGGAGCACACAGAGCCACCAGAGGGTCAGATAGTGGGAGCACACAGAGCCACCAGAGGGTCAGATAGTGGGAGCACATAAAGGCACCAGAGGGTCAGATAGTGGGAGCACACAGAGCCACCAGAGGGTCAGATAGTGGGAGCACACAGAGCCACCAGAGGGTCAGATAGTGGGAGCACACAGAGCCACCAGAGGGTCAGATAGTGGGAGCACACAGAGCCACCAGAGGGTCAGATAGTGGGAGCACACAGAGCCACCAGAGGGTCAGATAGTGGGAGCACATAAAGGCACCAGAGGGTCAGATAGTGGGAGCACACAGAGCCACCAGAGGGTCAGATAGTGGGAGCACACAGAGCCACCAGAGGGTCAGATAGTGGGAGCACACAGAGCCACCAGTGGGTCAGATAGTGTGAGCACATAAAGGCACCAGAGGGTCAGATAGTGTGAGCACACAGAGCCACCAGAAGGTCAGATAGTGGGAGCACACAGAGCCACCAGTGGGTCAGATAGTGTGAGCACATAAAGGCACCAGAGGGTCAGATAGTGTGAGCACACAGAGCCACCAGAGGGTCAGATAGTGGGAGCACATAAAGGCACCAGAGGGTCAGATAGTGGGAGCACACAGAGCCACCAGAGGGTCAGATAGTGGGAGCACATAAAGGCACCAGAGGGTCAGATAGTGGGAGCACATAAAGGCACCAGAGGGTCAGATAGTGGGAGCACATAAAGGCACCAGAGGGTCAGATAGTGGGAGCACACAGAGCCACCAGAGGGTCAGATAGTGGGAGCACACAGAGCCACCAGAGGGTCAGATAGTGGGAGCACACAGAGCCACCAGAGGGTCAGATAGTGGGAGCACACAGAGCCACCAGAGGGTCAGATAGTGGGAGCACACAGAGCCACCAGAGGGTCAGATAGTGGGAGCACATAAAGGCACCAGAGGGTCAGATAGTGGGAGCACACAGAGCCACCAGAGGGTCAGATAGTGGGAGCACACAGAGCCACCAGAGGGTCAGATAGTGGGAGCACACAGAGCCACCAGTGGGTCAGATAGTGTGAGCACATAAAGGCACCAGAGGGTCAGATAGTGTGAGCACACAGAGCCACCAGAAGGTCAGATAGTGGGAGCACACAGAGCCACCAGTGGGTCAGATAGTGTGAGCACATAAAGGCACCAGAGGGTCAGATAGTGTGAGCACACAGAGCCACCAGAGGGTCAGATAGTGGGAGCACATAAAGGCACCAGAGGGTCAGATAGTGGGAGCACACAGAGCCACCAGAGGGTCAGATAGTGGGAGCACATAAAGGCACCAGAGGGTCAGATAGTGGGAGCACATAAAGGCACCAGAGGGTCAGATAGTGGGAGCACACAGAGCCACCAGAGGGTCAGATAGTGGGAGCACACAGAGCCACCAGAGGGTCAGATAGTGGGAGCACACAGAGCCACCAGAGGGTCAGATAGTGGGAGCACACAGAGCCACCAGAGGGTCAGATAGTGGGAGCACACAGAGCCACCAGAGGGACAGATAGTGGGAGCACATAAAGGCACCAGAGGGACAGATAGTGGGAGCACATAAAGGCACCGGAGGGTCAGATGGCTGCAAAATATGGAACCACCGCAGGATTAAACAGGAAGAGCTACATAGAGACAGATAGTGGGAGCAAATAGAAGCAATAGTACTAACAAAAGATAGGAAACATTGAATAATGGTAGCTGGTTGTGAAAGAAGATTATTCATACACAAGAATATTGTACATTAGTAGGTAGTAATTAAAAACCTTCCACAATCAATGAAGAATCAAATATGAGGTATAAACAAAGTGTATGTATACATGACACGACATGCAATAACGAGAATGCACACTGCTATGGGGCCACAGAAGCTGCACAGAATGGAGCATGCAGTCACGGTAATAATATTCTGTAAATTATAGCCACAGTTTGTTGTATTAGACACATCTTTAATTTCTTAGTGGTGTTACTTTGGGTTGACCCTGTAACACACAGCAGCCATTACCTCAGCTCTCAGGATGCCTTTTATAAGAACAAGCAGAGATTTAACAAAAGGGAAAATAGCAGACATCGGCCAGCTCAGGAAAGTTAGATGATACAGCCACAGATGACACACGAGACCCCGGAGAACTGACAGACGGCATGAAAGCTGCATAGTAGTACAGCCGGATATATTGTTCTGCAGGCAGGACCTTGCTATATCTATAGGTAAGGTAGACGTCACCTGAGGTCACGCTGACTGACGCGCTCGTTATGCTATACCATTACTTGGGAGGAGAAGACAACACTGATAATTCAGTTATCAATCAATAAACTAAAGCAAAACTAGCTGAAACAATCCACTTTTTGTTAAATTATGACGATTACACCTAGCTTTGATGCATGCAGCCATATTTGTGTTGTAGATGCAGAACCTAGTGTATCCCCGCATGTACCCCAGGTTTAGGTGCTCCATGCGCCATCGGGTGACTTATGTGTGGACGTATTCTCCCATGGAAGCACTGTTTCCAGAGGAGAACTGCTCTGTGTGTTCTGCACAGCGGTGCACGGAGGCTGTACGCCTATATAACAGGGCAGGGGTCAGCAACCTGCAGCATTCCAGCTGGCTGTCAGGCTATGCTGGGAGACGTAGCTTCAGAACAGCTGGAATGCTGCAGGCTGCTGACCCCTGTATTGGGAATCATATAGTGTATATACATGACCTGTACAAATGAGCCCTAAAAAACATGGAATAAAACAGAGAAGCTTGTAATAAGCAGAACATGCAGAAATCTTTGGAGAATAATTCCTTCCAGAAACATACAGCCCTCTATGGAGAATACCTATAGGGTGCTGTTATATGTACATACCTTTCAGCTTGTTTAGGTCCTGTAGAAACTTCCTGTAGTTCGAGATACTCATGGTCATCACCAGTAGAAGAATGCACTGGACATTCGGAGAGAACCTGCACCTATGTCACCCAGAGGTAAATGATCCCTGTACAGTCAGCGGTGTGCTCCAACCCCCACACTATGCAAACACACGGCCACTGTGCACCGCAGGTCACACAAAGACTTCAGCGATGATGGGGGCAAAAATATGCTCCAAGTAACTCTACGACAGATCGAGATCAAAGTCAAACTTTTACAGCTTGAACTTTACACTAACAAGGTATATAACTATACCTAGCCCTAGTCTACATAACTAAGCACGTCCGATATCCAGGGAGCATCCCAGCATTAAGAACGAGAGGACCAAGTGAAATATCGGGAGGAAACGGTCCACACATGTCATAGCAGAACACAAGTGCGGCTGGGAGATTGGGTTTCCTCACCTGCTCCCGGACAGCTGGCAGATTCAGGAGAGATGCTAACAGTGAAAGACGAGGATTATACTATAGACGGGTATGTATATGATCCCCAAAGAGCCGCCCTCCCAAATGCTACAAGAGCTCAAATACTAGAAGTCTATAGAAATAAGCCTCATGAAGTGATACAAAGAATGAAATTAGGCTTCAGATACAGGTCTGAGAACGTTACATCCATACCATGCCTGATGAAGGGACCGGAGATGTCTCGAAAGCTTGCTTTGTAACATCACTTTATTTTATTTTAGTTAGCCATTAAAAGGTATCACAAGATTATAATTGTGTTCCTCTCACTGAGAACATTCAATAATAAATAATCCATCACAAAGGTTTGGTTAGAAATCCAATTTCAGTGAAGGTGTCTCCTTAGAAAGGAGCATCATGTAGAAGATGGACACACAGCAGAACGCAGACAGACCCCACAATTAATAGAGACCCTCTGCTTCTGCTTACGTCATTTATACAATGGATTGTTTTTTTATATTAACTACGTTTGCCTGTTCCTAATAAAACAAGCAAAGAGAATATCAAAGAACACCTGAGAATGAATCCTAAAGTGGAGATGGCCTTTATAAAATAAAACAAAAAAACATGAATTGATTTGTATAAGAATTAATATTGGGGGGGGGGATTCCTAAATATCTCCACCATCAAAACAGGATAAATCACCCATTAATGTGCCCCAAACTACATAGATCAGTACAGTTAAATATACCATAGACTAGGCCTAATCTCCAACATACCTGCCTCTAACGCCATTAGCATTACACAGTAGAAAATCAGCTTTCTCCACTATAGAACCACCAGTACAATCCCTTACAAATGGCTGGGACTTTGTGCACACTGTGTCCAAGCCCTGCGTTCATGTGTATTGGTAAAACATATACATTGGGCGCCATTCACCCAACAGGACAAAAGAAAAGCCTTTAGTGCTCTATCGGGCTGGTAAATACAGTAGTAGGTCGGAAAATATAAAGGAATTTTCCACAATTTGATATACCATTGCTTCTAGCAAGAATACAGTGCCTAATGGAGCCGAGCGGGCTGCAATATGTTTCCTTCTACTTACATGAATGGGAGTTACCGCATAGTGCGAGCCACTCGGCTGTTTCTGAACGCTTCTGTGCACGGGATACAGATAGATATTTCTGTAGCAGTCATGAATAGCTTAGATGGGACACGTTGCCTTTTTTTTGTGACCACAAAGGTGCAGCGTTTTTGTGCATTTTTGGCCGCTAAAAAAAAAAAAAAAAAAAACCGCACTAGCGGTAAAAAACATAAAAACCGCATGCATTTTTGCGCGTTTTTTGCCGTGTTTTTTCCAATGCATTCCATGGGTGAAAAACACTGGCAAAACGCAGAAAGAATTGACATTTTGTATCTTTGTGGTAACCACAAAAACGCACCTAAAACAAAAAACTGCACTCTGCACACAGCAAAAATGAAAACTCATAGACTTTGCTGGGGAAGGAAAGTCATGCAGTTTTAAGAAAAAACGCGAAAAACGCGCAAAAACGCCACGAAAAACACACCATGCGCACATAGCCTAACTCTGTAAAGGGAACCTGTCAGGTCCAATATCCACCCAGAACCACAAGCAGTTCTGGGTGTAGATTACTAATCCCTGCCTAACCGTCCCTGTATACACTAGCATAGATAAAGAGATATTTCGAAAAAAGTATTTCCAAAGATATTTTATGGTATATTTCTGAGCGAGTGGACTAGTCCCCTGGGCGTTGGTTCTCTTACTAGTCGCCCCCATTAGCATGTTAGTGCGCCCCTGTGGGTGTGCTAACATGGTAATAAATACTCAGCGTCACAGGATGATATCACTCACCTCTCTGGCACCATCGCGTCTGACGGTGAATTTTGGCTCAGTGCGTATGATCCTGGAGTTTCTGTCATGCGCACTATGAAACTGGGTGTACGCATCCTGGCTTCAAACTGAAGTAGTGCGCATGACCGAACCTCCGGGTTCATGCGCACGGAGCCGAAATCCAGTGTTGGACGCGATGGCGGCGTAGAGGTGAGTGAGATCATACTGTGACGCTGCACATTCATTAGCAAGTTAGCACGCCCACATGGGTATACTAACATGCTAATGGAGCTGACTATTAAGGGAAGCAACGCCCAGGGGACTAGTCCCTGCGCTCATTAGCATATGGTAAACGATCTTTAGAAATACATTTTCTAAAGATCCCTTTATCTATGCTACTGTATACAGGGACGGTTAGGCAGGGATTAGCAGTATACACCCAGAACTGCTCGTGGTTCTGGCTGCATATTAGACCTGACAGGTTCCCTATAAGACGTACTGGGAGAAACTCGGTCTCATGCTGTAGTTGCCATCAGTAACCCAGAGTGTATGCTATTACATTCAAGGACATCCAGAAACAGTGGTTAATGTTTTAATCTTTGGTGTCTGGGGCAGTAGAGAGGGACTGTCAGAACCCCTGGGGGTTAATGCCAGGATCCTTGGAGGTCTAGGACATTGAGGTGGTCTATGACCATAAAAAGGTACATTTAAGAAGCCTGTCAGGAGTCAGTAAAGAAAGTAATATTTTCTAATTAATTCCAATAATTAACCACCTCTCCAGGCTAAAGAAGAAAGCCAATAACGGACCTTCAGATTCCTATTTGTTCCGTTCACTGATGGTGGGGATGAGTGAAGGAGAGGAGAGAGTATGCAGCAGCTATAACTCTACAGCTGGTCAGCAGCTCTTCTCTTGGTCAGCCAAGCACAACACTTATGGAAAATTCTGCCTGACTGGCCATGGTTGTGCAAAAGCCGTCCATCCCCAAGTGATGTCCCCAGTGGTCTGATATTGATCACCTATCCAAAAATAGGCCAGAAATTTTCCCAAATATCCAGTTATGTAGGAGAGACGTTTTTAAAAAGCCATTCGCATGTATTATTCTCTACTTTGTTTCCAATGCGAAAAACCGGTAACAAATGTATCACGTCTGACTGTGGACTAAATAATGTGGCTCAAGCTTTAGTGGCATCTAATAATCTTGCTCTCGTGTGTCCAAAAATTCTATAAATACAAATGTAGGTTTCTGTATTAAGGGTATAATGGCTATAATGTGAAGGGTGGGAATGGTGTAGTTTCAAGAAAAATGCAAAACCACTACTTTCATTACATTTATTAATATGAGAAGCGAATAATGATAGAATAAAGTTTCCTAGGCTGCGGCTACACTGTGACATGTCGCATGACCGTTCTCAAACAAGTCGCGGACGACTTGCTTTGAAGTCTATGGCAAGTGTGTTGTGTGCAACTTGCCACCAGCAAAAAAAAATTTACACTTGGAAATATAAGAATAACAGAGTCATAGTGTGTCACACGCAACGCAACACCATAAGGAATGATTACATCCACTGCTGCAATGTGTCGCTGTGATTTCAGGGTGACCCTAGCCTAAATGAAAAGTTCGGGACAGCATTGCAATATTCCATAATAATCCACTATTCAGAGTAGCTGCAAAATATCTACTTTTCCTAACACCTCATAAACTTGGTTTAGTTTCCCCAAGAAAACCACTAAAATGGTGCTAATGGTGTAGTTTTAAACCAGGGGTCAGGAACCTTTTTGGCTAAGAGAGCCGTAAACGCCACATATTTTGAAATATAATTCCGCGAGAGCCGTACAATATGTTTAAAGGGCCATTGACAGATCATTCGCTCCAATGTTCACTTAGTACAGCAAGGAATGCTCCTCCCTGCTGTATAAAGCCACAACTGGACTGAAACAATGGTAATTAGCAGTAAAAAAATCAAATAAATAACTTACATTGTGAACTTGCGATGCATGACATCAGTCCAGCAGTCTGGCTTCTTCTTTTTCCTGCGCATGACTGGAAGCTGGCATTCTTCCCACCTGATGTTGAGAGAATGCCAGCTTTGAGGCATTCGCAGAAGAAAGAAGCTGGAATATTGGACATGTCACACAACGCATTGTCAGTTATGTCAATTATCTATTTTATTATTTTACAGCGAATTATTGTTTAGGTCCAGCGGTGGCTTAGTGCAGCAGATAGGAACACTCCTTTGTGTACTAAGTGACCGCTGGAGCAATTGTATCTGTCAGTGGCCCAGACACCCTGCTTCCCATACAGCCTGCACCCCCCATATCACACACACACACTGCTCCCCATACAGCCTGCACCCCCCATATCCCACACACACACTGCTCCCCATACAGCCTGCACCCCCCATATCACACACACACACTGCTCCCCATACAGCCTGCACCCCCCATATCACACACACACACTGCTCCCCATACAGCCTGCACCCCCCATATCCCACACACACACTGCTCCCCATACAGCCTGCACCCCCCATATCACACACACACACTGCTCCCCATACAGCCTGCACCCCCCATATCCCACACACACACTGCTCCCCATACAGCCTGCACCCCCCATATCACACACACACACTGCTCCCCATACAGCCTGCACCCCCCATATCCCACACACACACACTGCTTCCCATACAGCCTGCACCCCCCAGATCTCACACACTACACCCCCATATGTCACATACCCTGCTTCCCATACAGCCTGCACCCCCCCATATCACACACACACACACTGCTCCCCATACAGCCTGCACCCCCCATATCCCACACACTACACCCCCATATGTCGCATACCCTGCTCCCCATACAGCCTGCACCCCCATATCACACACACTACACCCCCATATCTCACACACCCTGCTTCCCATACAGCCTACACCCCCATATCTCTCACACCCTGCTTCCCATACAGCCTGCACCCCCCATATCACACACACACACACACACTGCTCCCCATACGGCCTGCACCCCCCATATCCCACACACACACACACTGCTTCCCATACAGCCTGCACCCCCCAGATCTCACACACTACACCCCCATATGTCACATACCCTGCTTCCCATACAGCCTGCACCCCCCATATCACACACAATACACCCCCATATCTCACACACCCTGCTCACATATCTCACCCTGCCTGTACCCCAACTTACCCCTCTCAAACACTCTGCACCCCTTCACATGCTTCTGTCACAGTCTGCAGCCCTCATATGCCCCTCACCCTGCAGCCCCCCCTCATGTCCCCTCTTTTCTTATTACCAGTCATCATGTGTCCATTATCTCCTTCAGGATTCAGTATCTTGCTTTCTGCCCGGCCTCCTGTGTCTCCTCCCACATAGTCACATGGGCGTGACATCATCGCAGGTCCTGCAGGATGGAGATTCCGTCTGCTGTGCAGGTCAGGACTAGCACTCCTGCAGCGACAGACACGGCTGGTGGCCTCTCCAGGTCAGGGGCCCCTCTACTGACACTGGGCTCCCCTGACTCACAGTTCGGCCACTACACAGCAGCACTACACATAGACGCAGAGCGGCTGCCGGGCCCCTATGTGTACTAGTGCCGCTGTGTAGTGGCCGGCCTGTGAGTCAGGGGAGCCCAGTGTCAGTAGAGGGGCGGCTCACTTCTCGTTCCCCCGCTGATCTGGTCTCCTCGGCGCATCGTCCATTGCTGTCGCTCGCTGACCTCTCAGCAGGCGCGCAGTGATGACATCACCGCGCTCGCTGCAGAGCTGTCAGAAGAACGCCGACAGTCACAGCGGGGAGAATGATAAGAGAGGGAGCGCGCCGCTCACTCTCTCATCATTGCTCTCAATTGTATCGGCACCTGCGATGCCGATGCAATTGAAAGCTCGATCCTCGGCGGGGGGCGGTGACAGCGCGGCCACCGGGCCCCCCTGAGTAGCCGGGTGCTGGCGCCGGCCCTGATCCTTCCCATAGACAGGTAGGAGCCCTGTCTGCGAGCCAGATACGGCCATCAAAAGAGCCATATCTGGCTCGCGAGCCATAGGTTCCCGACCCCTGTTTTAAACACTCATCCTTGATGGCTGCATGTAGATGGGGCCTAGGGTGAGCATTAACCTATCATCTACCAATGTCCTTTTTTTGGGATGTCTAATCTTTTGCTTAAAATTCATTAAATTAAAATTAATTTATACATTACATTCATTAATTTTGCTTAAATTTCATTTTTATTTTTTTTCATTAAAAATCTGTCATTTAATAAAAAAAAAATGAAAATTTCTAATTTGGCAAGTAATGGGTTAATAACGTAAAACATAACCAGACATGTCGAATGATAAACTAGGATTCCACAAACAGCATAGTTTCCTGTAAATTCCCAGTACACAGAAGGGACGAGGCCGAAGGAGAAGTGGAGCCATGTTCCTTCTAGCCCTGTAAGACCACTGCATTATTGTATAGCTATATCTAGCCATCTAATTCACTCCTCAACATTGTAATACCAGCACGAAGAAGGAAAAGTCTTGGGATTATGGAAATCACAGGCTGGATAGACATGTTAATGATATGTAAATAAGGAAAAATGGAAGCTAAATGTTCAAAACATCTTGATTTATTGAGTATTCAGTATGAGTACCACACACTTAGGGGTACTTTGCACGTTGCGACATTGCTACTGCGATATCGTTGGGGTCAAATCGAAAGTGACGCACATCCGGTAACGACGTCGCAACGTGTAAAGCCTAGATGCGCCGATAAACGATCGCAAAAGCATCATAAATCGGTGATCTGTGTAGCGTCGGCCATTTCCATAATGTCGCACCAATAGGAGATACGATGTTGTTCCTCGTTCCTGCGGCAGCACACATCACTGTGTGTGAAGCCACAGGAGCGAGGAACATCTACCTGCCTCCACCGGCTATGCGGAAGGGAGAAGGTGGGCGGGATGTTTAGGTCCTGCTCATCTCCGCCCCTCCGCTTCTATTGGACGCCTGCCGTGTGACGTCGCTGACACGCCGCACAACCCGCCCCCTTAGGAAGGAGGCAGGTCGCCGGCCAGAGCGACGTCGCAGGGCAGGTAAGGGCGTGTGAAGCTGCTGTAGCGATAATGTTCACTACGGCAGCTATCACAAGATATCACAGCAGCGACGGGGGCGAGGACTATCGCGCTCGGCATCGCTAGCGATGTCGCATCGTGCAAAGTACCTCTTACACCTCTTGGCTGCTATCACTGATAAATGGCCGTGTCACTGGTATTGACACCAGATCACTCTAACGCCGAGCTGTTAGTGTACCTGGAATGAAGACTAGAGGGGTCCGGCTACTGTCACCCCACATAATAGTCCCGGAAAAAGCACCAGCACAATATTCCTCTCAATACGACATCTTCATGGCGTTGCCCACATGGTCTACAGAATATTCTGCAGCAATCACTGCATTCGAGACAAAAGCTGGACTCATCGCTGAGGAGGACAGACATTCATTCCAGTGTCAGGTTGGCCACGCCATGAAGTCATACCGGTGCTAGCCCCAGGATTTTGATGTGGGGTGGCATAATGTACGGTAGCCGGACACCACTAGTTACACTAACAACTCTGTGTTAAATTAATGAGTAACCAGAACTACAGTCATTTCTCCAAAGTGTCTCAGGAGCCATTTTTAAATAAAACAACGCGTTGTCACATGTTGCTCGTGCTACTGTAAGCAATCTGTGTGGCCTAAACATGCTACCATGGCCTGCAGCGTCCCCAGACTTGTCCCTCATTGGTCTCATCTGGAAAGTCATCAGTCAGTAAGTTGTAAACGAAGTTATCAGCAGATCTTGAGAATTTGTTTCTCCAAGTGAATTAGTGAATTCAGCAGAGCAGAACATTACTGTTCAATGCTTTCTCTGCTGCAGATCTAGCACTTATACAGAGTTCATGAATATGCTGGACTACCTGGCAGAGGGCCAAGTAGTCCTGTAATGATAATCTACTGCTGATTAAACAGGGATTTTATCAAAACTACATTAAGCAGCGCAGTAAGGCCTCTTTCACACATCAGTTTTTTGCCATCATTCACAATCCATTTTGTGACTCATGCGACGGATCCATCACAGATTGTGGAAAAACTGATGCGACGAATCCAGTAAAAAAAAAAAAACGGATCAGTCATAGCATTTTTTGTTCATGGGAAAGGTTGTTATTGAAAACATAAGAGAGAGGAGAGGTTTTTTTTCTGACCAGAAATGATTTTACACCTCATCTGAGCATCCTCGGTTAAAAAAAAACGATCCGTCACCAGAATCTGTCATGTGACGGATCCTGCGCCCATAGGCTTCTATTATAACAAACAACAGATCCATCACGGTCTGGTTTTTTCGACGCAGACAAAAAATGTTCATGTGGACGACGGCTCCATCGCTCGGACAAACATTTTACGACGGATCCGTCGCACGACGGATGAAACGTGAGACCATCTGTCGCTAATACAAGTCAATGAGAAAAAAAATGGATCCAGCGCTGGATCCTGTTTTTTTCAAAAATCGACGGATTGCGACTGATGGCAAAAAACTGATGTGTGAAAGGGGCCTAAGTGACATATCACTGAAATCAGGATCTCTACCCCTACGTTATGCTGCTCTCAGATTAGGTGTCAAAAATCAAGTGACAGATTCCCTTTAATACTCTCAATGACAGCATGCCAAGGTGTTAAAGTTAAGTGCATGTATTTCTGTCTGTGGGGCTCATTCTCAATACTGAATACATTGAAATATTCTGAATATGTTATTTCCATATATTATTTGCATATAACTTGTCTATCAATCCTGGGATTTCCATAATTTCATGCTTTTCCTTTGGTGTTACAGTTTCGCTTTTGAGAAGTGCATGTGTATTATACTGCTATATAAATTCTGCTCAAATATCAGGCAAAAATGCAGCAATACATGAATGGTGTCTTGGATTTTATGGCATGCAGTTGTTTCAAGTATTTGAAAATTACAAAGAGTTAAAACAAATTGAGCAGACACCAGAAATTCCAGTTGAGGGAGAGACTGAACAGCTGGGAATCTATAAACCAGTTGCTGGGTGTCCCACAACCAGTTGCCGAGCCAGTAAAACCAGTCCCCCAAAAAGCCATACCAAGGAAACCAGTCCATCAAAGCTGCACTGGCCCCTTCATTAGGAATATGTTAAGACCACTACCAGCCCAATCATTTCACCAGGACTCCTGACCAGGTCCTATTGTTTAGTCTCTTCATTCATTCCTAAAGAAACCCCAAAATCCAACTTCAGTCCCTGGATGTCAGAGGTGACAGACCTTCAGTACCAATTCCAGGATGACGTGGCACTATAGCAAATGGCAGAAGGGCTCCCCAATGAATAAAAGCACTCGTGCATGGGGACCTCTTCTCATCTACACCCTTCTGATTTATAGAAGTCAGGATCCATTCTGACAAAATGTGGAGGGCCTAAAAATTAATACATTATTAATAATTACCTGGCCTTACAGTGCTACACAGCACTGCTGGTCTACTACATGACAGCAACATACTGCCAGACATTATGCAGATGGTTGGGGGCCGCACAGAAGGGTACTGCGGGCCTTGTAAAGGCCATGGACAGAAGACTGTGCACCATAAGTAAATAAATTGTCCTCAAGAGTGGACAACCCCCTTAATTTACAGAAATATGCTACTTTGTGATAATATAAGATAGGACAGAGAAGGGGGTTAATGCCGCGCATCAGCCAAATGAAGACGTATAATGTTGATTAAGTATTCTTTTATTCCATAGGTCTACGCGTTTCGAGGTAAAACCTCTTCCTCAGGACCAATATATCAACAACAAGACTATCTTATATGCTCATCCACGTGGGGCTGCAGCAGACGCCATTATCTCATGCGCACTAGTGGTTGTGACTGTCACAACTAATCCAGGTGAGTGTATAATTCTCCAGGTATACCCCACTGACCTCTTTGGTGTTACACTATCAGCGCTCCTTATTTTCAGATCTATACATACTTTGTGATAATAGACAGAATCAAGCTTTTTTGGCTCTGAAGTTTGGACCACCTTCACATTAATGCCTGTGGATTTAGGATGGAATGTCATAATACCACCTATAGGTTTAATGAGTTGGTGTCTCCATATAGTCAAGCAAGTTTTCTTGGGAAAGATGCAACAAGGTTTTCAAGGATTTGGGCATCCTCTGCCATTCTTCCTTGCAGATCCTCTCCAGTTCCGTCAGGTTAGATGGTAAACGTTGGTGGACAGTCATTTTCAGGTCTCTCCAGAGATGCTCAATAGGGTTTAGGTCAGGGCTCTGGCTGGGCTAGTCAACAATAGTCACAGAGTTGTTCTGAAGCCACTCCTTTGTTATTCTAGCTGTGTGCTTAAGGTCATTGTCTTGTTGGAAGGTGAACCTTCGGCCAAATCTGAGGTCCAAAGCACTCTGGAAGCGGTTTTCTTCCACGATATCTCTGTACTTGGCCACATTCATCTTTCCTTCAATTGCAATCAGTTGCTCTGTCCCTGCAGCTGAGAAACACCCCCATAGCATGATGCTGCCACCACCATGTTTCACTGTTGGGATTGTATTGGGAAGGTGAGGAGCAGTGCCTGGTTTTCAATACACATACCACATAAAATTATCACCAAAAAGTTCTATCTCCGTCTCATCTGACCAGAGAATCTTATTTCTCATAGTCTGGGAGTCCTTCATGTGTTTTTTTGCAAACACTACGCGGGCTTTCATATGTCTTGCACTGAAGAGAGGCTTCCATCGGGCCACTCTGCCATAAAGGCCTGACTGGTGGAGGGCTGCAGTGATAGTTGACTTTGTAGAACTTTCTCCAATCTCCCTACTGCATCTCTGGAGCTCAGCCACAGTGATCTTTTGGTTCTTCTTTACCTCTCTTACCAAGGCTCTTCTCCCAAAATTGCTGTTTGGCTGGATGGCCAGATCTAGGAAGAGTTCTGGTGTTCCCAAACGTCTTCCATTTAAGGATTATGGAGTCCACTGTGCTCTTAAGAACCTTGAGTACTGCAGAAATTCTTTTGTAACCATGGCCAGATCTGTGCCTTGCCACAATTCTGTCTCTGAGCTCCTTGGGCAGTTCCTTTGACCTCATGATTCTCATTTGGTCTGACATGCACTGTGAGCTGTGAGGTCTTATATAGACAGGTGTGTGCTTTTCCAAATCAAGTCCTATCAGTATAATTAAAACACAGCTGAACTTCAATGAAGGAGTAGAACCATCTCAAGGAGGATCAGAAGGAAATGGAAAGCATGTGACTTAAATGTGAGGGTCTGAGCAAAGGGTCTGAATACTTATGACCATGTGATTTCAGTTTTTCTTGTTTGGTAAATTTCCAAAAATGTTTACATTTCTGGGGTTTTTTACTGTCAAGATGGGGTGCAGAGTGTACATTAATGAGAAAAAAAAAAAATGAATTTTTTTTAATTTACCAAATGGCTTGAATGAAACAAAGTGAAAAATGTAAAGGGGTCTGAATACTTTCTGTACCCACTGAGTATATATTTATAGTATGATAACATATTCAGACTTGCATGAGTTTATGAGCTAGTTAGATCAATAAACCAGAAAAAAGTACCATATTTTTCACTTTATAAGACGCACTTTTGTGCCCCCAAATTTTGGGGGAAAGTAGGGGGTGCGTCTTATAAGCCGAATATACAGGGTGTGTGTGTGTGTAATTATATATTATATATATATATATATATATATATATATATATATATATATATATATATATATATATATATATATATATATATATATATATACACACATATATATATACATACATACATACATACATACATATACATTATATATATATATATATATATATATATATATATATATATATATATATATATATATATATATATATATACACACACATACATACATACATACATATATATACGTACACATATTATATATATATATTATATATATATATATATATAATATATATATATAATATTATATATATATATATATATATACATATATACATATATATACACATACATACATACATACATACATACATACATACATACACACACACTGCAGGGTCCAGGGGAGGTGGGGGCGCTGCTGGGGGCAGGTGAACGCTGTGGCGGCAGCGTTTGATCTCCTGCTCCCGCTCATATAATGTGCACAGCCGCTGTCCATCTCTGGTGGTGCTGAAATCGCACCGCAGTGACGGGCTGGGGAAGCGGTGCATACTATATAAGCCTGTGCCCCCCTGTGATCGCACATGCCCCCCATGCTGCTACTCATTCTAAAATAAAAAAGCTTTACTTGCCCCCTCCAGCGTTTCTCCCCGGTGTCCCTGCTTCCACTGTGATCAGGCACGCACAGATCTCAGTGTGCTGTGCCGATCACATGACCGCACTGAGAACCAGGAAGTAGAGGAAGAGAAGCACGAGGGAGACAGGAGGGAGATAAACGCTGGAGGAGGTAAGGAAAGAGTGTTTTATTTTACTATGGGCAGCAGCCTGGGGGCGATATCTAACACAGGGGGACTTGTGCAATCTATATAGGGGCCATGGGCAGCACTATGGGGGCGATATCTAACACAGGGGGACTTGTGCGATCTATAGGGGCCATGGGCAGCACTATGGGGGCGATATCTAACACAGGGGGACTTGTGTGATCTATATAGGGGCCATGGGCAGCACTATGGGGGCGATATCTAACACAAGGGGACTTGTGCGATCTATATAGGGGCCATGGGCAGCACCATGGGGGCGATATCTAACACAGGGGAACTTGTGCGAGCTATAGGGGCCATGGGCAGCACTATGAGGGCGATATCTAACACAGGGGGACTTGTGCGATCTATAGGGGCCATGGGCAGCACAGGGGAATGTGTGCCATCACAAGGGGGCTATATTCAATATAAGGGGGCCATATCCAGATTAAGGGAAGCTAATTTTAGGATGGGGGGGCTATGACGGACATATACCCTATATGATTTGTTAGAGGGACACTGGCATTATAAGATGGACCCCATTTAACATTAAAAAAAAAATATTACCTTTTCCTTCACCAAATTTGGGGGTGCGTCTTATAAAGCGAAAAATACGGTGTATTACTTTTGGGATCTAAGAGAGTGAAGACCACAAAATAATATCCCTAAGCAATAACTTCTAATTCTCTATTAAAAAAGAAAAAAACAAAAACTAGACAAAATACACTCAAATGGATAAAAAGAGAGATGCACACATTAATAATTGGTTTAACAGGGCCAGAGGCCTAGAGAGTAGTAGGTCAATATTGAAGGTGTAATAATACATAAAAAATTGATTAAAACAACTGAAGTCCTCAGTGGTTGATACCTTTTAATGGCTAACTGAAAACATGGTAATAATAGCAAGCTTTCGAGACTATGCAGGTCTCTTCATCAGGTGCGCGCATCACCGCTGGATTGTGTAGCTAACATGCTAAGAGGACGGACTAGTTATGTATACATACAATGGCCACTTGGGTCCATAGAAAAAAGGCTGATTTAAAATATTGGGAAAATGTTAGAAAAAGCAGAATTGGATGAAGCTAGCAGAATTAAATTGTTCATTAAGCCCTTTTGGACTATGTGATTTCATCAAAAAAATTCACCAAAATGTTTTGGGGGACTTTAAGATGCACTCCCCCCACACACACAATTTGGGTTCAAAGTTGGGGGTGCGTCTTATAGTCCAGAGGTGCCTGGCTCGGTGAGAGGGGAGTAGCAGTGGTGGATCAGATCAGAGGAGCAGGGTCACTGCTGCAGGAAGCCGGCGATGGGAGCAAACATGTGTGCCCACTATTAAAGAAAACGAATATTTACCGTAAGTGCTCCACACGCCCATAATCCCACCCACCTTTCGGCACTAAGCCGATGGCGAGACATGGGAGGGATTATGACCATGGAGAGCAGTGAATATTACATTTCTTTAATAGCAAACCAACTGATTAATCCAGACGCCAGCTTACTGCAGTGATTGGGGAGAACATCTATTAAAGAAGATGAATATTCACTGCTCCCCATGCCCATAATCCCGGTTGTGAGGAGCAGTGAATATTCATTTAGGATTAGCCAGTAGCTGATGACGGCGTGTAACAAGGGGCGCATGGCAGTGTTGTCATGCACTGCCCTGCTTACATGCCGAAGTCAGCTGCTAGCATCATAAGAGGATGCCGTGCATCCGGGGGAGCGGATTAAAGTTGAGGTAGAATCGCTTGTTTTTTATTCATGTGGCATAATGGTAGGCATATATACCAGGATGGGGGGATATATATATACCCGGATAGGGAACATGGTGGGGACCATATATACACCACGCTGGGGTACATGTATACCAAGACTGGATCATGATGGAGATCATATATATCAGGATGGGAGACATATTTACCAAGATGGCCCCGTTATGAGGATCATACATACCAGGATTAGAGACATATATACCTGGAAGGGGTCCAGGATAGTGGACATACCCTCATAACAGTGTCAGCAGCAGATCCCCTCCATAACAGTACATCATAACATTTTTTTGCTTCAAATTTTGTTTTCAACATTTTCTACATCTAAAACCTAGATGTGCCTTATGGTCTGAAAAATACGGTAGTTTCTTGATAATTTTCTTATCCCAATCTCACTGTCTGATGGTGGAACAACCTCGATGTGGCAACAAAACGCCAATTACGAGTAAAAGTAATTACCAGGAAGTGAGCGGCCAGCCGCATATCTCACCCCGTGTTGATTACTCATGCATCTGAAGGTGGGAGAGAGAATCCGGCGGTGATTGGGCTCGGGGGGGGCGCATGATGTCACAAGTTGACGTGAGCCTTGGGAACACGAGAGCGGACATTGTGCTAGTACGAGAGTTGAGTATGTGTTTTTATTTTAATGGGGGGGGGGAAACATGAGGAATGAGAAAGGGTAGTCGAAGTAGTAGACAACTCCTTTAAGAATGCAACTGCATAGTTTCAGGTTTCCCATAGAAGCTTATAGCGAAAAAACAGCACAGTGGCATGAGCTTTCATGAACTACATCCACTTTGCTAGAATTGTAAAACGCAGATTTTCTGCACGCAAAGAAACCCGCAGCATTCATGCTATGTGGCAACACGGCCTCATATCGGTCTTTATTTGTCCCTCATAAGGCAACGTACTGGGCCTCATGTATCAACATGCTTTTAGAAGAAGGAAAAAAAAATAACATATCGTATTCTTGACAAAAAACATAAAAAGGAAAAAAAAAAATAAATTTCAGTTTTCAAACTAATCGCAGGTTTTTATTGACAAGACACATTTGATACATGAAACCCAAATTTACCAGCACACTGATACATTACTTGTAAGTCAGCGCGCATGTATCTCTTAATACAATGTGGTGACAATACAAGGCCTAGTATAACACAGTGAAGCAATAGAAGGGGTTATACAGTACATGTGCCACTATGGTTACAGCATAACAATTTTTCACCCTCCTGGTTAGTTTCAGAGAACTGGATAAAATATTACATAAAAGAAGGTTTTATCAGATCTCGCAATGAGCGAAACATCTTTGGGTATGTGAACACAATGTCTATGTTAGGCAAGTTCTGCTCAGAAACCAACTTAAAAAAAATGCTCAAAAGAAACATTTTTTACATTTCTATGTAAAAATGACTAGATGATAATATGTTCAGTTTTTTGAGCATCTTTTAACCACTTCACATTTCCAAAGATGTAAAAGTGAACCTGTCAGGTCCAATATGCACCCAGAACAAATAGCCGTTCTGGGTGTATATTGCCAATTCCTGCCTAACCGTCCCTGTATACACTAGAATAGATAAAGGGAGGTTTAGAAAAAGGATTTCTAAAGATCCTTTTTCTTATGCTAATGAGCGAAGGACTAGTCACAAGAGTGGTATTATCCCCCAACTAGCCACCCACAGGGGTGTACTAACATGCTGATCAATTCAGTATCACCAGTGGTGACGCGCGCACCTGTGTTCGCTGTGACTGCGCTTCTGAATGCCGGGCACTTCCGGTCATGCCCAGGAGACCTCTTTGAAGCCGGAAGACGTACACCCGGCTTCATACTGCGCATGACCGGAAGTGCTTGGCATTCAGAAGCGCGGTCATAGCGAACACAGGTACGCGCGTCACCGCTGGATTGATTAGCATGTTAGTACACCTCTGTGGGCGTGGTAACATGCTAACAGGACGGACTAGTTGGGGGATACAACACTCTTGGGACTAGTCCCTTTGCTCATTAGCATAAGATAAAAGATCTTTAGAACTACATTTTCAAAAGATCTCTTTATCTATGTTAGAGTATACAGGGACAGTTAGGCAGGGATTAGCAATATGCACCCAGAACTGCTCATGGTTCTGAGTGCATATTGCACCTGACAGGTGCCCTTTAAGAGGCCAAAAGAAGTGACCTGACAAGGCAGCTTCTGTTCTGAAGACGCTCTGCAGTCAATGGGAAGGATCAAAAGGTCCCTCTGAAAGACGCCTGTTTGTCTTCATGAGCATTTTGCCAGCACTTTGCTTCAAAAACGGCTAGAGATTTCTTCGCTGAGAGTGAAGTTGAAAAAAAAAGTTCGAAACACGTCTGGAAAAAAGACGGCTAAAAACACTGGAAAGAATAATGGCAATGCCCCCCCTCCCCTCCCAAAAAAAACAAAAACAAAAAAAAAAACTACGACAAGAGACGCCTCAGGAAAAAACCTCTGGTGTTTCCTGAAGGGTCATTCTCTTGAAAAGCTTGGTTGTGTGCATACAGCCTTGTAATCCCATAGCTGTGTACAGGCAGCTTCCCTTCCTGTGTACAATGGTTTCCTTACACCGGTTCTATTTTCTGATATACAGGATATGACAAGTCCCTGCAACATGCCTGAGATTATGCTGTCCCGCAGACAACTGCTCTGGCAGCTGTCCATGTGAGCGCCAGCAACATCCGGGAACTGGAAAAGTCCCCATCAAAAAGGCACCTACCTGAAAAAGAACTACAGACTCCTTCCCTACCAGTCCTTAGTGTAACGTCCGTATTCCTGATTGGAAATAACCCGTTTTACGTAAATAGAATTTGGGACAGTTACCCCTGCACCGCATGCCAGTTAAAAGGGTATTTCTTCTCGAATAGCTGGCTACAGGAATATAACAGGTTAAACAATTCCTTTAACGCAAGAATTAAAACCTGGAAAATGCAAACATACAGTAAGACTGAAAATATTTGCCTCCAGGAAACTGAATTGCTTCCATGATCCAGCACATAGGCAGCAGTAACTGCAGGAAGTGCCGACATGAGGATATAGAACATGACGGCAAACAATACGCACGGCTGCAAATACATGACGCTATAGAAGATCAGACAAACCACGAAAACATTCTTTAGTATTCCTTAACATAGTAGACTGGACCATTCGCTATACACACACACACACACATATATATACACATACATACACACACACACACACACATATATAGCTAAAAATGTAGTATTCTTATAATTGTTTAATGGTTTTAAAATGACAAACAACATAAGAAACAGTTTTAATAGATGAGTCTAATGTTTAATGATGTCCATGGCTTCTAATGAAAGAAGGCCATGAATAGAGCAAAGTTAAGTAAAAATATGCTGATGCTGTGATGTGGCCCAATGCTGTGATGTGCCCCCATCATGGTGCAGCCATCATCCTGACATGTGACCCCAACCTGCGGGATAAGGGCGCTTTGACACTTGCGTTCAGCGCAATCCGCCGCTATGGAGAATAGCACAGTCCATTAACGCACTGCGCTATTCTCCATAGACTTGTATTGATGACATACTGTAATGCAAGTGTCTGCGTTGCATCCGCTGGACGACGCAGAGTCGTTATTTTGATGCAGCGTCGGGCGGAGGGAACGCTACATGTAGCGTTTTTTGGGTCGTTAAAATAACGCACATTGACAGATTCCGTTGGAATCCGCCAAGGTGTCTAATGATTGTCTATGTTGGCGGATTCCGCCACTATGCGCCAAGTGGCAAAATCCGCTGACAAATTCCATCATGTTCTACTGAGCATGCTCAGCATGTCCAGCATAACTATCTGAATCGTTTAAAATCACTCCTGGTCTCTCTCTCTCCCCCCTCTCTCACACTCACCGATCACGGGCGCGGCACTGCACGGCTGTCACAAAGCTCCGGTGGCTTTTCCTCTTTTGAAAATGCCGGCCGCTCATTATTCAATCTCGTATTCCCTGCTCCCCCCCACCGGCGCCTATGATTGGTTGCAGTCAGACACGCCCCCATGCTGAGTGACAGCTGTCTCACTGCAACCAATCACAGCCGCCGGTGGGCAAGTCTATATCATGCAGTAAAATGAATAAATAAATAAATTTAAAAAAAAAAACAACACGACGTGCGGTTCCCCCCAATTTTGATACCAGCCAAGATAAAGCCACATGGCTGAAGGCTGGTATTCTCAGGAAGGGGAGCCCCACATTATGTGGAGCCCCCCAGCCTAACAATATCAGCCAGCAGCCGCCCGGAATTGTCGCATCCATTAGATGTCAGGAGGAAAAAAAATCTTTCTTGTCTTTAAAGAGCCCCTTCTCTACAGATTATACCGGACATATATATATTTCTTATCATGTGATCTCTCTGGTTACTTCTGCTTTTAATCAGTTTATATATATATATATATATATATATATATATATATATTGGTGTTTTTTCCTTTATTTTCTGTTGTTGTGCTGACTTTTTAGTGCAGTGTCTCAGTTTCTATTCTCTGTTTCTTTTTTTTTTTCTCTTCTCTGTGCTCTCCACATTAAATGGGCTGGGTGGTAACACATCCAATCAATTCAACCTGTTCTTGTTGTGCACAGACTTTAAATACTGTCTTAGAGATTTCCTCTGCGCATTCCATGATTAAGACCTATTCAGGTTGAAACGCGTAGGAAACAGCTCCTCTGTCTTGCCTCTCTATTTTGTGTCTTGCTTGGATGGAATATTAATATTTTTATGATCAATAAAGAATCTGTTTTTTAAGAAAATTCTATTTTCTCCTGAAGTTGCTGGAATTTCTCCTTTCTTCATGTGTTCTCACCCAGGTCAGGGTGTTTCCGTGCACCGGAGGTAAGATTTGGGAGTGAAGAGGGGAGAGCTGAAGTTTCTTCGTTTTTGATAATTGACTGTATGTACAGTGTTCATTTCTTTGTAGGGCTCATTCCATTTATGGTAAAGAGGAGAATGATGTGCTTTACCAGAAAGCTTTATCTTGGTCTACTTTGTCCACAAGACGCTCTCCCACAAGGATTTTGGCTTACTCATGTACATATTGGCAAACTGCAGATAGCTTTTTATGTCGGTGTCAGCAGTGGCATCCGCCTAGGCTCCTGCCATAGTGTTTCATTTTTTTCAAATGTTGACAGATAATTTGCACTGACACTGATGCACCATGAGCCTGCAGGACAGCTTGAATTTCTTTGTAACTTGATTGGGACTGCTAAGACACCATTTGGACTATCCTGTGTTGCAACCTTTCATCAACTTTTTTTTCTGCTGTCCACGTGCAAGGAGATAATACACAGTGCCATAGGTTGTAAATTTCTTGATTATGTTGTGCACTGTGGACAAAGGAACATCAAGTTTTCTGTAGATGAACATGTAACCTTGACATTGATGATATTTGTCAACAATTTTGGTTCTCAAGTACTTAGGCAGTTCTCTTTTCTTCTTTCTGCTTTCCATATTTAAAGTGGAACACACAGACATTGGGCCAGACAAAACTGTTAGCACCTTTGCAAAATTGTGGGTACATAACTGTTTCATGCATGTGATGCTCGGTCAAACTTACCTGTGGCAAGTAAAAGGTGTGGGCAATATAAAAATCACATATGAAACCAACTAAAAAAGGGAAGAAGTTGACATCTGTCTGTGTCACACTAAGCATGGAGAACAGAAAAAGAAGAAACCTGTCTGAGGGTTTGAGAACCAAAATTGTTGAAAAATATCAACAAATCTCAAGGTTCAAGTCCATCACCAAAAATCTTGATGTTCCTTTTTCCACAGTACGCACATAATCAGGAAGTTTACAACCCATGGCACTGTAACTAATCTCCCTGGATGTGGACGGCAGATAAAAATTTATGAAAGGTTGCAACGCAGCATAGTCCGGATGGTGGATAAGTAGCCCCAATCAAGGTCCAGAGAAATTCAAGCTGTCCTCCAGGCTCAGGTTCCAACAGTGTCAATGTGAACTATCCGTTCACATTTGAATGCAATGAAACACAATGGCAGGAGACCCAGGAGGACCCCTCTTCTGACAGAGACATAAAAAAGCTAGAGTGCAGTTTGCAAAATGGACGTGCGCACGCCAAAATTCTTCTGGGAAATAGTCTTGTTGAGAGAGGAAACCAAGAAAAAGCTTTTTGGTAAAACACATCATTCTACTGTTTAGCGAAAACGAAATGGGGCCTATAAAAAAAAAAATAAAAAAAAAATAGAACACAGTAGCCACAGTGTCAGAAAGCTGGATTTGCCTTCTAGGTCATAGGTCTTTAAACAGATCAATGACTCCAAACATACTTCAAAGAAGCCCCCAGAAATGGATGTTAACAAAGTGCTAAAGAATTCTGAGGTGGACTGCAATGAGTATGGATTTAAATCACATTTAGAGATCTCATTTTAGAGATCTCCTTTAGAGATCCTAAAATTGCTCTTGGGAGGAGGCGCCTTCAAATATGAGAGAAGTGGAACAGTTTGCAAAAGAAAAGTCCAAAATTCCAGTTGCAAGAAACTTGTTGATGGTTATAGAAAGCGATCGATTGCAGTTATTTATTCCAAAGGCTGTGCAACCAAATATTAACTTGAGGGTGCTAATAATTTTGTATGTCCATTTTTGAACTTTTATGTGAAATTACGTCCAATTTGTCTTTTTTTTCTCTGCTTTCTTGTGTTGTAACTATACACACAGAGGAAATAAATGTGTATCACACAACATGTGTAACTGCAATAATTTTCTGGGAGAGATGCTTTAGTTTCTGGAACAAATTTCAAGGGTGCAAACACTTTTGACCATGACTGTGTGGGTGTATACACTGTGTGCAAAATTATTAGGCAAATGAGTATTTTGATCACATGATAATTTTTATACATGTTGTCCTACTCCAAGCTGTATAGGCTTGAGAGCCAACTATTAAGTAAATCAGGTGATGTGCATCTCTGTAATGAGGAGGGGTGTGGTGTAATGACATCAACACCCTATATAAAGGTGTGCTTAATTATTAGGCAACTTCCTTTCCTTTGGCAAAATGGGTCAGAAGAAGAGAGATTTGACGGGCTCTGAAAAGTCCAAAATTGTGAGATGTCTTGCAGAGGGATGCGGCAGTTTTGAAATTGCCAAACTTTTGAAGCGTGATCACTGAACAATCAAGCGTTTCATGGCAAATAGCCAACAGGATCGCAAGAAGCGTGTTGGAAAAAAAAAGGCGCAAAATAACTGCCCATGAATTGAGGAAAATCAAGCGTGAAGCTGCCAAGATGCCATTTGCCACCAGTTTGGCCATATTTCAGAGCTGCAACATTACTGGAGTATCAAAAAGCACAAGGTGTGCCATACTCAGGGACATGGCCAAGGTAAGGAAGGCTGAAAAACGATCACCTTTGAACAAGAAACATAAGATAAAACGTCAAGACTGGGCCAAGAAATATCTCAAGACTGATTTTTCAAAGGTTTTATGGACTGATGAAATGAGAGTGACTCTTGACGGGCCAGATGGATGGGCCAGAGGCTGGATCAGTAAAGGGCAGAGAGCTCCACTCCGACTCAGACACCAGCAAGGTGGAGGTGGGGTACTGGTATGGGTTGGTATCAAAGATGAACTTGTGGGACCTTTTCGAGTTGAGGATGGAGTGAAGCTCAACTCCCAGACCTACTGCCAGTTTCTGGAAGACAACTTCTTCAAGCAGTGGTACAGGAAGAAGTCGGTATCGTTCAAGAAAAACATGATTTTCATGCAGGACAATGCTCCATCACATGCATCCAACTTTCTAAATTTTGTGCAGTTATATTGGTTTACCTGTTGAAAATAAACAAGTGAGATGGGAATATATTTGGTTTTTATTAAGTTGCCTAATAATTCTGCACAGTAGTAGTTACCTGCACAAACAGATATCCTCCTAAGATAGCCAAATCTAAAAAAAAACAAACCCACTCCAACTTCCAAAAATATTAAGCTTTGATATTTATGAGTCTTTTGGGTCGATTGAGAACATAGTTGTTGATCAATAAAAAAAAAATCCTCTAAAATACAACTTGCCTAATAATTCTGCACACGGTGTATATACAGTATGTACACACACAAAACTATCTGTATGTACGACACATAATACAATTGCACCTCCTGGTAAACCATGCCACTCTTATGTACATAAGCCTGAATACTAGATGTTATGTACATACAGTAGCACGCAAAAGTTTGAGAACCCCTGGTCAAAATTACTATTATTGTGAATAGTTAAGCAAGTTGAAGATGACAGTATCTAAAGAGTATAAAGTTAAATATGACAATTTTATTTCAGGCAACAAAAAAAAATAAATAAAAACTGAAAATTATATATATTTCTTTCATCTTTTAAAATTAACAAAAAATTATAAAAATCGACAGACGCAAGAGTTTGGGCACCCTGCATGGTTAGTACCTAGTAGCACCACCTTTGGCAAGTATCACAGCTTGTAAATCCTTTTTGTAGCCAGCCAAGAGTCTTCCAAACCTTGTTTGAGGGATTTTCATCCATTCTTCATTGGAAAAACTCTTCCAGTTCTGTGAGATTCCTGGCACACCTTGCATGCACTGCTCTTTTGAGGTCTAGCCACAGATTTTCAATGATGTTCAGATCAGTTCAGGGGACTGTGAGGACCATTGCAAAATCTTCAGCTTGTGCCTTTTGAGGTAGTCTATTGGGGATTTTGACCTGTTTTTACAATTATCCATTTGCAGAAGCCATCCTCTTTTCAACATCAGCTTTTTATTTGTTTTGTTTTTGTTTTTTGTTTTTTTGACAGATGGTGTTATGTTTGCATCACAAATTTTTTAACGTTTCATTGAATCCATTCTTACCTCTAGCCATGAAATGTTCCATGTGCCATCATTGGCTGCAACACAATCCCAAAGCATGATTGAGCCACTCCCATGCTTAATGGTTTGCGACATATTATTTTCCTGAAATTGTGTGCCCTTTTTTTCTCCACATACACATTTGATGATTGAGGCCAAAGAGTTCTATTTTAACCTCATCAGTTACAAGACTTGTTTCCAAAATGCATCAGTCTTGTTTACATATATTTTTGATTACTTCTGATGCTGAGGTTTATGGTGAGGACTCGAGAGGTTTTCTTCTGATGACTTTTCTATGCGCCCATATTTGTGCAGGTGTCTCTAAACAGTAGACCAATATACCACAACTACAAAGTCTGCTAAATCTTCGTGAAGGTCTTTTCCAGTAAAGTGGTATTCTGATTTGTCTCTCTGGCAATTTTACGAACAATTCTCACAGAAATTTTGCTTGGTCTTCCAGACCTTATCTTGATTTCCACTGTTCCTGTTAACTGCCATTTCTTAATTACCTTTCAAACTGAGGAAAGGGCAACTTGGAAACGCTTTGCCTTTCTCTTATAGCCTTCAAATGCTTTGTAGGCCTCCACCATTTTCAGAGTGCTAGGCAGCTGTTTAGAAGAACCCATGGCTACTGTTTTAAAGGTTAGAGGATGCTGGCTTTTTTATAAAGCTGTGAAATTTGCATCACCTGGCCTTTCCTAACGAGGATAGTGAACAAGACATAACCCTAACAGACAAATTAAGATCTGAAACCTTGGTCAATGTTCTCTGAGCACCCAAATTTCCAAGGGTGTCCCTTGGCCCATTTTCCTTGTTGTAATTTTTAAAATGCAAAAGATGAGAATATATTTTTTTTTTGCCTAAAATACAAAAGAAATATATTATCTTTAACTTTGTGCCTTTTAGAGATCATTTCATCTACAACTTGCTTAACTGTTCACAATAACAACAATTTTGACCAGAGTGCCCAAACCTTTCCATGCCACTGTATATGTGTGCTAGAACCCAGTCAAACTCTTGGAAATGCCTGATTTGCCTATATGCCAAATATGATGCAGATTTGTCCAATTGTTTGGTTGTAAATTAGAAATTGTTGTGTTCTGATTTTTTTGGCAACTAATTCAAGAACACTTTTGTAGTCCATTTTTTGGGGTGATTATGTTGAGAACAGCAGGTCCCAGAGAGCTGAAACCTAGTTGAAAACCTTCCAAATTTCCCAAATTTACTTACAGCGGGTGAAATAAGCATTGAACAAGTCGCCAATTTTCTAAAGGTGCTGTTGACATGAATTTCTCACCAAATGTCAGTAACAACCCATCCAATCCACACAAGCAAATACATCAAACCATAGATGTCCTTAGAGATATGTAATAAAGAGTAATGACATGGCAAAAATATAATAGCTGCTTTAACTGATGGCTCACAAAAAGGTGTCTCATTAGGCACCACACAAGAAACATCTCACGATAGGTAAAACCAGTGAGCTGTCTCAAGACCTTCACAATCTCATTGTTACATTTCTAAACCACTGAACCTTCCACTGGGCACTGTTGGGGCCATAATCTGGAAGTGGAAAGAATACCATTTTACCATAAACTGGCCACGAAAAGCTGCCCTCCGCAAGATTTCAGACAGCAGAGTGAAAAGAATTATCAAAAGTCTTGTCCAAGAGCCAAAAGAACCACCTATGGAGAGCTACAGAAAGCCCTTGAATCAACAATTGTTTCAGAGCCAACAAGTAATGCGTTCACGCTCCCTGACCTATATGCACGCTCACCGCAGAAGACTACTGCAGACCAGAAAGCATGTTCAAGCACATTAAGGCTGTGTACGCACGGTGCGTTTTTGCAGCATTTTTTCTTGCAGATTTTCAAATATCTGCAAGGAAATCCTGATGCCAGCAGTCTGAGAATTCTGAAGTGCTGTGCACACCTCCAGGATTTTTTCCGTGCAGATTTTTTTGCTGAAAAAAATCTGCAGCATGTTAATTCTATCGGCATTTTTTTTTTGCGTTTTCACCATTGGAAGCAATGAAAAAAAAAACATCAAATTGTGGCAAAAACACACTTTATCTGCAGCGCTTTTTCCTGCTAGCACATGCAGATTTGGATCTATAAAGTGTGCGCATTGTCTAAATGTTGTTGAGCAAACTTTAAGGCTATCATGTGAAATACTGGGAGAGTATAGTCTGCCCAGAAGAGACCAAAATTGAACTCTTTGGATGTCATAATACACACCATGTTTGAAGGCCAAAAGGTACTACAAAATCACCACAAAAACACCATACCAACGGTGAAGAGTGGAGGTGAGAACATCCTGGTGTGGGGCTGTTTTTCAGCATATGGCACTGGCAAACTTCAAATTGAAGGAAGGACAAATGTAACTAGACATTCTTGATAAAAACCTGCCGCCATCTACCACAATGAAGATGAAACGAGTGTGGACATTTCAGCAACACAATACTCCCAAACACACAACCAAGGGAACTCTCAATTGGTTTCAGAGAAAGAAAATAAAGCTGCTAGAATGGCCCAGCCAATCACCAGACCTGAGTAGAAGATTTATGGAAGGAACTAAAGCTCAGAGTTCATAGAAGGAGCCCGCATAACCTCCAGGATTTGAAGAGCGTTTGTGTGGAAGAATGGACCAAAATTACACCTGAGCAATGCATGCGACTAATTTCTCCATACAGGAAGCATCTTGAAGCTGACACCACCAACAAAGGCTTGTGTACATAGTATGAAATCTATTTCAGTAAACGTGTTCAATACTTTTTCCCTGTGTCATTTCTCATTATCACACCTCACTAAATTTATGGACATCTATGGTTCAATTTCTTTGCCTCTGTGGATTGGATGGGTTGTTACTAGGGTTGAGTGGATCCGGACTGTAAAAAGTCCTTATCCGCGCGGTTTCAGCGCTATCTGTGTGTCGGACCCGGGCGCGGGATTCTGGGTGCATGATCCGGATTCGGCAATTAATAAAAATAAACAAAACAAGTAATAAATGAGAGTTTCATATTTACCGAGACTTTGTGTCATGGCGTCACACTGCTTCCGGGTCAAGCATTCACTTCCTGTACTGTATCGCATACACACGGCTTTCCGTGTTTTCCCCGCCCACCGGCCGTCCTCTTGTCTATGATTGGTTGCAGCCTGATGCGGCCCCCAGCCTGTTACAGTCTCTGCTGCAGTCATCGCTTATCGCGGCTCAGTAATAGACTACACTCAGAGCTGGCAGTCTTCTCTACACTGCTGGCTATGACATGAAGCAGAGCTGGATGTGTTGGCGTGGGACGTCTTGTGGATTACACCGGAGCTGCAGGGTGTTGGGGATAATAAAGGGGTGAAGGAGGGCGCGTTTTGAACTTTATTTCAAATAAAGGATTTTTTTCTGTGTCTGTGTTTATTTACATTCACTTACAGGTTTGTGATGCAGGTATCTGATAGACGCCTGAGCCATCACAAACCTAGGGTTTAGTAGCAGCTGTGTGCTGCTATTAACCCCTGCTATTACCCTGATTGGCACCGCATCAGGCCACCGGGAAGAGCCACTAATGCACCGGGACTTTCACATTAATAGATGCGGCAATACCGAGCAGCTGCGGGCTGAGAATATACCAGCCCCTAGTCGGCGTCATCTTGGCTGGGGATGAAAATTAGGGGGAACCGCACGTCGTAATTTTTTTTAATTAATTAAAAAAAAAGCCGCATGCGATTTCTCTTAGACCGGAATCACACATGCGAGGGACTCGAGTCTTCCATGGAATCACCCGGCAAAGCCTCGCACGTGTGACTGGCTACACAGCACAGATACTGCCCGGCAGCTGGGGCTGCAGCCGTGGGCTATATCTGTGCTGCCAAATGTTTTTTTTTCTTACCACGATACTGACCCGCAGACACTTGCACTGCTTTCCCCGCCCACCGGCCATCCTGGCGCCTTTGATTGGCAGCATGTCAGCTGACTGCAACCAATCAGGGTGGGGGCGCATCTAGCTGCAACCAATTACACGCGCCGGCGGGCGTGCAAAACAATGAATATGGAATTGTCAGCTCTGGTCTGGAATGGAAAAGCGTGACCCGGAAGGAATGTGCCGCCATGACAGCGCCTCGGTGAATATACCGCGCTCACTCCAAGCCCCCTAGCCCTTCCACAAACGTTTCTAATCTCCGGATTCCGGTCCCCATTGACTTATATGGGCACCGGATTCCGGAGCGGATCGGACTCTTTAAAATCTGGCAGTGATCCGCCGATCCCAGATTTTTGGGCGTTCCATCAGCTCTAGTTGTTACCAACATCTGGTGAGAAATACATTTCAATAGCATCTTTAGAAATATATTCATTTACAAAATTGGTGACATGTTCAATACTTGTTTCACTCACTGTGTGTGGCAAATTTGGGTCAGATTGGTCCAGTCCTTGGGTTGTAAATTAATATTTCCTTTTATATTCAGTTTTATTTTGGCAAATAAGTTGAGAACGGTTGGTCCATCGTCCACGAACGCTAAAACCTGGTCTACAAACCTTCTGAGGTTTAGGACTTAACCATCCAGCAAATTTGGTGCAGATTGGTCTATATAGACATAGAGAAGTATACACGACATTTAGTACTAAATATTATGTACCTATGTATATACATATAGAGAAGTATACACGACATTTAGCACTCAGGCTTAGTGCTAAATATTATGTATATACATATAGAGAAGTATACATGAAATTTAGTACACAGGCTTAGTGCTAAATATTATGTATCTATGTATATACATATAGAGAAGTATACACGACATTTAGTACTCAGGCTTAGTGCTAAATATTATGTATATACAGTTAGGTCCAGAAATATTTGGACAGTGACACAATTTTCGCGAGTTGGGCTCTGCATGCCACCACATTGGATTTGAAATGAAACTTCTACAACAGAATTCAAGTGCAGATTGTAACATTTAATTTGAAGGTTTGAACAAAAATATCTGACAGAAATTGTAGGAATTGTACACATTTCTTTACAAACACTCCACATTTTAGGAGGTCAAAAGTAATTGGACAAATAAACCAAACCCAAACAAAATATTTTTATTTTCAATATTTTGTTGCGAATCTTTTGGAGGCAATCACTGCCTTAAGTCTGGAACCCATGGACATCACCAAACGCTGGGTTTCCTCCTTCTTAATGCTTTGCCAGGCCTTTACAGCCGCAGCCTTCAGGTCTTGCTTTGTTTGTGGGTCTTTCCGTCTTAAGTCTGGATTTGAGCAAGTGAAATGCATGCTCAATTGGGTTAAGATCTGGTGATTGACTTGGCCATTGCAGAATGTTCCACTTTTTTGCACTCATGAACTCCTGGGTAGCTTTGGCTGTATGCTTGGGGTCATTGTCCATCTGTACTATGAAGCGCCGTCCGATCAACTTTGCGGCATTTGGCTGAATCTGGGCTGAAAGTATATCCCGGTGCACTTCAGAATTCATCCGGCTACTCTTGTCTGCTGTTATGTCATCAATAAACACAAGTGACCCAGTGCCATTGAAAGCCATGCATGCCCATGCCATCACGTTGCCTCCACCATGTTTTACAGAGGATGTGGTGTGCCTTGGATCATGTGCCGTTCCCTTTCTTCTCCAAACTTTTTTCTTCCCATCATTCTGGTACAGGTTGATCTTTGTCTCATCTGTCCATAGAATACTTTTCCAGAACTGAGCTGGCTTCATGAGGTGTTTTTCAGCAAATTTAACTCTGGCCTGTCTATTTTTGGAATTGATGAATGGTTTGCATCTAGATGTGAACCCTTTGTATTTACTTTCATGGAGTCTTCTCTTTACTGTTGACTTAGAGACAGATACACCTACTTCACTGAGAGTGTTCTGGACTTCAGTTGATGTTGTGAATGGGTTCTTCTTCACCAAAGAAAGTATGCGGCGATCATCCACCACTGTTGTCATCCGTGGACGCCCAGGCCTTTTTGAGTTCCCAAGCTCACCAGTCAATTCCTTTTTTCTCAGAATGTACCCGACTGTTGATTTTGCTACTCCAAGCATGTCTGCTATCTCTCTGAAGGATTTTTTCTTTTTTTTCAGCCTCAGGATGTTCTGCTTCACCTCAATTGAGAGTTCCTTAGACCGCATGTTGTCTGGTCACAGCAACAGCTTCCAAATGCAAAACCACACACCTGTAATCAACCCCAGACCTTTTAACTACTTCATTGATTACAGGTTAACGAGGGAGACGCCTTCAGAGTTAATTGCAGCCCTTAGAGTCCCTTGTCCAATTACTTTTGGTCCCTTTAAAAAGAGGAGGCTATGCATTACAGAGCTATGATTCCTAAACCCTTTCTCCGATTTGGATGTGAAAACTCTCATATTGCAGCTGGGAGTGTGCACTTTCAGCCCATATTATATATATAATTGTATTTCTGAACATGTTTTTGTAAACAGCTAAAATAACAAAACTTGTGTCACTGTCCAAATATTTCTGGACCTAACTGTACATATAGAGAAGTATACACGACATTTAGTACTCAGGCTTAGTATTAAATATTATGTATATACATATAGAGAAGTATACATGACATTTAGTACACAGGCTTAGTATTAAATATTATGTATATACATATAGAGAAGTAAACATGACATTTAGTACACAGGCTTAGTGCTAAATATTATGTATCTATGTATATACATATAGAGAAGTATACATGACATTTAGTACTCAGGCTTAGTGCTAAATATTATGTATCTATGTATATAAATATAGAGAAGTATACACGACATTTAGTACTCAGGCTTAGTGCTAAATATTATGTATATACATATAGAGAAGTATACATGACATTTAGTACACAGGCTTAGTGCTAAATATTATGTATCTATGTATATAAATATAGAGAAGTATACACGACATTTAGTACTCAGGCTTAGTGCTAAATATTATGTATCTATGTATATACATATAGAGAAGTATACACGACATTTAGTACACAGGCTTAGTGCTAAATATTATGTATCTATGTATATACATATAGAGAAGTATACACGACATTTAGTACTCAGGCTTAGTGCTAAATATTATGTATCTATGTATATACATATAGAGAAGTATACACGACATTTAGTACTCAGGCTTAGTGCTAAATATTATGTATCTATGTATATACATATAGAGAAGTATACACGACATTTAGTACTCAGGCTTAGTGCTAAATATTATGTATCTATGTATATACATATAGAGAAGTATACACGACATTTAGTACTCAGGCTTAGTGCTAAATATTATGTATCTATGTATATACATATAGAGAAGTATACACGACATTTAGTACTCAGGCTTAGTGCTAAATATTATGTATCTATGTATATACATATAGAGAAGTATACACGACATTTAGTACTCAGGCTTAGTGCTAAATATTATGTATATACATATAGAGAAGTATACATGACATTTAGTACACAGGCTTAGTGCTAAATATTATGTATCTATGTATATACATATAGAGAAGTATACACAACATTTAGTACTCAGGCTTAGTGCTAAATATTATGTATATACATATAGAGAAGTATACATGACATTTAGTACACAGGCTTAGTGCTAAATATTATGTATCTATGTATATACATATGCTGCAGTAGAAGGCTCATAACTTTAAAAATAGAGATGATGACAATGATTAACAGGGTATTTCTAACCAGGACATGCTGGATTTTTTTTTCTATTTTTAAAGTCGTCATTTCCTTGAAGCTACAAAATTTTGGCACCATCTCCACATTTTAATTTACATGTGTTTTTTTTTTCATTGCGCTTTTGACACTGCACTTTTATTGCGTTTTTGATGTGTTTTTGGTCTTTATTTGGTATCGCGGTTTTGCTTTTGAAACTTCCTGGTATTGACATTATTAATGCAGATTACATGCGCTTTTAGTGCGTTTCCACTGCGCAAATGCACCAAAAACGCACGTAAGTTATTCACCTAATTACTGGATTATCCATATCTAATGCAAGTCTATAGGGTAAATCCGGACAGAAAACTGAGTGTTCCGAGAACAGAAAGGGAGATGCTGCAGAATGCAAACACGCACCGCCGGTCAGTTTCCGCACCTTAACAAAGAAGCACAGTGGACATGAGATTTTAATAAATCCCATCCACTTTGCTTGTAATGCGAGTAAGGCGCCGCTCACATCAGCGGTATTCTGCCGGAATGCTGGATCCGGCACAAATGCGTTTCAGTTGCATTCATTTGCAATGGAATCGTGGCAAGATGCGGTCATATGCGTTGCACGTGACTGCATCTAGCCGCAATTCCATAGGAATACCGCTGATGTGAGCGCAGCCTAAGGCTATGTGCGCACGTGTAGCGCACGTGCAGTTACGCTGCGCTTTGTAGCGCAGCGTAACTGTATGCGTCCTGCGTTCCCTGCACAGTCTATGGAGATTGTGCAGGGGCCGTGCGCACGTGGCATATTAGAATGCAGCGATTCGGCTGCTGCCCGAATCGCTGCGTTCTAGGAAGTGACATGTCACATCTTCCGTGCGCTTTGCCGGCAGCCCCTGCTCTGTCTATGGAAGGAGCTGCAGGCAGAGCGCACGTTCTCGCCGGCACCATGCGCTTCAGAACGGAGCTTTTCAGCTGCGCTCTGAAGCGCACCTTTTAGGTGCCGTGCAGAGCGCACACGTGCGCACATAGCCTAACACTGATCATTGGGACGTCCCCTTAAGGCTGCTTTACACGCAGCGACATAGCACCTGCCCCCATCGTTCGTGCGTCACAGGCAGATCCCTGCCCGTGGCGAACAATATCGCCGGTACGCGTCACACCAACTTACCTTCCTAACGACGTCACTGTGGGCGGCGAACAACCTCTTTTTTAAGGAGGCGGTTCGTGCGGTGTCACAGCAACATCACACAGCGGGCCACCAATAGAAGCGGAGGGGCGGAGAGCAGCCGCATTAACGTCACTCCCACCTCGTTGCCGGAGGACGCAGTAACGATATTTTGAAAATGAACGACATGTCAACAATCAACGATTTGGTGAGTATTCTTGATAGTTAGCGGTCGCTTGTGTCACACGCAACGACGTCGCTAACGAGGCCGGATGAGTGTCACGAATTCCGTGACCCCAGCGATATCTCATTAGCGATGTTGTTGCGTGTAACAGAGCCTTTAGTCCCAGCCTGATTGTGGGTCTAATGGCCCAGAAGCACAGTATTATTTGTAGACAGTTGGGTCAGAATTGTGGCTATACTACCAGAACAGTAACAGAAATATAAAATGAACACGTCCTTCCAGCTCTATAGCATTTTTTTCCTCATGGCTGCCATAAAATGTCTTTGCACAGCCTCTCACAAATGACTGGCTCACAATGAATTTTTGAAGGCAATACGTGCAGTGTTTATAAGAGCGAACTCCAACAATATAAAGGCAAACCTCCAGGCAGATGTGGCATCCTTTTTTTGTGCTTTTCAACAGGAAGCAAACTAGACAAAATTATTCGCAATGACACATTTGTATTAAAATTCATCTTGAGAGCAGATGGTCTTGTGAAGTGATGCGGCCCCCAGCAGCAGTGCCAGCCCCGGTATTTACCGGATGGTCACTGTATAATCCTCGCTCTGCTTTTCTTTAGTGTTTCTGCCTTTTTGCTTCTGACTCAGGGATTCCCAGCTACATCATTATGGCAAATGATCTGATGACCTGTGCATATTATTCTGCAGGCCATTAACTTTGGTGATGCATCCGAATAGTAATAATACATCCTAAAAGGGACGCCGATCAGTAAATAATATGACTATCTGCAATTGGAAGAGACCATCGGATGGCACCTCGGCCCCGTATGCCTTGACAGATTAGATAGACGCAGGAAGGAAGCAAGTGTCTGGGGCACGCCTGATTTACCCTCTCCGCGTCTACCCTGGGGGCACACACACCTTAGCCGTCCTGCCACTCCTTCAATGTCAGACACCTCGAAGCTTTAAGAAGCAGGTCTGACAAATTCCTTTTGTATATTACTATATCATTATGTACGGTGTGAGGAGGCACACACCTGCCATGCTCGCCGGGTCCCACATAGTAAACTGCAAGCAGATTCCATGCAAATGTCGAATTCCAACTCGCCCTAGACTAACATATCACATAGAAAAGACATTCTGCCGCAGCTTCAGCCCGGCCCGGCCCGGCCCGGCCCAGTAACTTACACAGCGCAGTCACATGCCTGCCAAACTACAGCTGTCACAGCGGGAAAGAGCTGCGAGCCGCTCGATGTAACACTCCCTGACCGCCACAACGCTAAATGCACAATATACAGGTAAAAGGTAAGGAACGGAACATTTCTAGCAAATATTGCTCTGACCAACGTTGTGCGCTCAACAGCCAACCCAATCTCCAATGAGCCAACATACCTACTAATTGGCAACTTAACTCTGAGCCCCGAAGGATCTGGCAATTTTATTTTCTGCTTTTGGTTTTTTTTTCACCTTTTTCCAAGAGCCATAACTAATATTTTCACCAACAAAAATTTATGAGGCTTAGAATTAGGAATTTTGAAACACATCATCCATTTTACCATTTAATGTTCTAGAAACTGAGAAAAAAAAAATTGCGGTGAAATTGCAATTTTGCAATTGTTTTAGGGGGTTTTGTGTCTATGCTGTTCATAGTGCAGTAAAAATTACCTGGAAAATAGGATTCTCCAAGTAAGTAGGATTACAGCAAGACCAAAACTTACATGGGGGGGTGGGGGTTTAAGCAATTGAAAAAAAAAAAATGGAAATTTGAAAAAAAAAAAATAAAAATATGTGCTTGTGACCCTTTTCCAATATTTGTAAGGCTACTTTCACCCTTGCGTTGGACGGCTTCCGTTGCTATCCGCAGCCTTGAGGAATTACGGTAACCGTTGCAGGAAAGCATTATATTCTTCATAGACTTTTATTAGCTACGGATAGCAACGGATGGTATTGCGTTGCATCTGCTGCACGACGCAGCGTCGTTATTTTGACGCTGTGTCGGGCGGAGGGAATGCTGCATGTACCGTTTTTTGAGCAGCGCAATCATTAGGATTTTGCTGTGCATGCTCTCTCCGCCTCCCTGCACACGTAACCAGGGTAAACATCGGGTTACTAAGCAATGCGCTTTGCCTAGTAACCTGATATTTACCCTGGCTACGGGTGCAAGGAGCCAGCGCTAAGCGATGTACGCTGGTAACCAAGGTAAATATCGGGTAACCAAGCAAAGTGCTTTACCTAGTTACCCGATATTTACCCTGGCTACGTGTACAGGGAGCCCGACACTTTCCCGCTCGGCTGCGCCCCCTCCCGCACTCCACATGTACACACGCACACACACACACTCACCTGTCTCCAGCCTTGCATTCCTCGCTGCACTGACGTCCTCAGCGCCATGGTCCCGCTCGGCTCCACCCACCCTGCACTCCGCACCCCTCACACATTCTCGGCGGCCGAATGATCAGCTGATCGCCCGGCGACCGGCTGCTGTGAGCGATCAGCTGAGCGCCAGGCGACCGGCTGCTGTGAGCGATCAGCTGATCGCCCGGCGACCGGCTGCTGTGAGCGATCAGCTGAGCGCCCGGCGACCGGCTGCTGTGAGCGATCAGCTGAGCGCCCGGCGACCGGCTGCTGTGAGCGATCAGCTGAGCGCCCGGCGACCGGCTGCTGTGAGCGATCAGCTGAGCGCCCGGCGACCGGCTGCTGTGAGCGATCAGCTGAGCGCCCGGCGACCGGCTGCTGTGAGCGATCAGCTGAGCGCCCGGCGACCGGCTGCTGTGAGCGATCAGCTGAGCGCCCGGCGACCGGCTGCTGTGAGCGATCAGCTGAGCGCCCGGCGACCGGCTGCTGTGAGCGATCAGCTGAGCGCCCGGCGACCGGCTGCTGTGAGCGATCAGCTGAGCGCCCGGCGACCGGCTGCTGTGAGCGATCAGCTGAGCGCCCGGCGACCGGCTGCTGTGAGCGATCAGCTGAGCGCCCGGCGACCGGCTGCTGTGAGCGATCAGCTGAGCGCCCGGCGACCGGCTGCTGTGAGCGATCAGCTGAGCGCCCGGCGACCGGCTGCTGTGAGCGATCAGCTGAGCGCCCGGCGACCGGCTGCTGTGAGCAATCAGCTGAGCGCCCGGCGACCGGCTGCTGTGAGCGATCAGCTGAGCGCCCGGCGACCGGCTGCTGTGAGCGATCAGCTGAGCGCCCGGCGACCGGCTGCTGTGAGCGATCAGCTGAGCGCCCGGCGACCGGCTGCTGTGAGCGATCAGCTGAGCGCCCAGCGACCGGCTGCTGTGAGCGATCAGCTGAGCGCCCGGCGACCGGCTGCTGTGAGCGATCAGCTGAGCGCCCGGCGACCGGCTGCTGTGAGCGATCAGCTGAGCGCCCGGCGACCGGCTGCTGTGAGCGATCAGCTGAGCGCCCGGCGACCGGCTGCTGTGAGCGATCAGCTGAGCGCCCGGCGACCGGCTGCTGTGAGCGATCAGCTGAGCGCCCGGCGACCGGCTGCTGTGAGCGATCAGCTGAGCGCCCGGCGACCGGCTGCTGTGAGCGATCAGCTGAGCGCCCGGCGACCGGCTGCTGTGAGCGATCAGCTGAGCGCCCGGCGACCGGCTGCTGTGAGCGATCAGCTGAGCGCCCGGCGACCGGCTGCTGTGAGCAATCAGCTGAGCGCCCGGCGACCGGCTGCTGTGAGCGATCAGCTGAGCGCCCGGCGACCGGCTGCTGTGAGCGATCAGCTGAGCGCCCGGCGACCGGCTGCTGTGAGCGATCAGCTGAGCGCCCGGCGACCGGCTGCTGTGAGCAATCAGCTGAGCGCCCGGCGACCGGCTGCTGTGAGCAATCAGCTGAGCGCCCGGCGACCGGCTGCTGTGAGCAATCAGCTGAGCGCCCGGCGACCGGCTGCTGTGAGCGATCAACTGATCGTTCACAATAGTCTGCCGCCGGTAAAACGATAAAAAAAATCATAGTCCATTATGAAGGCCAGTTACAGGATGGTCTTCATAAGAACACCATCAAGACAGGAACGGGGGTCTTCAACAAAAAACCCATTGTGAATGGAATGTGGAATGGCATGCCTCCTATCTGCGCGTGATAAATGCCACTGTCAGACACTGGCATTTAACAGGTTAATAGGGACAGAGCTTGACTCCACCTATGGCAGTTAGTGGCAGATGTCTGAATATCACAGCCATCATCTGCTGGGGATGGTGCAAGCTCGTCTCCTGAGTTTGCTTTGAACATATGACACCGATGCGCACTGCACAGGTTGTTAAGGGGTTAAAGAAAACCTGTCACCTAGATAAACACTATTTACCTGCAAATATAGCGGTGACATGCAGGTAAATGGAGTTTAAATCATTCCTGCCAGGTTCATTGGAAGCATGGTTACAGAGAGAAAATTAAATTCTATACGCCCTGCACCCGCTCACTTGTAGTGATAGTGATGGTGCAGGGAACTCCCATCAGCAAATTGATTGCCTGTTCTATAGCATATACAGCATGGGCTGTCAATCAATGTACTGGTGTGCAATAACAGCATGCTCACAGTGTAGTGAGAGGTAACTGCTCCCTGCACAGCCCCAAAGACTGAAAGCAAGTGGCTGCAGGGAGAATAAATCTTCATTTTCTCCCTGTAGCCGCTGCTTCAGTAAGGCAGCTAAACTGTATTTAAACACCATTTACCTGCAGATTATCCCTAGATTTGCAGGTACATAGCTTTTTAGAGGTGTCAGGTACCTTTTAGGCAAACCTGCCAACTTAGACAGAAACCATTGTATAGCAATTCATTCACGTCCCTGTACAATCTGCAATACCAAGAATTAGCATTAGAGGAGAAGACCCTGCATACATGTGACTTTCTCCATTAAAGATGATGGGTGTTACGTTAACGGTTTGTCATTTTACCACTCCTATGAACTACAGTCGAGATATCTCCATGCATAAATGGCCACGGCTAACTCAGTTATTCCGTCAGTGCCAAACACGGATCAAGGGACCCTATTCTCCTGATATATGGGAAATATTGCCCATCTCTGCTTCTGTCCAGGCACCATTCTTCACTTACAAGTTAGTAGTAACATACAGTGAAGTGTTCCTGTTTCCAGTTAATTGGGGGGCACATAGAGTGGCATGGCCGACCTCATGTGGCACCTGGACCACATGTTGTGCACCTACAGTACAGACCAAAAGTTTGGACACACCTCATCTCTAGAACAACTGTTAAGAGGAGACTTTGTGCAGCAGGCCTTCATGGTAAAATAGCTGCTAGGAAACCACTGCTAAGGACAGGCAACAAGCAGAAGAGATTTGTCTGGGCTAAAGAACACAAGGAATGGACATTAGACCAGTGGAAATCTGTGCTTTGGTCTGATGAGTCCAAATTTGAGTTCTTTGGATCCAACCACCGTGTCTTTGTAGAAAAGGTGAACGGATGGCCTCTACATGGCTGGTTCCCACCATGAAGCATGGAGGAGGAGGTGTGATGGTGTGGGGGTGCTTTGCTGGTGAAACTGTTGGGGATTTATTCAAAATTGAAGGCATACTGAACATTTAGTTGGACCATCATTTATTTTTCAACAGGACAATGACCCCAAACCTCCACTGTGTAAGGGCTATCTGACTAAGAAGGAGAGTGATGGGGTGCTACGCCAGATGACCTGGCCTCCACAGTCACCAGACCTGAACCCAATAAAGATGGTTTGGGGTGAACTGGACCGCAGAGTGAAGGCAAAAGGGCCAACAAGTGCTAAGTATCTCTGGGAACTCCTTCAAGACTGTTGGAAAACCATTTCCGGTGACTGCCTCTTCAAGCTCATCAAGAGAATGCCAAGAGTGTGCAAAGAAGTAATGAAAGCAAAAGGTGGATACTTTGAAGAACCTAGAATATAAGACATATTTTCAGTTGTTTCACACTTTTTTGTTAAGTCTTTCATTCCACATGTGTTAATTCATAGTTTTGATGCCTTCAATGTGAATCTACAATTTTTAGAGTCATGAAAATAAAGAAAACTCTTTGAATGAGGGGGTGTGTCCAAACTTTTGGTCTGTACTGTACATACTAAAGGGTGTTTCTCCAGGTGACAGATTCACATTAAAGACCACTTATTTTATTACATTAACCTACAAGATGAAAAAAAACTAAACAGAAATTGGGTGCACAAAACTAAAAGAGTCCCCCTGCTGTATGCCGTTGTGGGCATGTCAGCCCTTTTACAACTTGTTAGTGGCCATGTAAAGTGAGGCCTCCTCAGACTCACGTCCTAAAATAAGGAGCTAAGTCTGGTGACAAGTGCTCCTTAAGTTACCACTAAACTTACAAGGCACCAACACAGCATCATGCAAAAAAGGTAAGCAATATCCATCGCAGTAACCAATCAGATATCAGCCGGTACCCAGTATACAACAAAAGACTGGTGGCCAAAATGGCATGAACAGATGCCCAATACCGGCTGCTGTGGTAGAATACATCCTATGAGCCCGTACCTGGATTCTGTTAGCTTCTTGGAGGTTTTTACGCTGGGTAATAAATAACCTGCTGTAAGTCACAAGAATATAGAAAAGTGAGTGCTGGAGATCGAGTGGTGTATTTTACAGGTATACAGGCCAAAGAAATCCAAGGTGACGGAAACCTGAGAGCAGCTTAACCCCTGAAATACCGGCGACCACAGATAAGGAGGCTGCAGTTACCTTACGCCCCGTCCCCCATATTCCCCCCCTGCAGATTGTGCGGTGTTCCCTTATTCCTATAACGCGTCACCAGACTTATGATTAAGAGGTTACTGGCAATGAGCCACCCTATTGTTAGCAAGCCTCAGACCGGGCCTGTACATCACAGCCCTACATCAGGTGGTGTCAGGACGGGCACAAATACTTAACCCTTACCGGCTGGAAGAACTCCGCTCCATGCCGGCACACCCTACAACTGCCCCTTAGTCTCAGCTGTTACACCCATGCTACGCTACCGTATGTTTTCCTTCCCATATCACTGTTACACCCATGGCTGACTGAACACTTCACTGTTACACCCTAACACACCGGCCGTCACACAGAAACATAACATTGGTGTAATACGAGAACCTGTCATGGAAGTATGTCTGTATAGGCAAATGCCCCCTATAAAAACGATACCCTCCCTGTAGAGATCCGCTATGCGGATTGTGAGAGATCTAGTGTGGAAGATATATGCAGATGAGGCATGAAGTGCAGTGTGGGCGTGTCAGTGCACTTAGCTTCTACCCGGGCACAGACACGCCCACACTGCACTTCATGCCTCATCTGCATACGTGTTCCACACACTGCAGATATAAAAGGTGTCATATATATATAAACACACATATATACATATATATATATATATATATACAATTTATGTGTGTGTTTATATATTTGTGTGTATATATACTGCATATGTGTGTGTCTTTTATATATATATATATATATATATATATATATATATATATATATATATATATGACACACACATATGCAGTATATATACACACAAATATATAAACACACATAAATTATTTATTTATATATTATATATACACACACACATACACACTTATATAGGAGGGCCAGTGCATACATAGCCACAGCACTGCTTCCATGGGTAACATGAGCTTACCGGCTCCTGTAAAGGGGCATCCTGACCTAGACAACAGCCTAAGGATAGAGGTGGGGAGCGAGCCACCCCATGACACGGTGCGCACATACAGCCACATACTGATGTAGCAGAGGCGAGCTTGTCACGTGATTCTATGTATTTATCTCACTTATATAGCGCTATTAATTCCACAGCGCTTTATAGATGTGATCACTGTCCCCATCGGGGCACACAATCTACATTCCCTATCAGTATGTCCTTGGGGTGTGGGGGGGAAATTCACACAAACAAGGGGAGAACATATAAACTCCTGCAGATGTTGGTGGGATTTGATCCCAGGACCCCAATGTGCTAAGCACTGGGCCTCCATGGTAAGACTATGCAGAAAGTGGAGGCAAAGGGTTAAATGACACATCAGCTCTGCTACATCTGTCCCCCAGTGTGTGAGCTGTGCAGAGCCCGGACATGCTCTGCTGTCACATCAGCAGCCTGTCATGCGGAGCTGTCACCATCTGCGGGCAGCCCAGTAGTGCCCAGCGCTGTGCCTCCTCCCTCCCACACCGTGTACCTTTATATCTCTCCAGCACTCCTTCATATGCCCGAACAAACTCATGCTCCTGGTTCCGATCCACCGGGAGCTGTCCCGGGATATACCCGGACATGGCGAACTACTCTCCCGCAGTGTCCCGGTGCCCGCCGGTCAGTCCGGTGCCTGTGGATCCGACTTCCGGCTCCTGTCTCCGCCCAGGCAGCATCGAGGGAAGGGGCCACCCAGCCGAGCTCTCGGGTACTACACCGGGAGTGTGGCGCCTGGGCGCACGGAGTGCCGGGAGAGCGCCGCCATCTAGCGGCCGTCCGCGGCACTGCAGCGCGCAGGTCACTCACTCAGGGAACTCTTTTGACCTCTACCTGTCGTTCCAGGATCACCGGAGGCGCTCACCCGCCGCACCAGCCGGGTCTGGGCACACTGAGAGCTTACACACGGTCATTAGAGCCGGTGTGCATGCCAGGCTATGGAAGAGCAGGTGATGAATGAGGGGCCTCACACCTGCAGAGCCCCCCAGCACCAGTGTCTCTCTGGTTGGGGCCTGGAGTTCATTACCACCATGGGGGGTGCACATTTTGCTATTCTGTGCAGCATCTGAAGGTATATTACACCAGAAAACTGGAGAAAACGCCTTCCTTTTCCGGGCCTTATGTTCATGCGTTTTTCCAAGCGGAAACGCTCTTGTTTTAGGGGAATGTTCCTTTTCCTAAAGTGTTTTGCAGAGTTTTTTCTCAAGGTTTTTCTGTTTTGTCCGGCCACGTTCTACTCTGGAGAGGTTTCCTTCAAGATCCGCTGCAAACAAGTGACGTTTCTTCCTTGTTTTTCAAAACCTCTCCAGGAAAAGGGAAAACTAAAGAAACCTCATATGAATAGCAAAGGGCCTTAGGCTGTGTGCGCACGTTGCGGTTTTTTTCATGCGTTTCCGCAGCGTTTTGAACTGCAGCGTTTTAATGCAAAATTGCACGTGTTTTAATTTCCAGGCAAAGTCTATGGGAAATTGTGATTTCTTGTGCGCACGATGCTTTTAAAAACGCTGCGCTTTAGTTGCTTAAAATTTGTCAAAATCCCTGCGTTTGAAGAAGCAGCATGTCAATTGTTTCTGCCATTTTGGCAGCGTTTTATTAACATTAAAGTAAATGATCATGATCAAAACGCAATCAAAATCCTGGCGTTTTACATGCGTTTCTGATGCAAAATGCATACTTTTGTGACAAAATCAAAGCTTGTGTTTTTGACATTATAAAAAAAAGAGAAACAATAATTTAATGTAATTTTATACATATTAGATCACATTCATCTTTTTATTAAAATTAGCTATTTTGTGTATGATTTAAAGCATGATATTTATTACCATTTTTTTCATAGTGTTTGAATGTTTAAACTTTATTTAGTTGTGTATTTGTATTGAAAATGCATCTGCTTTAAGCACAGAAAATGCATGTAAAACGCAGCAAAAACGCTATAAAAACACGTGTATTTCCTGCGTTTGTGGTCCAAACCGAATTTGACATTGACAAATTCTGTTCATTTCTGCAAGGTACTGGATGCAAAATGCGCACATGGCCTTATGGTGGCTCCAAAAGCTGTAGAAACTCAATATCCAGCCTTAGGCTATGTGCCCACGGGACAACGTACCCGAGGATTTTGGCACGGACCCCGAAAGCTTCAGGCCGAGGGGTCACTCAGAAACGTCTAAACATCAGTGCATGGAGGAAGGTCAGGACCATCAGCAATAACAACAGGAACAGATTCCCGGACGAGCTCCCCAGCAAGGCAGCGGCACCCAGAGACTTGGTTTACTCCTGTGTGAGAGTCTACTTAATGGTTGCACCAACATCCACACGGCCTGAGTACGCTGCTTTCCCCCCCACCCCCCTTCCCTGCGTCCTGCCTGCTGCACAGTCTGCACCACGCTTCCCTGCGCCTCCACCATCCAGAATCCCGGGGTCTTCCCCTACCCGTGGAGGGAATGACATCTGGCTGCACCACTCCATCTCCCCCGGGTACTCCCATCATCAGTGGCGGTACTCCCCTTACCGCAAACCATGGGTGGCGTCACGAACACATCCCCTGTAAATAGTCCCCTTTTATTTTCGAGTGGCTGCGAGCCCCCGGGTCCGGAGACCCTCGAGCCACAGCAACCCCCGGATCCAAGCAGTCCAACTGCTGTAGAGGCGGCACAGATGTCCCACAGCCGCACGTAACTGCATGTCAATTATTCATGCGGAAATATCTGCAGCTGTCCCGCCTTTCCACTATGGAGATAGAGGGCAGGACATCCGGAGGTATTTCTGCACTTGTTCTGCAGGTTTACCGCAACAAAAATGCTCGAATCCCGCAACAATGGATAGCTGCAGATTCCGGGGAGCAGCTGCGGGAAACCTGCGGACAAACCTAGGGCAAAATCCGCGGATACGTTGTCCCATGGGCACATAGCCTTATGCTGCCCCCAAAAGCTGTGGAAACTCAATGTCCTGAGTTATGTGTCCCATAACCTGCAGAAACTAAATGTCCCACTTGATGGCACCCCCAAATGCTGTAGAAACTCAATATCCTGCCTTATGGTGCCACAAAAGTTGTGGAAATTCACTCTCCTGCCTTATTATGCCCCCAAATGAGGCCACACATTATGTCTTAGCAGCTACAGATCTAGAGGCAAATACACAATGTTCTTCAAGTGTAGTATGGCTGCCACGACAATGGTACCAGCCAGTGCACTGATAAGGTTTTCCATCATTTTTTAGTCATCTTTTTATTAGCATTTCCAGACTTTTTTTTTTTTTTTTCTCTCCATTCATCAACAAAGAAACCACTAGCTAAACTCTCAAAGCCACCCAAGTGTTTTCCGGGTGTCTTTTGTGCTGACTTGTAAAACAAAGCGTATTCTTCGAGCAGGACAAGCCTGACAAATGGCCTAGTCACTTATTTCTTTTGCTTGACATTTTTGGAAACAAGTTGTGGTTAAAAAAATTCTTAAAAGCCTCAATATATGCACTAGTCATTTTTACATAGACATACAGTGCCTACAAGTAGTATTCAACCCCCTGCAGATTTAGCAGGTTTACACATTCGGAATTAACTTGGCATTGTGACATTTGGACTGTAGATCAGCCTGGAAGTGTGAAATGCACTGCAGCAAAAAAGAATGTTATTTCTTTTTTTCTTTTTTTTTTTTAAATTGTGAAAAGTTTATTCAGAGGGTCATTTATTATTCAACCCCTCAAACCACCAGAATTCTGTTTGGTTCCCCTAAAGTATTAAGAAGTATTTCAGGCACAAAGAACAATGAGCTTCACATGTTTGGATTAATTATCTCTTTTTCCAGCCTTTTCTGACTAATTAAGAGCCTCCCCAAACTTGTGAACAGCACTCATACTTGGTCAACATGGGAAAGACAAAGGAGCATTCCAAGGCCATCAGAGACAAGATCGTGGAGGGTCACAAGGCTGGCAAGGGGTACAAAACCCTTTCCAAGGAGTTGGGCCTACCTGTCTCCACTGTTGGGAGCATCATCCGGAAGTGGAAGGCTTATGGAACTACTGTTAGCCTTCCATGGCCTGGACAGCCTTTGAAAGTTTCCACCCGTGCCGAAGCCAGGCTTGTCCGAAGAGTCAAGGCTAACCCAAGGACAACAAGGAAGGAGCTCTGGGAAGATCTCATGGCAGTGGGGACATTGGTTTCAGTCAATACCATAAGTAACGTACGCCACCGCAATGGTCTCCGTTCCAGACGAGCTTGTAAGGTACCTTTACTTTCAAAGCTTCATGTCAAGGCTCATCTACAGTTTGCTCATGATCACTTGGAGGACTCTGAGACAGACTGGTTCAAGGTTCTCTGGTCTGATGAGACCAAGATCGAGATCTTTGGTGCCAACCACACACGTGACGTTTGGAGACTGGATGGCACTGCATACGACCCCAAGAATACCATCCCTACAGTCAAGCATGGTGGTGGCAGCATCATGCTGTGGGGCTGTTTCTCAGCCAAGGGGCCTGGCCATCTGGTCCGCATCCATGGTAAGATGGATAGCACGGCCTACCTGGAGATTTTGGCCAAGAACCTCCGCTCCTCCATCAAGGATCTTAAGATGGGTCATTATTTCATCTTCCAACAAGACAATGACCCAAAGCACAGAGCAAGAAAACCAAGGCCTGGTTCAAGAGGGAAAAAATCAAGGTGTTGCAGTGGCCTAGTCAGTCTCCTGACCTTAACCCAATTGAAAACTTGTGGAAGGAGCTCAAGATTAAAATCCACATGAGACACCCAAAGAACCTAGATAACTTGGAGAAGATCTGCATGGAGGAGTGGGCCAAGATAACTCCAGAGACCTGTGCCGGCCTGATCAGGTCTTATAAAAGACGATTATTAGCTGTAATTGCAAACAAGGGTTATTCCACAAAATATTAAACCTAGGGGTTGAATAATAATTGACCCACACTTTTATGTTGAAAATTTATTAAAATTTAACTGAGCAACATAACTTGTTGGTTTGTAAGATTTATGCATCTGTTAATAAATCCTGCTCTTGTTTGAAGTTTGCAGGCTCTAACTTATTTGCATCTTATCAAACCTGCTAAATCTGCAGGGGGTTGAATACTACTTGTAGGCACTGTATGTTCACTTTTTTTCAGAATTTTCTGACCTTTTTTATTGCAGATTTCAAGCTAAATCCACCTGAAAAACACATTGGGTCCACATACTCTAATAAGGCTTAGGGCGAGGAGTCAATGCTTTTCACTCTTTTTTTTTATTTTTTAAAAGTGAATTCACTACAAAATATATTCCTCAAAAACTCTTGGAACTCTTCCTGTTCTTTTCTATGAAAAATCCACTTTGTTAAATTTTTTTAGCATTTTTTTTTTCTTTCCTTGAAAAATGCTTGTTGAAACAAGAAAAGAAAATGTTCTTGTCACTTCTTTATGGCATCCGTTCCAAACAAGGCACTGCTAAATCAGAAGGCTCCAAAAAGATTCATAAAATAATCTCTGCCAAAACTGATTTTTGGATCCGCTTCAGAAAAAACAATTTTCTCAAGAAGTTTCTGCTTGAAAATGCTGTGGTTTTTGAACCACCTAAGGGTATATATCGGTTTCAGGGAGACTCAGCTTGAGGCCTCTGCCACACTCACGTGACAATCACGCACGTGCCGCGAGACACGTATTTCCCCTGTGTGTTGCGTGCAGGTAAGTACATGTCTGGTACGTGCGGGCCACGTGTGTTCTCCGCATGCTATCCGTGATAACATACAAACAGGTTATTTACATACTCACGTGGTCCTTGCTGCTGTCCGTGGTGCTGATCTTCGGTCTCCAGCCCTGCCGTCTCCCCGCTGCTGCTGCTTCCGGCCGCAGTGAAGTGAATATTAAATGAGAATAATGAGCGGCGGTCGGCAGCAAGAGGCAGCAGCGGCAGAGACAGGAGGGCTGGAGAAGGTGAGTTAAGGTTTTTTTTTCTCTGACACGTGTGTTTTCTCCGGCGCGTGTCACACGGGACCGCATCCACACTACATCCGTGTGGTACGGGTGCGGGCCGTGTGACACCCGTGCTGCCGGAGAAAACACTGACATGTCAGTGTGTAGAAAAACGCACACACGTACAAACGCACACGGACACACGTTCCGTGTTGTTTTAAGTGTGTGTGCCTGCTACAATAGGGTAGCATTGCTGAACGTGTCTCCGTGCCGCCGGTACGTGCAATAAATGGCAAACACGTACCGGCGGCACGGATGTGTGTCGCAGGCTTGAAAAAGTGCTAAAAGCCCAGCAAAAATCGTGCACATAGGTAGAGCAATGTTCAGGCTTTTTATACTTCTTTTATCCACTTCAGACTTCCAAAGCCACACGCGGTTAACAGAATTGAATTGACCATTTTTCTGGCGGCTTTCTCTTGGAAGCCGTTCACTATTGCAACACACAGTTTAGAAAAAAAACATTGACGGTATAGCTACTGCAAAAGACGTCAAGGAAGAGGTAGAAAAACACCACTGCCAGCATTTTCCATAAGTGTCTTATACCCTAAAGGTATGTTCACAGAGAGGGTTTTTTACCTGAACTTTGATATGAATGTCAAATAAGCTTCCAATTGATGTTGATGGAAAAACTCACCTATATTATACTTTGTGCTGTTTTTTTCGCAAGTAGAAAAGAAAGAACTGTCGTTCTTTTAGGTAATTCTGCTTGAAAAAAAAAATGTTCCAACTTCTGAATCAGTTGAAACAGAAAAATGCCCCAGCAAGTAAAATAAAAACCAAAAGTGCACTAAAAACTTAGTTTTCAGCTAGGACCATCATGTTAAAAAAATCATTGTGTGAGCATACTCTAAGGCGGGCTTTGCACGCTGCGACATCGGTAACAATGTGTTACCGGCGCTGCAGCGATAGTCCCCGCCCCCGTCGCAGCTGCAATATCTTGTGATTGCTGCCGTAGCGAACATTATCGCTACGGCAGCTTCACATGCACTCACCTGCCCTGCGACCCGCCTCCTTACTAAGGGGGCGGGTCGTGCGGCGTCATAGCGATGTCACGCGGCAGGCAGCCAATAGAAGCGGAGGGGCGGAGATGAGCGGGACGTAAACATCCCGCCCACCTCCATCCTTCCGCATAGCCGGCCGGGACGCAGGTAGGAGATGTTCTTCGCTCCAACGGCTTCACACACAGCGATGTGTGCTGCCGCAGGAACGAGGAACAACTTCGTACCGTCGCAGCAGCGGCATTATGGAAATGTCGGACCCTACACCGATCATACGATAACGATGCTTTTGCGCTCGTTAATCGTATGTAAAAGGCTTTACACACTACGATGTTGAGAGCGACACCGGATGTGTGTCACTTTCGATTTAACCGCACCTGCGATATTGTCGTGTGCAAAGCCCGCCTAAGGCTAAGTTCCCATGTCCAGTAATCATCCATTTGAACGGATCCTGCAGAGATCCATTGGCAACAAAGCTCTGCAAACACAACTTTTTTGTACTTTATGAAAAAAAAATGTTTTTATTTTTGTTGGATTCGTTTATTAACATTGAAGTCTATGGGAAACGTATCCATTAATGGATCCGTTTTTTGCTTACTGGATCAGTTTAAAATGGAAGATAAATAGCAATCTGTTAACGGATCCATTTTCCATAAACTCCCAAATTACAAAATGGATTCTGTAAAAAGACAATTTCAAAACAGACAAAGTTGTGTTTGCGCAACTTTTTTACCAACGGATTGCTGCTGGATCCGTTCTAAGCAATGATTACTGGAAATGTGAACTCAGCCTTAGGGTGCGCTCGCACGAGCGTGAAAATTGGACGAGTGCAATGCCAGAAAATCTCGCATTGCACTCTGACCAATGTTAATCAATGAGGGAAAGCAGTTGGTCAGCTTTTCTCGCATCCAAATTCTGGATGCAAGAAAAGTAGCAGCATGCTGCGTTTTCATCCGTAAAACAGCCGAGAATCGCCAATGCAAGTCAATGGGTGCAAGGAAAAAACGGATGTCACACGGACCATCCTAGTGACATGCGTTTTTCTAAATACAATCCTATCATGTATCACAGAACACTGTAAATGTAAATGAGTAACAGCTGCTGAGGAAAAAACAGAGAGCACAATGAGAGCACATGGATGACCAGTGAGAAAAAAATCGTCCTACTCTCGCAAACGAGAATAGGATCGTTTTTTCATGCGTTCGTGTGAGTCCAGCCTTAGAATCGACATCTTGCTTCTTTTTTCATCTGGGGAAAAAACAGCGCAAAACCAGGTAGTCACAGATAGGCCCCCACATAACACCTTCCCTCACCTAGGTAACACACAGCCGACCTGAAACCCTAGTCACCCCGCCTTAGGGAAAGATGGACACACCAGTGGGCGCGACCAGGCGGTTGGGAACACCCACCTAGGGGTCTAGACAGCCCCTGTTCTTCCCGCCCCGGGCTAAGCGAACAGTCTAATCTAGAGTTCAAGTGGAGAGGATTGGAGGCTAGGTGTAGTCCCAGCAGGAGGAAAAGCTCAAGTTGAACGATGCCAGGGTTGGAGCCCTGGTGCCTTTGGCTAGGTGGCAAACGGTGGTTTCCGTCAGCAGGAGATGGGAAGACTGCTCGGCAGATCTGAGGTGGACCGGGACAGGGTTGTAGCCCGCTGGTACCGACACGGAGAACTGACCCGGAAACCGTAGCACAGAGGGGGTACTCGGACCCTGAAGCCAGGACCGAAACCAGCGGCCTAGCTAATTAACCGATTGAGGACAGGATTATAGGTCTTGTCCCACCCAAAGACCCTAAAGCAGACAACAGCCCACTGATAGGGATAAGGCCACCGCCAGGGCCCATAGATCCCACGGGCCAGCGTCTGAGGGCACGGCTCCTTAGGCCACAGCCAGCCAGGAGCGGACTCCTGAGTTCCACACCAGGCAGTCCACGATACACAAAACAGGTGCAGAGGGAAAAAGACAGCGACCACCAGCCCGGGCGGGGGACCTGAATGTAACCGGCTGCGGCGGCCGGCCACCAGCACCTTGGTATACCAAAAGACTCATGTGATTCATTTGCTATGAATAACCAAACATACCCTCGCACGTCCAGGCGCACTGGTCCTTGCCATCGCTATACACTGCACAAAGACACTGGGTCCCGAGGCAACCATCCCTACCCACGGAGCGGTTAACATCCAGCTGCCACTACATCTCCCCCGGGTGTCCCACAACAGCAGCGGTGGTGTCCCACCTCACCACACACCGTGGGTGGCGTCACGAACTTAATACGACCTAGCCCGTACATCTACGTCCCCCCTTTTTATTCGGCATGTCGCCGCTGCTCGGGTCCGGACCCGCTGTGTGTGTCTGTGGCTCGAGGGATCCTCCGGACCCGAGCAGCGGTGGCTGCTGGCACGGGCGCCTCACATGCACTGCAAGCATATTTTCTCTTAGAAGTCAATCATGTGGGGGTTTTTTTTGTTGTTTTTTTTTTAGCAAAGATTCATATGGTCATACGAAGTAAAAAAGCAAAAAAAAAAAACAAACAACAAATTGTTGGTCTATCTACAGGCTCATATTAAAATAATTTAAATAGATTAAAAATCTCCCTAATCACTAACATGACAGGCATAAACGTTATAGTGAAATATGACATATGACAGCAACAAACACTTCCACAGAGTTTGATCAACCCGACAAGATAAAATATGAGCAAATCACCAAAACAACACAAGCAGTATGATTACATATGCAGAACCTGCATACCTATTTTATTAAAATATTAGGAGTCATATTAACCCTAATCCCAGATTACCATCTGAACAGCAGAAGGGGGTAAGTATTAGGGTCAGCTATTCTAGTCGCCACAAAATATTAAAAATGTGTCCTGACAATATGTCCTATCAGCAGCACTGAATTCTGCATTTCTTTCCCATTAGTTATATACAGTGTATAATATGATGCTGTGCTGCATACTGAGGAATCCACTAACATCCACTCCCTAGTGGGGACTAATAAACACATCAGTTCCAGAGGTACCCACTGATCACTAGATCTGATGCAAAGAGGATTTTATTATGTTAGTTACAAAAAATATATTGTTCCAAGATATGCTACCATGAATGACAATTATGTACACTGACTGATTTAATCTCTCCAGGGATCAGTGATTAATCTTCAGTCGCATTATAGTCTTTGAATAAGATTAATCTACTGAAGCTCACGCTGGGGGGTCACACAGCTTCAGAAAGAGACAGAAGGACATCATTCTGCACCAGAAGAGTAATCACTTGCACAGCACATATTAGTGCCAGTAAACATTAAGGGCCCAACCAGCCTCAGACTGAAGAATCCTCCAGTAGGCCTCAGCCTCTACTTCAGAGCTGTCCATAGCAGCAGACCACTATGGGGCCCCTGAGTCTGTGGGAACTTGTCCGAAGTCTTTATGTCAACAGTATCTGAATACTCAGCATGCAGATAGTACTGTTGAGTACAATGGTGGAGGAGAAAGCCATTGGCTATGAATCTGAGACAGGAGTCTACTAAATCATACCTGCTACGCCAAGCCCTAGGCCACACACTGGGGAACATGGCTAGGTGTAGGGTTTTTTTTATTATTATTATTGTTATTCATTACTTGTGGGGGGCATCATACTGCATATAGGCCATTATACTGTGTATAGGAAGCTGTGAGCCATTACACTGTGTATGCAGAAATGTGGAGGCCATCATATTGTATATTGGCAGATGTGTAGGCCATCCTACTATATGGGAGGTCATGATACTGTATATAGGGAGCTGTGGGGGACATCATTCTGTATATAGGAAAATGTGTGGGCAATCATACTGTGCATAAAATGGCTGTCGGGACATAATACTGTATATAGGAAGATGTGAAAGACATCAGAGTGTATATAAGGAGTTGTGGGCAATATTATACTGTATATACGTAGCTGTGGGGCCATTATACTGTGTATACAGAGCTGTGTGGGCCATCATATTGTATACTTAGAGATGTGGGGCCATCCTACTATGTGGGGGGTCATAATACTGTATATAGGGCACTGTGGGGGGATATCATATGGTGTATATGGGGGATTGTGGGGGCAATCCTACTGTGTACAAGAGGGCTGTCAGGACATAATACTGTGTGTATCTAATATATATACAGTCATATTAAAAAGTTTGGGCACCCCTCTTAATGTTAACCGTTTTTCTTTATAACAATTTGGGGTTTTGCAACAGCTATTTCAGTTTCATATATCTAATAACTGATGGACTCAGTAATATTTCTGGATTGAAATGAGGTTTATTGTACTAACAGAAAATGTGCAATCCACATTTAAACAAAATTTGACAGGTGCAAAAGTATGGGCACCTCAACATAAAAGTGACATTAATATTTTGTAGATCCTCCTTTTGCAAAAATAACAGCCTACTAGTCGCTTCCTGTAGCTTTTAATGAGTTCCTGGATCCTGGATGAAGGTATATTTGACCATTCCTGTTTACAAAACAATTCCAGTTCAGTTACGTTTGATGGTCGCCAAGCATGGACAGCACGCTTCAAATCATCCCACAGATTTTCAATGATATTCAGGTCTGGGGACTGGGATGGCCATTCCAGAACATTGTAATTGTTCCTCTGCATGAATGCCTGAGTAGATTTGGAGCGGTATTTTGGATCATTGTCTTGCTGAAATATATCCATCCCCTGCGTAACTTCAACTTCGTCACTGATTCTTGTACATTATTGTCAAGAATCTGCTGATACCGAGTTGAATCCATACGACCCTCAACTTTAACAAGATTCCCAGTGCCGGCATTGGCCACACAGCCCCAAAGCATGATGGAACCTCCACCAAATTTTACTGTGGGTAGCAAGTGCTTTTCTTGGAATGCCGTGTTTTTTTGCCTCCATGCATAACGCCTTTATGTATGACCAAACAACTCAATGTTTGTTTCATCAGTCCACATGACCTTCTTCCAAAATGTAACTGGCTTGTCCAAAAGTGCTTTTGCATACCTCAGGCGACTGTGTTTGTGGCGTGCTTGCAGAAACGGCTTCTTTCGCATCACTCTCCCATACAGCTTCTCCTTGTGCAAAGTGCGCTGTATTGTTGACCGATGCACATTGACACCATCTGCAGCAAGATGATGCTGCAGGTCTTTGGAGGTGGTCTGTGGATTGTCCTTGACTGTTCTCACCATTCTTCTTCTCTGCCTTTCTGATATTTATCTTGGCCTGCCACTTCTGGGCTTAACAAGAACTGTACCTGTGTTCTTCCATTTCCTTACTATGTTCCTCACAGTGGAAACTGACAGTTTAAATCTCTGAGACAACTTTTTGTATCCTTCCCCTGAACAACTATGTTGAATAATCTTTGTTTTCAGATCATTTGAGAGTTGTTTTGAGGAGCCCATGATGCCACGCTTCATAGGAAATTCAAATAGGAGAACAACTTGCAAGTGGCCACCTTAAATACCTTTTCTCATGATTGGATACACCTGCCTATGAAGTTCAAAGCTCAATGAGGTTACAAAACCAATTTAGTGCTTTAGTAAGTCAGTAAAAAGTAGTTAGGAGTATTCAAATCAAGAAATTGATAAGGGTGCCCATACTTTTGCATTGGTCAAATTTTGTTTAAATGTGGATTGCACATTTTCTGTTAGTATAATAAACCTCATTTCAATCCAGAAATATTACTGAGTCCATCAGTTATTAGATATATGAAACTGAAATAGCTGTTGCAAAAACCCAAATTGTTATAAAGAAAAAAGGTTAACATTAATAGGGGTGCCCAAACTTTTTCATATGACTGTATATATATTAGCTGTAGGTGACATTGTACTGTATTCAGGAGCTATGGGGCCATAATACTGTGTATTTGTAGCGCCCCAGGGGGCAGGTGCATTTAACCTACTCATCACAGGGCCGTCGATTGTCATGGTCACGGGCGACCTAACCCGGATCCGTTGCCCCGAGGCGTACAGAAGATGGCAGGGGAGAGGTGTTGGGGGTAGTTGTGAGGTGTTTGTCGTGACACCACCTGTTGTATGCGGCAAATGGGCCGCCACTGCTGTCGCTGTCCTCTGAGGCAGTTGGTAATAGCAGCGATGGGTGGTATCGCTGCCACAGGAAGATGAGGGGAGTAGTAATGGTGGCTCGGAGCGGCAGTATCTGTAATAAAGAGTCAGAGTCTATGGCTGCGGTTCCAGGTTGTTTACTCACTTTTGTACAGTGCCGCTCACCCAGGTAATACCGGTCACTTGCTATGATGGGCTCCATCGAACCCGAATCCCTTTAGAGATCAGTCCGGTTTGGTGTTCAGTGGGTCCTCTCCTTGTAACGTTTGTCTGTGGATCCCCTGGCTTGAAGCTATGAGGGGACCCTGGGTTTCACGAGATGTACTCTTGTCCCTATCTGCAGGTGCCGTGGTTCAGATTTGGGGTCCGGCTTGATGCAAGACCCCAGATCCTCTCTGGCACTGCGCTGTCGGGCACTGTGTGGTCAGGGAAGCTTGAAACTTTCCCCATCCAGGCAGATTCTGGAAAACCAATGTGGAGTATGAGCTTCCCTAGGGTCCTGCCGCCCTGCGTGGCGTCTGTTCTGAGGGGAGCAGATTCACTCTCCTCATGGCAACCGTATGAACTTTCTCCTCCTTCCCACCGGAGCACCCCTGAGATGCGACTGCTCCCTTCCTCTCCTGCTGGAGAACCCCTCTAGATTGTTGAGTTGGCTCCTGACACCCCCCCCCCTCCAATGATTTCCTATGGTTTTGCACTACAACCTGCGGTTTTCCCCAACTGCGAGGCTGGGCCTCAAATGTAATGCAACTTGTCTGAGATTTGTCTGTTTTTGTTTGTTTTATTTGTTTTTGTCTTGCAACAAGATTGCAGCTCTACAATAGTCTACAATAGTAGAAAAGAAATTGGGCATGATACTTGTATGAGAATTGCTGTGGCATGATATATGCCGCTGTGTAGACTCAGACATAAAAAGTAATAGGTTTGGGCAGAATAGCAAAATTATTATTAAGAAATAATTCATGTTATATAAAACACTGCCGGGAACAGTTTATGCATTTGTATGTCAGATATTATTCATGTCCCTGCAGATACATACAATAATAAAAAAAACATAAAGCCATGTTTAATCTAAAGGACCCACTAAGGCAAGCATTTTGGGATGGGTAACGAAAACTTTTTTAGGTGTACTAACTAATAAAAAATTATTACTTTGCTTCCATCATCCTTGACTGTGGTGATCAGCAATTAGTACAGGATAGGGAATCAGTAAGTAACTATAATGCATGGATGGAGTCCATCAAAGCAGGAGCCACTTTTTGTGGTTTCCTTCCCTGGATCCCTGATATGATGCCCATATTTTAAGCATATGGGAAAGGGTTGTTCAGAAGGCACAATCCCTTTAAACAGTACTCCACAGTGAATCTTATGATATTTGGGAATTTGACTTCATGTCAACAGCACTGCAGCCAATAAATGAAGTCAGCAGCTTATCACAGTGTATGAAATTACTAAATAGGGACAGCTATACTGGCCCTCAGACTGGGGTCCCTGCGCTGTCCTTAACTCAGAGGTACGCCTGATGGTAGTGAGGTCTGAGCCCCCAGCGTGACCCTCACTCCTGTCTGAGCCCTATTGTTACCCCCCAAACCCCACCCTTGGAGCGGGCTAGACACACCATAACAAACCCCACAAAATTACACAGACAGTATGGGAGTGTAGGGCTCTGCCTACCGCAAACCTGCAAATCTTTCATGCATAAGGTGTACTGTGATGTTATATATTGGTGAAATATGTGTGCAGCAACTAGGTGGCCACGTTGGGCTGGCAACTCCTCCTAGTACTCGGGGCTAGAGAGGGTTAATGGAAGGGAGGAGTCCAGATAACAAAAAGGAGAGGGACACAGGAAGAGGCAGGAGAGTCTCTGAGGAGAGTGAATGTAACTACCCCCAACTGAATTGATTAGTCTGACCTACTGGGTCGAATCCTAGTGCCGGACCCCTGGGGCCCTAGTGAGAGTGGGCTGTGTTAATCACGTCCCAAGCGGGTGAAGTCCGGACAACCTGAATGGTGGTCACCTCCCTGGCAGATACCCATGAACCCCCTTAATCAGCGGAAGGTCAGTGGGCGCCCATGGCGGGAGTAGTTACTGACTAACTGGATACAGAGGAGTGCTGTCCTTGAAGAGACCGGTCCTAGCTTATTGCCGAAAATCCCTGTGGGTGTGATGGGATATTCAGATCACTATTTGAGTCTGCCTAAGGCCGGTTTCAGACGTCTGTGTTTAATCAGGTAACAGTCACATGCATGGTTATGGTCACACGTGTGTGACATCCATGTTTGCATACGTGTGACACGTACCGGGTAATACACGTGTCTCTGCAATGAAAAGATGTTCTATGTTTACCTGTTCCAGCAATGCTGTCTTCTGCTCTGCTGTGTCCCGCTCCTAACCCTCGCTCATTATTTTCATTGATTATTCACTGCCCGAAGATCTGGAAGCTGAACGGAGTATCGCAGGGAAAGTGCTGGACAGCACAGCCGAGGACAGCACTACCAGGGACATCACTGGTGACAGGTGAGTATACAGCAGTTTGTGCAGTGACATCTAGGAGGTCATCGGAGTTCCCAATGAACTCTGATGAGATGAACCCCTGGAAATCACCATCGTGACACTTGCTGTACTGCAGTTGTCGCAGGGGTGTCATCAGGAGGTCATCAGAGTTCAAAAAATCCGATGACCTCCTGGACGTTCCTGCACACACACTGCTGGCACACCTGTCACCATACTCACCTGTCACTAGCGATGTCCCCAGCGATGCTGTCCTCGGCGGTGCTGTCTCCTGCGCGATCACCGTGATGCCCCTGCTCCCAGCTCTTCAGTGGAGTGAATAATCAATGAATATAATGAGCGGGGGTCAGGAGCGGGAGGCAGCAGAGCCAGAGACAGCATCGCTGGGGAGAGGTAAATATAGAAAATCTTTTTATTTAAAAACCCATGTTTTCTCCGGTCCGTGCCACACTGATGTCACACGGATCACATCAGTGTGCGGTCCGTGTGACACCCATGCTGCCGGAGGAAAAACGGGCACGTCTCCGTGTGAAATAGCGGGGCCACATGGTCCGTGTGAAAACACGGCCGTGTGAGTACACAATAGGGTAACATGGGTACCTGTGACATCCGTGTTAAAAACGGATGTCACATGTACCTAAAACACGGACGTCTGAAACCAGCCTGACAGAGTGAAGTTGAGAGAGGGGATAAGGGGCTCAGACGCCCGAGTACCAGGGAAGTGACTGGCCAACAAATTAAGAGTACCACTGGTTGCTATCCGTAACCCTGTTGGGGGACCAGAGTATAAAATAAAGACGTTATGGCAAATGACTTGCATGATCTCTATAACTAAGGAAGGATGTGCCCACCGAAGGCGTGATGGAAGATGTGATTCTGTTTTGTACAGTAAAGAACAGTTGCCGGTTAGAAAGAATTGTCATTATGTGGTGTTTGAGGGTACTGCTGTAACCAGCAGCTGGGAAGCGGTCCTGAAGAGAGAACTAGCCCTGGGCTCTGGCCTGAAAGTAAGTGTCCCGCACCATAAGTCCCAGCAAACCTTCCCTAGCACTAAAGAGGCGTAAATGGTGCAGAGTCAACACCCAGGGCTGCGCTGCGGCCAAACAGCAGACTTCTGCTGTGACTACCATGGCACCCGAACGCCCCTTTTAACAAGGGGAAGAACCAAACCTCGTACACACTGCACACAAAGGAGAAACTACACGTGTACGGGAGGGAATAAGGTATACAAAAGGAAGTAAACACACAACGGGGAAACTCCACACTACTTAGACAGCAAACTACAGGTCACCAAGAATAAGTTCGCCACAAAGACCAGAATCGCTGAAGCTATTATCGGCACCAACTAACAAACTCTCCAGCCTTAAATAGGGAGCAGACAGCTGAATAGAAATTAGCAACCCGAGTCTCAAGAAGCCGCACACCACTCGACAGGAATTAACTCCTGCAGGACTGGAAAGCAGTGGAAAAGACTGAGCCGACACCCGGCTGACCAACTAGGAGAGATCAGGTTGCCTGTCAGACTCTGCAATGGGAACAGAGTCCGACACCACCGCGGCACCCCACGAATATGAACCTGAACACCGCATGACTCAACTGTTCTTGAAATGGCACAACCTGCTCAGAGACAATTAGCTCACTGATTGGCTGCAGGTCTGTCGGTGCAGTGTAGTGACACCAAGAACACTTGTGGACACTCAGACTGGACTCGGGGAGAGTGCATAAAGCAAAGTTTGTTTAAAAAAAAAAAAACTACATTCGAGTGGCAGGGTTTTTTCCAAAACCAGAAAACCCCATTAACTTTTTCACTGAACTTATGTAAGAAGGTTATACGATAAAACTTGACTTTTCAGAGTAACTAAACTCTTTTTTTTTAATTTAATTGCAAGGTTATGAATTTTTGTAATATACTCCATTGCCTTATTTTGCATCCTTCGCTCCCCCCCCCCCCTCCCTCAAACACCATGCTGCAGTGCTGTATGAATCTCCAGCTTATGGGGAAGTGAGGAAAAGAAAAGCTCAGAAAAAAGTCACACACACACACACACACACACACACACACACACACACACACACACACACCTTGCTGAGAAGAAGTTGATAGGGCTTATAAGGGCCTGTGCAAATTTGTTGCAATTTTTTTCTCTTCCTGCACAGATTTATCACAAAATCTTAAAGGGTTTTCCAATGCCATAAAAATACTTCAAGATTCTCATTCATTTTTAACTTGTAGATTTGGAAAAGATTTAAATCTGCACCATGTCAATTCTTTCAGTGTTTTTGTTGCAGATTTCACTCGTACTAATGAGTGGGGGAAAATCTGTACCAAAACCACATCAAACCCCCGCAAAAATTCACCAAAAACATGGGGGGGAAAAAACGTCTATTTTAGGCTGGAATCACACTTGCAAATGTAAAATCGGTCCGATTCTCATGCTAGAAAGTCGTACGATTTCTTCTCACATTTCATCAGTGTGTTGTCAGTGTGCTGTCAGTGTGCAATCAGTTTTTACCCTCAGCAGCTGCTATTCATGTACTGTTATGTACAGGAACATTTACAGTGTTCTCTGCTACTTGCTAGAAATCTATTGAGAAAAACGGATGTCACTAGGATGGTGTATGTGCCGTCCGTGTGATATCTGTTTTTTCCCATGTACCCATAGACTTACATTGAAGAGACTTGCGCGAGAAACTCACAAAAACGGAGCATGCTGCGATTTTATTATTTTTTTTTTCCAGTCCGATTTGGAGTGATAAAAAAATAGCAGATGGGAGCTGCCTCATTGATTAACATTGGTCCGAGTGCAATGCGAGATTTTCTTAGGTCGCAGGCAGAGCAGAAAACCTAGCTTCCCTCGCTCGCGCCGGTGAGCTAAATGCGCAGGCGTGAGATTATGGGCGGGTATGAGCATGGCGCTGGTGAGGTAAATTATAGCCACTGCCGCCTTTCAGCCACCCCCTTTCAGCCACCACTGCCCCCTTTCAGTCGCCGCAACTTCCGCCTTTCAGCTGCACCCTTTCAGCCACCATTGCCGCCTTTCAGCCACCGCAGTCACTGCTTCCGATCCACAGCTGCCCTCCTCCATCTGCTGCCCCCCCTCCATCCGCTGCCCCCCTCCCCCGATCTGCTGCTCGCTCTCTCCCATCCTCTTCATCTGTTGCCTTCTTCATCTGCTGCCTCCTTCATCTGCTGTGATCCTGCTGCCTAAGGTAGTTATCACCAATCCCCTTCCACCCTCCCCACTCCCCCCATCCTCTGCCGCTCCTGCAGCCGTTGCGCCCTCTCCCATCCTCTGCCGCTCCTGCAGCCGTTGCACCCTCTCCCATCCTCTGCCGCTCCTGCAGCCGTTGCGCCCTCTCCCATCCTCTGCCGCTCCTGCAGCCGTTGCGCCCTCTCCCATCCTCTGCCGCTCCTGCAGCCATTGCGCCCTCTCACATCCACCACTGCTCCTGCAGTCGTTGCGCCCTCTCACATCCACCGCTGCTCCTGCAGCCATTGCGCCCTCTCACATCCACCGCTGCTCCACCCATCTGCTGCTCACCTTCATCTGTTGCCCCCCCCCATCTGCTGCCTCATCAATCTGCTTCCATCTCTCCTGTGATCCTCCTGCTGTTCTGATCCATCCGGTAAGTATTTTTCAGGGCTCTTTTCTAACTATCCCCAATCCAACCTCCCACTCCCTCTCCACCCCACCTGCTTGCTGCCAAGTGCTGATCAGCTACATGATTGGCTGATCAGGTACATAATGGCTTGAGTTTGTTTGTTTTTTTTTATTTAGGGTGCACAAAAAAAAAAAAACGAAAAAAGAAAAACACAAAGACAAAACTTGAACAATTAGTTACCTGATCAGGAAGCGTCCTGCGTCCGTACTCTACTTTGGACAGTACTTCTTTTTTTTCCATCCCACCTAGTCCCCCCGCCCTTTTTTTTGCAGGACATCCGTGCGTGGGCCTGATTTTTTTTTTTTATGCCATGGGGGATCTAGTTTCCAAAATGGGGTCACGTGTGGGGGAGCTCCACTGTTTCTGCACATTAGGGGCTTTCCAAGCGCAACATGGTGGTAACGATTTCAGCTAATTTTCCAATCAAAACGTCAAATGACGCTCCTTCCCTTCCAAGTCCTGCCGTGCGCCCAAACAGTGGTTTTTTGCTACATATCAGCGTACTCAGAACAAATTGCTTAACAAATTTTGGGGTCCATATAATCCTGCTATCCTTGTGAAAATTCAATATTTGAGGCTAAATTAACATTGTTGTTGCAAAAAGTAAAATGTTCATTTTTTTTTTTTCCTCCCACATTACTTTAAGGCCACTTTACACACAGCAACATCGCTAGCGATGTCACTGGTGAAAGCACCCGCCCCCGTCGGTTATGCGTCACGGGCAAATCACTGCCCGTGGCGCACAACATCGCTAGGTCCCGTCACACATACTTACCTGCCTAGCGATGTCGCTGTGGCCGGCAAACCACCTCCTTTCTAAGGGGGAGGTTTGTTCGGCAACACTAAGCGGCCGCCCAATAGAAGCGGAGGGGCGGAGATGAGCGGCCGGGACATCCCGCCCACCTCCTTCCTTCCTCATTGCCGGCGGCTGCAGGTACGATGTTGTTCCTCGTTTTTGCGGTGTCACACATAGCGATGTGTGCTGCTGCAGGAACGACGAACAACCTGCGTCCTGCAACAGCAATGATATTTGAGAATAGAATGACGTGTCAATGATATGGTGAGTAATTTTGATCGTTAGCGGTTGTTCGTGCGTTTTACATGTAACAACGTCGCTAACTAGGCCGGATGTGCGTCACGAATTCCGTGACCCCAACGACATCTCGTTAGCGATGTCGTTGCGTGTAAAGCCCCCTTAAGTTCCTGTAAAGCACCTGAACGGTTAATAACATTCTTGAATTTTTTTTTCACAAATTAACGCAAAAAATATTGTCCTAAATTTACCACTAACATGAAGCCCAATATGTCACAAAAAAACCAATCTCCGAATCACTGGGATCCCTTGAAGCGTTCCAGAGTTATGACCTCATAACGTGACACTGGTCAAAATTGCAAAAAATGGCCGGGTCAAGTGTTTCAAAATAGGTGTGGCTAAGAAAATAGGTGTGGCTAAGAAAATAGGTGTGGTTACAGAATGGGTGTGGTTACAGAATGGGCAGGGTTTACAGAGAACCTGTTGTTTAAAAATTTGAATCCCACCCCTGGGTTTAACCACTCCTGTCCCAGCCCTCTCCTGGGGAGGGAGAGGAAGTAATAGATCAGAGCTGGCCAGGAGCAGGGCTAGGAAGGTGTCCCAGATGTCCTCACCTTCAGAGGTATCTCTGGGAACAGGCATAGTTAGGGCCCCCCTAGCCTGAGTGCCTGTCTAGGAGCCCCAGTCCCCTGTTATCTCCATACCACCCTTGACACAGATTTTTATTTGAAACATCACTGGAATCAGGATCTCTGCTCCTACCTCATGCTGCTATCAGATTACAATGCAATATCCTGCTGATAGATTCACTTTAAATGCAGTATGGAATGCAAGATATTAGGAATATTCCAGTCCAACACAATACTTTTATCAATGGAGTGACAAACAATTAGTCCCATTCACCTACATGAATTGTTTTGGAAGTAAGGCAGGGTAAGATTACCAAGGGCCTTATGTCTAGTATATTAAAACTGCAAGAAATGTCCCTTTTGCTCAAAACAACATATAAAGTCCATGTTTCTTTGAAATTTCAAGAATTCAACATCTTACAATCTCAAGAACGCATGCAAATGGCCACTATTGTTACTGCAGCAAAAAGGTTGCCAACAACTTTTTGGGCATCATTCTGGAAAAAATTGGTGGAAATTAAAGTACCTGGAAAAAAAAATTCAAACTTCCATTCCTAAATATTGTAAAGTACTGGATGAAAAAATTCCAAGTCTAAAAATCTGCAATTTTCACAAGGTGATCACAGGGTAGGCTGATATCTACTTAATGACAATCAAGGCATCAACTTGCATGGGAGCATCCTTTAATATTGTAAAGTCACCGCTCTAATCCCTCCTTGTCATATCATAACCCCTTCTATCACATGATTCCCTTCTGTTTGTCTATTAGTGTGTGGAGGAGGTACAGATTCTTCACATAGACTTACTGTCTTGCGTTTGTTTTATTCTTCTGCACATAAAGACTAAAGTATTTTGTAGTTATAAAAAAAGATTTCCTCAGAAATCTGAATCATGCTGTATGCTAATGGTTCACCTACTGAGATGATCAGAAAAAGGATGAGTCAATGAATGATTCAGCTGTGCTCGACTTCCTTACAGCTAGGTGCCATCAGGCTGAACTAATGCTATGCCGTTCCTGCATGCACAGGCACTACAGAAGGAAATGTTTCTTAGTCCTAATGCACTCAGGCGTATTTGGGATCCACATCACAGGATCTCGAATACCATGTTACGACATATCAGTGTATACTGTACATGACATGGATTTACTCAGATCCGTCCATGGTGCAGAAGATACATACACGTGTGGGAGCACAGGACCAAATCTCTAAAAAAAAAAAAAAAAATCAGGGAACGATCTATACTTTAAATTTATACATCATTTGGTCTTTATTCATACAGTGCTTTTTCAAAGGAACCTGCCAGCAGGTTTTTGCACCATAAATCAAACACATTGATGTTAAGTCACTGTAATGCAGATTAAATCTATACCCTCTTTTTCTGTAATCCTTGCTTCCATTCCAAAGTTATCCCATGTCCAAATTTTAAGCACTAAAGGCGCAAGTGTAAGGGGCTTGGCACGGTGGCTCAGTGGCTAGCACTGCAGTCTTGCAGCGCTGGGGTCCTGGGTTCAAATCCCACCAAGGACACCATCTGCAAGGAGTTTGTATGTTCTCCCCGTGTTTGCGTGGGTTTCCTCCGGGTACTCCGGTTTCCTCCCACATTCCAAAGACATACAGATAGGGACTCTAGATTGTGAGCCCCAATGGGGACAGTGTTGCCAATGTATGTAAAGTGCTATGGAATTAATAGCGCTATATAAATGAATAAAATTATTAAATTATTATTATTACCCACAGCTTTCAGTCGTCTTTCCATCTTTCCCTACCTGCAATAGTGTAAAGTTCCCTGGCTGACAGGTCACTCTAAAGGCCACTTTACACACAGCGACATCGCTAGTTATGTTGCTGGTGAAAGCACCCACCCCCGTCGGTTGTGCGTCACGGGCAAATCGCTGCCTGTAGCGCACAACATCGCTAGGACCCGTCACACGTACTTACCTGGTTAGCGACGTCACTGTGGCCGGCGAACCGCCTCCTTTCTAAGGGGGAGGTTCATTCGGCGTTACAGCAGTGTCACTAAGTAGCTGACCAATAGAAGCGGAGATGAGCAGCTGGAATATCCCGCCCACCACCTTCCTTCCTCATTGCCAGCGGCCGCAGGTACGATGTTGTTCTTCGTTCCTGCGGTGACACACACAGCGATGTGTGCTGCCGCAGGAATGATGAACAACCTGCGTCCTGCAGCAGCAACGATATTTGAGATTAGAACGACGTGTCAACGATATGGTGAGTATTTTTGATCGTTAGCGGTCGTTTGTACGTTTCACACGCAACGACGTCGCTAACGAGGTCGGATGTGCATCACGAATTCCGTGACCCCAACGACATCTCGTTAGCAATGTCGTTGCGTGTCAAGTGGCCTTTAGTCACTCCTATCTGAGTGACCAGCTTCTACCAATGTGCAGGTGCAGTCACTCCTCGCACCTGTTGTCTTCTCAGAGCCGCTGCATAGTCCTGATCTCGCTGGGTCATTGTCACAAGGAGGCTTTTGCAAGCATCACCGACTGTCATGGTGGTGTCAGAATCTGTGGAAACTCCAGATTCTTGCACTCTGCCTTCTCTGATGTCTGTGATCAGTGTAGGGAGACTTGGATGTCGACCCACAGACTTGAAGTTCTTAGGCAGGCTAGAAAGAGTTAATATCTGCTGGTCTGCCTGTTAATCTCCTTTATTCACATGGTATGGGAGATCAAGTCCTATTCACTCCCTTCCCATACTGTATATGCTGGCTGGACACTTCAATTAGTGCCATCTATAGCTTGTCTATACTGGACTGGAAAGATAGTTTGATCCAGACTTACTGGTGGTTGTTGTGTGTCATTGCTTTGAGCGGTTGTGGTGGTAATCCTTGTTGTCCTTTTGTTGTTGCCTTACTTCTCTTGCATGTCCACCATTATTGATAACCTTGAGGACAAGGAAAGCTTAGGGTCCCCCAGCTTTAGGGACAGTATAGGGGCCCCCTGTCCCTTTCTATCCTACAGTCACATCATGACTGTCATCAGTACTTAAAGGTGTGTTTCTAATATAATATACTGCTATATGCTGTGTAAGACCATGCAGAGCTGATCCAGTTCAGAATCTGCACATACCACAGTTCCTGGACAGGGAGATAAATAAGTGACTTATGATAAGTGAGTATACAGACAAAACAGCAGAGACTGTTTTCTGGGGTGACAGCAGCAGTTGCTACTTTCTGAGGTAACACATTTCCCTGACTGTTTATCACAGGAGTGAGTGTTTCTACCCCATCACCAATCCTGTGAGCTCATCATAAATCAAAGTCAGAGACATATAAGCTCCGGCCGTTGGAGCTCTTATCTCACTAACTTGATTTAATATAAGCTCAAAGGACTGGAGATGCTACAGAATACTTCTGTGTTTCCTCAGGCAGGGAAATGTGTTATCTTAAGTAGAGAAATGTGTTTCCTCATAAAGTAGCAACTGTGATTCCCAATTGCTTTGTCTATATACTCACTTATCACAAACAATTTATGACTTCTCTCTGGCCAGGAGCTGAATAGGTATAGATTTAATTTGCATTACCGTGACCTAACATAAACGTGTTTGGTTTATGGTCCAAAAACACGCTGACAGGTTCCTTTTTAATTTTACAGCAAAAATACATGCTGATCTGAATGTTTTTCACTGATTTGCATACAAAATGGGCGCTGTAGCATGCCAATATACAATAAACTACCTTTTGATTTATAATTTATATTTTGACAACACCATCAACCACAGCATATAGGAAAAATTAAAATTATGTTAACACATTACAATTGTTTTTCTTTAGACCTGTTCATTGACAATTTGTGAAATCGACCACCCAAGGCTGTGGAAAGTATTTAAACTAAAAGTTATAAATTGCTAAATGTATAATATATAATGGGGGCTGTGATGTCTAATAACACCATGGCAAAAACGTCGCTGTTTTAGTGATGTCACCACTGATGACATAAATGTGTGATATCACAAGTTACATCTTTTGCACCTGAAAGTTGGGGTCGCCCATGAACAGGCATGATTCGTCTTCTTTCAGGTTTTATAGCAGATGATGCTCCCATCACTGCCTTGGCCTCACTTCCTTAAGGCCCCAATACACAAACTACATAATGTTGGCCAAACTTGCCAAAATCGACAGTCTAATAACTGACCAATGATCAGGAGAGATGTCAATTGCGTATGTCCGATTTCGTACTGCTGATCACATTGTTCTCTCAGAGGTCGACGGCAGCCCACAGTTTTCTCCTAGAGAACACAGGAATGTTTAACCAGACCAGGGCCTTTGTGTATGAGAGAGTCAGCTGAGAAGGTTGTCCACTGAATCAGGGCCGCCACCAGGGGGGGACAAACAGGACTCTAGTCTGGGGCCCCAACAGAAGGGGGACCCCTTCACGCTTCATTTATTGGCTTGTGTGTGAGGTGTGGAGGCGGAGCAGGGATGGAGGCGGAGCTGGGGTGGAGTCTCAAGGGGGCCCCAAAATTATGCCAGTCAGGGGCCCTAAAATTCCTAGTGGCAGCCCTGACTGAATGATTAGCCTGAGCATCATTTGTCTGACAGCCGTCTAATGTGTATGGCCAGCTTTAGTGAGATCACTGGAACAGGTTATCTGAGAAAGGCTGATGGGTTCCATAAAAGTATCAGTGCTTGTGATGACATCATATGGGTGGTGATAACAGACAATATGATGTTAAAATGTCTACATCGTCTGGGGTGTCTAAAATGTAATAGGCCATCGCATCAGAAATGGCTAATAACAGACAGTGTTGTTGTCGCGCCCAGGGAAGGGGGTACTCGGTCCCAGGCGGTAACAAATAGGAACTCTGGTGGCCGTTGCCCGATCCCATGCCCTGGGGCTTCTTTTGTAAAAGTGGGTATTTACAGGGGTGAATAGAGTTAATGTCATGTGACGCCACCTGCGGGTTGCGGTTAAGGATAGAAAACCACCGCTGCTAAATGTGGGTTACTCCCAGAGCTGGTGGTGATTGCAGCAATGGTGTTAGGCCCTCCGCAGGTAGGGCTGTGCCTGGGAGATGATGAGGGACAATAACGGAGACCACACCGGGTTGTCTTTAACAGTCTCTACTCACTTGGACCCAGGATTTGCTGGTTCAAGTCCCTTGGAGTATCAGTGCCAATGTAGTGACCCAGGTTGCTCTGTCCTCAGCACTCTCAGTTGGTTGGGTCCCCATAGCGTGGAGCGTTTGGGGCCTGACTGTCACTTTTGGGGTACAGTCTCCTCCGTACGGCGGGCAGTGCAGACCCTGTGAGGAGGTAAGTGTCTGAGCCCCGATCCTAGTTTACTTCTGCTGCCCCCGGATTATTTGGTTCAGTGAAGGTGTCCTCACCGGGCAGGTATTTATCAAGTCGTGTAGGACTGGCGACTGATCTAGGGCCCTGTGCCCCGCGCGAGCTCCGGTCCCAGCGATATCTCCTGTACCCGACCTGGCAAACTCTCTCCTGTGCCCCCCAGGTCACCGTTGCACAGACCCAGCTCAGGCAAGTCCGGTCATTTCTCCTGTGTGCCACACTTCTCTAGACTCTCTACTGACTGCTAATCCCTCCCACTATAAATGGTGAGAAGAGCTGTGGAGAAAATAAGGCGCAAATAGGGTCTTACCCAGTATGACACGTGGGGGTAAGTGTGGGTTAGAACACTCACCTGGGGGAGTTGTGCAAGTCACAACCCCTATGAAGGCAAGTAGTGAACGTGGAAGGCAGCGGTTCCGCAGTGTAGAGATAATCCAAGAGGTAGAGGAGGAAGCAGGTTTAAAATGCCGCCCCAAACCACAGAAAATCCAGATGCTGTTAGTAAATCCCTTTTTCTTTATTTTTTAACACAGGTCTACGCGTTTCGAGGACATATCCTTCCCGTCCTCAGGACAATGTACAGAGAAAAACTATACGATACTTATAGTTTTTCTCTGTACATTGTCCTGAGGACGGGGACGGATATGTCCTCGAAACGCGTAGACCTGTGTTAAAAAATAAAAGAAAAAGGGATTTACTAACAGCATCTGGATTTTCTGTGGTTTGGAGCCGTATTTTAAACCTGCTTCCTCCTCTACCTCTTGGATAATTCCTCCCACTAGGCTGGCTAATCCCAGGGACTCGTTCCTTTCCATGGCGACCATCCCCTTACATGGTTAACCCTCTATGCCCGGTGTGGAGTGGAGAACTAGGATTTTGGTTGTGCTTTGGTGGTATCGGCACTGGTACTCCAGGTCCCAAGGGGTAGGTCCTGCATCCCCAAAAGGATGCAGTTCCTTGTAGTGCCCTCAGTGTCTCAGGGGTGTTACATTGTGAATACACAAGGGTTGGCTCATGCCGAGAAATAGATGCCACACGGACAGAAAAAGTGGACAAATGAACTATAAAATGTTTTTGATGGTTGCAAAAGAAAAATCAACACTAAATAATACGTTTCAAGAAATCACCAACTATTCTTGAACATCAGGCAGCATTTTATTCCACAACACACTATATGCAATTATTCTTTATTGGTTGCCATCTGCATATTAATTCACTCTATAATATACAGGATCCATTCCACAAGTAGCTGCATAGAATGAAGCAAAATACTAGTACAAACAATATAGAGCCACACCTGTCTGTAATCTCTGTTTACTGTCTATTATATAGGTGTTTCCAGGATCTGTGTAATGACTTCTGGAAGAAAACACATTAATAGGGGGACTTAATATTAAGTACAAGGGATCAAAGACATAATAAAGGAAGCTTCTATACCGATCCCCTTACAACTCCACAACATGAGAGACCTAACGCAAAAAGTAATAACATGTTGAGTCTTGCAGTTTGCTCTTTAAGAGTAAATGATATTTTTTAATCTGTTTCCTGCCACAAAATGTATCCACTATGCTAACGTAATGCAGCTTTTTTTCTTAGATAATACACATTAGACTATTATGTATAGATAACAGAGTATAAAATCATTAATTTAGTATCACAAATGCAGGAATATCATGTAATTTATGCTATATGCCGTTTACATTAAGCTCTCATCTCTATGCCCTTTTTGATTTTCAGTTATAATGATCATAGGAATGATCACTGCGTCTGATGCCTGTATACGCACCCTTTACAGTAAGTGTAGTCATGTACTAAGCCCATTTTTAAAGAGTAATCATCGTTTTAATTTTTACTTCATAAATCAATAGTACACAGGAAAATAATCAACTCTGTAATATATTTTATCAGAGGACTCTGCTTTTCTCTGCCAGATTGATCAGTCATTAATTATCAAAATTCTCTATTCTGGGGTAAAATCTGTATTCAGAGAGGACATTCCCATTACTGAGATAGGAGATGGGAGTGTTACTGATGAGATTCTATGATGGAGGGAGGAGCTAAAGGCAGAGAGTGGAGTTAGAGGAAGAGCTCCGCCCCTCTTCTATCCACATAGAATTTCATCAGTAACAAAGGGGCCGCAGTAGTACTTGGAGCATGATGTCCCTTTCAATATTTAACCAGGTAGTGCAGGTCATCCATTCATATGGCTCTTACTGCAGATCAGCCCTATTTATTTTTAGCTATGGATGAATAAACATTAAAGGGTGCACCTTCTAATCTGTTGGATGGAGGGGGAAGCTACAGATGGTTCTCACCTAATAACATATTGGTGCCAACCCTAAGAATGGTCCATTAATGGTTATTCTGATACCGGTACAGTATAGAAAGCTACATTATTCAATCCAGTAAAAAAATGGAAACTTGTTGGACCAGTCATAATAATGAGATCTGCAGGAATTTCTGAAAAATGCACTTTATAATGGATCATATGAGATCTCTCATCTGCTGTTGAAATGGAAGCCGTGGTACCACTGTGAACAAATACAAACATTTCCTTCATCTGATAGATTTTACGCTCCCACCCATGAGACCTTTGTCATTATCAGTAAACAATCTCCATGCGTGTAATATGACTGACATCAGCAGAAAAGCAGATACAGTGGAACCTTGGTTTAAGAGTAACTTGGTTTGAGAGTGTTTTGTAAGACAAGCAAAGCTTTTTACAAATTTGTAACTTGGTTTAAGAGCAATGCTTTGCAAGAAGAGTAAATACTCACCGTGCACACTTCCGGTTCTGTCCCTTTACCGCGCTCTGACCCGATCTGGAGGTAACTTTCTGTACATATGTACTGTATACCAATGTACAGTATATACTATATAGCATTTCAATCAATTTGCATTTATGGATACAGTATTGTACTTTCTTTCGGCTAACCTGTACAGCACATTGCTTATACTGTACCTCTCGCAGACAACAATTCTATTGTAAGCTAATGTGCAGTTTAATTTGCTTTGTTTTTTTTCCTGTACTGTACAGTATTTAGTAATAGTGCACTGTAATTTTATATGAATACAGTACATTTTGTATCACTGTAATAAGTTTGTATAATTACAGCAAATACATTTGGGCTGTGGAACGAATTGTCTGTGTTTCAATTATCTCCTATGGGACAATTCGCTTTGATATAAGAGTAACTTGGTTTAAGAGCACACTCCCGGAACCAATTATGCTCGTAATACAAGGTTCCGCTGTTGCTTCCTTTTATATTCGAGTGTGTGTGTGTGTGTGTGTGTGTGTATAAATATATACATATTGTATATATGTATATATATATATATATATATATATAATTACACCTATACACAGTGGGTGAAATAAGTATAGAACATGTCATCAATTTTCTAAGTAAATATAATTCTAAAGGTGCTAATGACATGACTTTCTCACCAAATGTCTGTAACAACCCATCCAATCCACACAGGGAAAGAAATTAAACCATAGATGTCAATAAATTAAGTTACAGTATGTGTAATAAAGAGAAATGACATAGGGGAAAAGTATTGAACACATGAAGAAAGAGAGGCACGAAAAGCCATAGAAAGTCATGACACCAACTGAAATCTATCAGTAATTAGAAATCCTGCCACTTAGGGAAAAATAATATCAGCTGGTTCAGCTGATGGCCTATAAAAAGGTGTCTCATTACCAAGGTGACACAGAAGAAACATCTCATGATGGGTAAAACCAGTGAGTTGTCTCAAGATCTTCGCAACTGTCACAAGTGTGGCATGGCTTGATGTGATGTTGGGGCAATCTGGGATCAGAAGGTTACAGTGCATTGTGGATCACAGATCCACTTTAGTGCCCGCTAGCAATTTACCCTTTAGTTGGAGCATATTTAAATCCATCTGATACATAAGGGGTTAAAAGTTAATTTCTATCTTGCAGTGATCTAACAGGTAGTTGTAAGCTCAGCTGCAGCCACTCCATACTACTATAAATATCCTCTCCTTACTTCTCCCTATGCCAGGTCAAACGTATGCTGACCATGTTGAAGAAGCTTGTCGCTGCTTACCTGTAGTGTTGTTTCTATTGCAGCTGCGCAGTTCATTGCTGCAAAACCTTGGAGTGCTTTTTGTTGTGTAATTCCCCACCCATTCGTCTTGCCTACCTTGTGTTGTTTTATTGTACTAGTGAGACTAGAGTCTCACTGACCCTCATTATCCAGGGTGTGTTTAGAGTCAGCAAGGGCCTCGGCACGTGATTGGCGCACAGAGGGAAGCACAGCCTTGGCATGTGATCGGCGCACAGAGGGAAGGACCTATCTAGGGATGTTAGGAGCTGTTACCTCCTAGCACTCGCCTGACGCTGAACCCTGCACTCCCTATCTCTATGCCAAATTCCCTGCCTAACCATCGCTGTATAATGCCATTTACTAAAATGAATGTTTGAAAAAAGCATTTATAAAGTGTGCTGTTACTATGTTTATTAGGGCCTTGACTAGTTGAGGGATGTTATTTCCCCAGACTAGTTGGCCATCTTTCCATGTTCTCACGCCCCTGTGGGCATGATATCATGATTTCCATGAACCGGCGTCATTCATAGCTCCTGTAAATTTTTAATATATGTGTGTGTTTCATTTGTGCAGTGTCAGTGCGCCTCAGAAGCCAGGTGTATGTATCCCATCTTCAGAGAAGTGCACTGTCCATGACGTTCAGAAGCTGTGATAACATGGAAAAAGGGCCGATTTGCCAGGGGAGGTAATGCCCCTTTGACTAGTCAAGGCCCCAATTAGCATAGGAACAGCACACTTTATAAATGCTTTTTAAAAAAAAACACAAACCCAAAACATTGATTAAGTAAATAGCATTATACAGGACTGGCTAGGCAGGGAATTTTGGTATACACATGTGAATGCTGCTGGGTTGGAGGGTGAAAGGGACCTGACAGATTACCTTTAAAGTATTTCTTTCACCTTATAAAGTACTCATCTAACAAGTTCCCACATCAGGGGTGTATATATCATCATCGGTGCAACCTGTGCAGCTGCACATGGGCTAAGAATGTAAGGAGGCCTCACTGGTGAATACGGGCCGAAAAGGGCCCCTGTGCAATATATAGGCCGCCTGCAGCCCATGCGCTCATGAAAATGCACAATTCCACCTGCTTTGGAGTTTGAAATGGGCTCACTAACCTCTTGAGCTCTTGAGCGGCTGCCCTAGTTACACCATGATATGTCCGTCCCTGGGGGGCCCACGTCCACCTTCAAAGCAGATGGAATTGTGCTTTTTGATGAGCTGATGGACTCTAAGAGCCCATATAGTGTTCTTGCACAGGAACCTCCTTTAGCCTGTGTCCACTCCTGTCCCCCTTATAAAGTACTTATGTACCAATAACCCCCTTATAAAGTAGGAAAGCCTCAAGTGCTCTTTTAAAGTAATAATGGGTTGAGTGTTGCTAACAAAGCAATAATGCCCCCTTTAAAAGTAATTTTGCATTGAGTTCCCCTTATCAATTACTATTTTGCTGAGTCACTATAATAAGTAATTAGGGATGATTGAATACCTCAAATATTCGGCAACGCCCATATTCGAAGGATAGGTCGCCACTAGATTCGACTATTTGCGAATATTCGATGCGCAATGTAAGTCTATGGGAAACCAAAATAGTTGCCGAATAGCAACTATTCGGGCTTCTCATAGACTTACTTTTGCGCATCGAATATTCACATAGCGGCGACCTATTCGTCAGATATTCGCGAAGCCGAATATTGCCGAATATTTGTGATATTCGATCATCCCTATAAGTAATCATTTCCCCTGATGAACAGTTGAGAATGACACTTGCTTGAGCAGACAACTGCGAGGCACACCCCAGGGTCCCGTGGGCCATGGTTTGAGAATTTTTGCCTTATAGTATACACCAACAATTGCCCACTTTGTCAGCATGTCATACATTTATATAATAAATCTGTCTACTTTGTACTCCAAAAATAAATGATAGGTGACATACAGATGTTTCTAACATATTAAGGAGAACATGGTAATAATAATGTATAATCCTGATGAAAGCAGGCCGTCAGGGATAGGTTGCAAACACATAATGAAATGGGAAAAGATACATTGCTACAGAAAAAAAAAGAATCCTGCATATGTCAGACCTATGTGAGATAACATAGCAAGGCTGCATAAAATCCAAACTAAAGTGGATATACAAAGTCAAAATAGCTCTTATGAGGTCACTGACAACTATTCTCAAATGATGGGACAAAATCTCACCAGCTTAACAATTCCCAAGGTTAACACGCCATCCAAGCAAATTTAGTGCATAATATATGTTAAACAAAACATGCTTTATATTCATTTAAAGCAGCACTCAAGCATATTTTTTTTGTTCAACACTGGAGTGATACTTTTAATTTAAGGTCCCTTCTCCTAGTATTATAAGAGGGGCTGCTGATAAGTCTTTGGCTTTGTGATCTTTTTTGTTTTAATGGTAACGAATGTTACATCACATGAGAGCCTTATGCGTTTAATATATGTTTTCAAAATTTTGTGTTTGTTGCTTATGGCAACAGTTTTCTACGCATGCGAGAAAAACAAATGGTGGAGTCTAATTGGATATTCACAGCAACTGAGAGCAGAGAAGTGATAAAATTCTTGTTTCTGCAAGGAAAGTCTACGAAGGATATTCATGGTGATATGTCGCAGATATTGGGGGATCAATGCCCTTCATATTCCACAGTTAAGAACCGGGTTACCAAATGTAAAATGGGCCACGTCAGCACCAATGATGAGGAACGTCCTGGACGACAGAGAGTGGTTCTTGTTCCGGAGATCGTCGATGCTGTGCACAACCTCATACTGGAGAATCGATGAATTTCAGCTAAAGCAATAGCAGACATCATGGGGATTTCCTGTGAACATGTTTGTGTCATTATCCATGAACATTTGGACATGAGGAAGCTATCTGCAAAGTGGGTCCCCAAATGTTTGACAACTGATTAGAGAAGCATGCGAGTGAAAACTTCCCAGTCCATTTGTCGGCGTTTCCAGACAGATAAGAACTTCCTGGATTGACTGGTCACTATGGATGAGACTTGCATTTATTTGTATGACCCTGAAAACAAGGAGCAGTCAAGAGTGGAGGCACAGTGGTTCTCCTCGTCCAAAGACGTTCAGGGTGCAAAAATCAGCCACTAAGGTGATGGCGCCTGTGTTGTGGGATAAGGAGGGTGTGCTGCTAGTTGACTACCTTCAAAAGGGTTCCACCATCAATGCAAGGTATTACATTGAAGTTTATGACCAATTGAAGGCAGCTCTGAAGGCCAAAAGGCACGGCAAGCTGTCCAAAGGAATCTTGTTCCTGCAAGACAATGCCTACGCTTACACTGTACAAGTGACCACGGCAAAACTAGCAGAGCTGGGCTTCCAGCTGGTTGACCACCCACTGTATTCACCAGATCTAGCTCACTCCAACTATCATCTGTTTCCAAAAATGAAGAAACACCTTAAGGGTACCAAATTTCCCACCTTTTCTGATGCCATGGCTTCTTTGGATGCCTGATTTTAGGCACAACCGAAATCCTTCTTTTTGCTAGGCTTACAGAACTTGGAATACTGATGTAAGAAGTGTGTTGACATCAGTGGAGAGTATGTGGAATAAATGTAAAGTTTCATCATCCGATGTCGTTTCTTTCTGGGTAAAGCCAAAGACTTATCATCAGCCTCTTGTACTCACCTTCTGTTGTTTGCACCTTGTTTTGGCATCACTCTGGTCATGCAGCGCAATCTTGGGAACGCAACTTCTGACTATCTGGTAGTGAGAAATTACATCACAAGCTCTATGAGAGCCAGAACAAAGCCAGAATGAGGCTCTCATAGAGTTGCATTTAGTTATGTCCTCCGGAGTGTTCCATGAATCACTGAAGCAGTTGTTAGGTCACAAACTGGTTTGAGATGGACCAGAGCATTGCTGATAATAGATGAAGATGTCGGAGGGTAAAAATAATACTGGGGGCAGAGGATTCAGATGAGAAGCACCACTCCAGATCTGAAAAAGAAAAATACGCTGGAGTAGTGTTCCAAACTTTTTGTGCCATGTTCTCATTGCTCTTACAAGGAAAACAAAATCACATCGATGAAAATTTATCACCAGGTTTTGTAGCGCCCCTGAACCACTCAGGGAACTACAGGGAACTGCATCCTCACGGGGATGCAGGACCTACCCCCTGAGACCTGGAACACCAGTGCCAGAATCATCCACACACACAAAATTCCTAGTTACCACTCCACACCAGGGGGCAATGACTAGTCAAACAAGGGGAAGGGCCACCTAAAGGGCAGAGCCTGACCAAAGAACTAGACAGCCTGGTGGGAGGGAACAGTAGTCAGTCTAGAGTCAGAGAACAGTGGTGCACAGTGAAGTGCACGGACGTGCCTGAGAGCTGGGTCGTGTAATGGTGACCCGGGGGCATAGGAGAGTGGTCGCCAGGGCAGGTACACCCGAGTACCGCTAAGACCAGAGCACGCATGGGGCACAGAGCCCTAGGTCAGGCAACAGTTTCAGACGGCCTGGCAAATACTTGCACAGTGAGGGGACCTTCACGGACCTCACTGACCCACAGATCCGGGGGCACCAGCAGTAAAGCAAGGATCAGGGTTCGGACATAGACCTGCTCTACAGGGTCCACACTGCCCACTGTATGGAGAAGGAGACTGCACCACAAAGGGACAGTCGGGGCCCAAACGCTCCACGCTACGGGAACCCAACAACACTGAGAGTGCCGGGGACAGAGCAACCGAGTCCTCAACTGGCACTGGAAGTACAGAGACCTGAACCAGCTGTCCAAGGACCCACGAGTGAGAAGAGACTGTTGTTTACAATCTACGGTGTGGTCTCTCTTATTACTTAATCATACATCTCACAGGCTCAGCCCTACCTGCAGAGGGCTTACCACCACAGCTGCCATTACCACCAGCACTGGGAGTAACCACTTAAGCAGCGGCGGTTCCACAATATTAACCGCAACCCGCAGGTGCCGTCACACAAATGACTTTAATCTCCCCTGTAAATACGCCCCATTAAAAAACACCCAGGGCACGGGACAGGGTAACAGCCACCACCAAAGGGACATTCCCCAGTTATACACTGCCCGGAACCGAGTACCCCATTCCCTGGGCGACACAGTATTATTTATCCCATTTAATAGCCGCATGATGTAGCAGAGACCCTGATTCCAGTGATGTATCATTTACTAAGCTTGCTGCAGCTTTTATAAAATGACTGTTTTATCTGCTGCAAAACTACCAGCCCTTTGATTACTGAGCTATGTATAACTCCACCCACACCACTGATTGACAGCTTAACAATGTTGCCAATCATATATATATATCGCCACGGTGGCTCAGTGGTTAGCACTGGGGGCCTAGGTTCTAATCCCACCAAGGACAGCATCTGCAAGGGGTTTGCGTGGGTTGCCTCCGGGTTCTCCGGTTTCCTCCCACACTTAAAAGACATACTGTTAGGGAATTTAGATTGTGAGCCCCAATGAGGACAGTGTCGCCAATGTATGTATAGCGCTGTGGAGTTAATGGCGCTATATAAGTGAATAAATACAGTTAGGTCCAGAAATATTTGGACAGTGACACAATTTTCGCGAGTTGGGCTCTGCATGCCACCACATTGGATTTGAAATGTAACCTCTACAACAGAATTCAAGTGCAGATTGTAACGTTTAATTTGAAGGTTTGAACAAAAATATCTGATAGAAATTGTAGGAATTGTACACATTTCTTTACAAACACTCCACATTTTAGGAGGTCAAAAGTAATTGGACAAATAAACCAAACCCAAACAAAATATTTTTATTTTCAATATTTTGTTGCAAATCCTTTGGAGGCAATCACTGCCTTAAGTCTGGAACCCATGGACATCACCAAACGCTGGGTTTCCTCCTTCTTAATGCTTTTCCAGGCCTTTACAGCCGCAGCCTTCAGGTCTTGCTTGTTTGGGGGGTCTTTCCGTCTTAAGTCTGGATTTGAGCAAGTGAAATGCATGCTCAATTGGGTTAAGATCTGGTGATTGACTTGGCCATTGCAGAATGTTCCACTTTTTGCACTCATGAACTCCTGGGTAGCTTTGGCTGTATGCTTGGGGTCATTGTCCATCTGTACTATGAAGCGCCGTCCGATCAACTTTGCGGCATTTGGCTGAATCTGGGCTGAAAGTATATCCCGGTACACTTCAGAATTCATCCGGCTACTCTTGTCTGCTGTTATGTCATCAATAAACACAAGTGACCCAGTGCCATTGAAAGCCATGCATGCCCATGCCATCACGTTGCCTCCACCATGTTTTACAAAGGATGTGGTGTGCCTTGGATCATGTGCCATTCCCTTTCTTCTCCAAACTTTTTTCTTCCCATCATTCTGGTACAGGTTGATCTTTGTCTCATCTGTCCATAGAATACTTTTCCAGAACTGAGCTGGCTTCATGAGGTGTTTTTCAGCAAATTTAACTCTGGCCTGTCTATTTTTGGAATTGATGAATGGTTTGCATCTAGATGTGAACCCTTTGTATTTACTTTCATGGAGTCTTCTCTTTACTGTTGACTTAGAGACAGATACACCTACTTCACTGAGAGTGTTCTGGACTTCAGTTGATGTTGTGAACGGGTTCTTCTTCACCAAAGAAAGTATGCGGCGATCATCCACCACTGTTGTCATCCGTGGACGCCCAGGCCTTTTTGAGTTCCCAAGCTCACCAGTCAATTCCTTTTTTCTCAGAATGTACCCGACTGTTGATTTTGCTACTCCAAGCATGTCTGCTATCTCTCTGATGGATTTTTTTCTTTTTTTTCAGCCTCAGGATGTTCTGCTTCACCTCAATTGAGAGTTCCTTAGACCGCATGTTGTCTGGTCACAGCAACAGCTTCCAAATGCAAAACCACACACCTGTAATCAACCCCAGACCTTTTAACTACTTCATTGATTACAGGTTAACGAGGGAGACGCCTTCAGAGTTAATTGCAGCCCTTAGAGTCCCTTGTCCAATTACTTTTGGTCCCTTGAAAAAGAGGAGGCTATGCATTACAGAGCTATGATTCCTAAACCCTTTCTCTGATTTGGATGTGTAAACTCTCATATTGCAGCTGGGAGTGTGCACTTTCAGCCCATATTATATATATAATTGTATTTCTGAACATGTTTTTGTAAACAGCTAAAATAACAAAACTTGTGTCACTGTCCAAATATTTCTGGACCTAACTGTATATTATTAGATATTTATTTTTTATGAAAATTACAGGAAGCAGTCCAGTGGCACATTGTTGGAATAAGGGTCTCTGACCCTACATCATGTTCCTCTCAGATTAGCTGGTAAAAAACCTGTTGACAGATTCCCTTTTATTCACGCCTTTCTAAGGCTCATGAGAGACATCCTAGACGGGTAAGGACAGTTATATTAATATAGAGGCCATGCCCTTAATGCAAAAAGCAGAGTATGAAGAGAAAAATAGTTAAGCGGTGCAATGTTGTATAATACTCCCTCCTTAAGTGCTTCAATGGAGGGCAACTTTGCTTAATCACGTTTTGCGCAGGGATCTGTGTAAATCAGTTGAGGAGAGAATCTCGAATTGGCCAACTAAGAACAAAGGCTAGAAGGGAAGGCCGAGGATCTCCTCCCCCTCCTCAGAAACAGGAGAGGGAAGCTCGGTTACCATGGCAACTAGAAGAATGGCTGCTCAGGCTTTTGTGTTGCCATGGAAACAGATCATGCAAAATCAGCCTGCATCTACTTAAATATCCTACCGCTTCTATAAAACAGTTGCCGGCACCTCTTACCATACATACTATTTAGATTACCCTGTTCCTCAGTCCTAGTCCATAGAAACGTACCTTCCATAACAGGGTGGGGTGCTCCATTACACAAGGGTACAGGAATGTGAAGAATATATTTTATGTATGAAAGATGGTTTATTACAACTCTACAACACTGCCTCATGTCAGGTATTAAAGGATATGTCTGTGTATATGCATACATGCCACCACAGGTAAGTTATGAATGACATAGCCATAAACAGGACATTCTGCACATCATCACCAGCCAATACTTTGCGTAATCCTTTTGTTCTTTATAGTGTGATGTGATCTTTTGGCAAGGAAACAAAAAAAAAATTGCAATAACTTTTTCACTGCCAAGTTCTCTGACAAGGACAATTGTAAACACCCTATCCATTAAATGGGAGGATTTGTGCTTCACCCAAAGCAGTAACGTGACTGTACTGTAGCAATTGTTCCTATGATAACAAAATAAAAGACCTAAAGGTCAAATTAAAACTTCAATAGATCAGTGTTATAAGGTGTTTTCTTAGAGAGGCCCCTTGTATGCCCCTTTATGGATCCACCTGCCAATACTGAATTGTTTTCACATATGCAGTTTCACCATGATAATGTACATATAAATCAGAATCACTAAAGCAAGATGGGTCCATCCTTCCGGCATTCACTGGGCGTAAATGGCTGATAACAATCTTGGCCAACATGCTGTGTTTTTCAGGGTAAGGTCTGGGTAGGCAGGAGGCCCACTGTAAATTCCCCCGTATACACATTAGACTAACGTTGTCCAAACCAACAAATACTGACGTCTTCGGACAAAGGTGTAATCTGTACGGGGGCAGCGGACAGGTGATTGTTGGGGAAGGTAAAGCCCCCGTCACATTTAACGACTTACCAGCAATCCCGAAAACGATGCAACCTGATAAGGATCGCTGGTAAGTCGCTGGGAGGTCGCTGGTGAGATGTCACACAGTCAGACCTTATCAACGACGCAGTAACAATCAGCGACCTGTATAACGATCTCGGCAGGCGTTGGGACCGTGTTAGGAGGTCGTTGCTAGGTGTCAAACACAGCAATGCGTCCTGCCCAGCAGGACATCGCCTTTGAATAAAATGGTCTTGACCACTCGGCAACGACTAGTGATCTCACAACAGGGGCCTGATCGCTGGTAGGTGTCACACATAACGAGATCGCTGGCGAAATCGTTGCTGCATCACAGAAACTGATCTCGTTGTGTGTGATGGGGCCTTAAGGCACTGACATGTCCAGTTTCAGAAATAAGAGATTGAGATAAGCCACCACCAGAGATGTCAGGTAGCAGCTCTTTCATAGAGAACACAGGAACAGTCAGCCAAGTGTGTGCTCCTGTGTATGGGAGAGATGGATGAGATAACTGCCAGATGAATATTTACCTGACAGCCATCTAAGGTGTGTGGGGAGCTCTGTCATGAAATCTCAAAATGTAGACAATCATTGTAGACTATGGCATCATGCATGACATTAGTGTCCAATTGTCCCATCTATAAGGAACAGATCTGGAGTCTGGTTCCATGTAGAAAGGGCAAGCTATGAGACAAGCAGATGGTACTCCAGCACTATGTACGATTATGTACTCACCTGCTACTCTAACCACAGCTCTCTCCGCAGGATCCAAAACTGAGTCCTTGCTTTGCCTTTTCTTCTGTTCATGACGTGGCAAATTCCAAGGAAGAGTATCACCTGGAGGACAAGGGGACAAACTTCCAGATCTCTCGCTCCGACATGACCTCTCACTACGATATGACCTCTCACTGAGGGTTTCTTCATCTGAAGATGACATGTCTCTTTGCAAGTATGGATATCACTGTGAAATAAATGAAATGTTCTATAAAACATAATCCTTTCTCCATTGTTTATAAAGTAAAACATTGCCTATTAGTTATTGGAGAATATTCTATAGCTCGCTGAAGAATGATATGATCTAGCAACCTGAAGAAAGAGCCTCAAGTCCCTCTTCAATTAAGATAAAGTATTATAGACTTAAGAGTCAAGATATGGAAGCATTAAAACTACAATCAATGGTGAGCAGTTGATATTTGCAACCATGATAAAACGTTTGATTAAAAGTCCCACTGGAAATTACATCTAAGTTGGTTAAACATAAAAGTCAATTGAAAAGAATGCAGTGTTCACAATTTAGGACTTATCCTCAAAGTCCTCTATTTGTAAATTGATGGGACTTGATGATCCCATTCACACCTAGACTTAGGTATTAATCGGCTGTCCACTTCTCCATTAATCCATGTTGGATCCATCATGTAAGTTTCACGCACCTCTACTCTCACTTATAGCAATATAAGATATAAAAGCACACATCATCCCGGTGGTGAAGTTACGCAGAGATTAGTTTACCGCAAAAAAAAGCTTTTAATACCCTCACGGGATAAAAACTTGTTACAATGTACTGTACATACAAAAATGGTGGTGAGGTCAGATACCTGGTTCAGAGTTTCATCATTACAGCTTTTGACAAGGCCGTTTCCTCTACTACACAATTCCAACTTGAATAGTACAATCCAATAGTAATGGGTTATTTGCGACCGATGTGTCAGAAAATAAGAAATACGTGAGGCAGGAAACTAGATCGTGGACGTGGAATAATGAAGAACTGGACATCTTTTTTTCTACCTACACTTGAGTGAAGGTGTGAAGGAGATCGTACATATAAAGAGAAGTCCTAGGTTGAACCCATTGCATTACTTTTCAAGCTTATGGGACCAGGTTAGTTGTGTGGAGCACACCTTGATACACCAGCAATTGACCACAGCCCAAAATTAGGTGATAATTTGACAATTCCACAAAAACGTCTGTGGTTTGAGACTTTTTAACATCTTGCATGACTGACCAGGTGCACATATGCTCTACTTTTCCATCGTAACAATAAGGGGCTTTATTAAAGAAGTTGCATCATAGAGACAACCCCTTTAAGGTCATATGGTCGTTAGAAAGATGGGTCCTGACTTCGAACCTCATTTTTTTGGGGGAATCCTCTGAATAGCTGCCATGCAATACTACATACTACAGAAATATCTGCCTAGTTCTGGCTTTCTGAAGCAAAACATGTTTCACCATATTTGTTAAATAAAAACAAAATATATTTTTTTTCCAGTACAAAATATTGGCAAATGTCAGTGTCAATAAGGCTGTAAATGAGAGGAAAACATGCTGCGCAACATTTGACATGCTGTGCCACATTTCACTATTTTAATCCTCAGACATTAGTCAGAGACGTCCGTCATTAGTAGTCACAGTACGTCATTATAAATGGAAACGGAGAACATGCTCCAAGTGCTCTTTCACTTCAGTTTTTTCATTACAGCATATGACAAATATGTGTTATATTGAAGATATGTGATAATGATGTGCAGTTTATAGTGAGTAAATTAGCAGATTAAAGGATTAGGTAAAAAAAAAAAAAGTTTTGAAAAACGGTGTATTATGGATTGTGGCAAGCAATAACAATTGTCCGATTATTATATCCACCAGCTGAAAACACAATACAGTATCTGAATACTGTTCTGAAAGATATTAGTCAACTGTTCACCATTGGGTAAGGTTTTAAAAGGAAATATGGGCAGCTTTCATTGTCCCATAGAATGTGCAAGCATGGCTGGTGATCGCTGAGGTCAGCCATCATCCCTGGAACGTATTGGTGCAGAGCAGCGGGAAATCTGATTAGTAAGTAATGTGTGCATTTTTGTTAATTATTTTTTAAAGCTTTGCTGCTGCCTCCATCTTTAACACCCAGTGATTTTCTGTGTTTCTTTTATCATTTGTTCTTGCTCTTCTTCCAAAAGCCATCTTTTTTATTTTTCCGTCAATATAGCCATATGAGGTCCTATTTTGCAGGACGAGTTGTATTTTTAAATTACACCATTCATTCTGCCACATATTGATGGCCCCTGAGGAAGCCCAACTCGAAACATGCGTTGGTGCCCCTGGACAGCATCTACCAGCCAGAATAGTCACTATGGGTGAGCATGATTGATCCTTGTGTTACTGCATGTAAACTGTCCCTAGTGGTTGATTTAATACATGATCCTCTATTGTGCTTATGCCCGTTTTGTGGGAGTGAGAGCCTATATAAAATTATATACTCTGCATGTGCTAGACATCTATACAAGGCCTCCCCCAACATCCGTAGCATAGCGCAATATATATATTTTTTTCAAACATATTTATTTACATTGAGTCTATTAACCACCTTTTTGGGCATGTGCAATATATATACTGGATCCGTGCTCCCAGATTATATTTATTTTCCGGGGTATTTGCTTTCCCTTTTTCCTGCACTTTATCTTCCCCTCTAATATACTGTTGTCTGCACATTTTGTGATTTTATGAATGTTCAATAAAAATTATATTTTATATTAAAAAATCTGGAATATGACTCCGTTGTTTCTGAGTTTCCACATATTAGGGTATGTGCCACGATCAGGACTCGCAGCGTCCTGGACGCAGCGGGTCCTGACCTAAGGGCCTGTGAGTCTCCTCCGCAGGAGACCGCAGCTGACTGTGCCCACGATCAGAGTTCAGTGCGCTGCGGGCTCCTCGCTGTGTTCTCCATATGGAGGATGCATGCGAATCCGCAGCAAACAATTGATATGCTGCGGTCTGTAAAGCTGCACCGCAGGTCAGTGGTTGCTGCTGAAAAAAACAAGCACAGTGGGCACGGGATTTCTAGAAATCCCATCCACTATTCTTGTACTGTACAATGCTGCGTTTTGGCAGAGCGAAAACACACTACATCCAAAACGCTGCAAACACTGATCGTGGGCACATACCATTATACTGGAAAACAGGAAAAAAAAATTCCAAGTGCGGCTAAATTGCAAAAAAAGTGCAATTTCACGATTGTGGTTTTTTTTTTAATTTACCGTGTTCACTATCTAATAAAACTGTCCTGTCGTTATGATTCCCCAGATCAGTACGAGTTCATAGATACCAAACATGTATAGTTTTATTTTTATTTAAGTGATTTGAAAAGATTTCAGAAACTTGTAAAAAAAAAAAAATGTGCGCTTTTGTCACCATTTTACGACACCCATGGCGTTCTCGGTTTTCAGGATCTACGGCTCAGTGATGGCTTATTTTTTTGCATCATGAGCTGAAGTTTTTAATTATATAATTTTGAGGTAAATATGATGTTTTGATTGCTTCCTATTGCACTTTCTGGCCCTTTGATTAATTTTCTTGTTATGCCCTTTACCAATCGGATTAATTTAGTTTATATTTTGATATATCGGGCGTTTCTGAACGCATCAATACCATATATGTGTATTTTCTTATTATTAGTATTGTTTTATTTTCAACGGTTCAAAAGGGGGGATTTTAACTCGTTTTTTTGGGGGGTTTTTTACACTTTTTCTTGTTTTTTATAGTCCCCTTAGGGGATTTGAAGCTCATACATTCTAATCGCTTATGCTGATCAGAGTGATATTCCAGCATCGATCTGAACAACAAAAATACTGACTTCCTGTGAACGCCGAGGGAACAGGAAGTCTGTCATGACAGTGACAGGGGTAATCAAGTCACCCCCATCTGTCATGACAAACCATCAGCACCCCGTGATCATGTCAAGGGGCCGTTGATGGCTGCTGCAATGACACGCTCACCACCAGCGCTCTTTAAGTCCCACTGTCGGAGATTAACAGCGGTATTTAACTGATCAACAGGCGCGTGTGGATCGGAGATCAGCTGAAACGTACAGGGAAAGATGCGGGTTCGCCACGCATTAAAAGGACAGAGACAACCTTGGACGTTCTGGTACATCCAAGGTCATGAAGGGGTTAAACTCAAAGACAACCCCTTCAGGCCACGTGCACACGTTGAGTATTTGGTGAATTTTTCCCTCAGTTTTTGTAATGCCACATCCACACATTGAGTATTTGGTGAGGTTTTTTTACCTCCATATTTGTAATGCCACGTGCACACATTGAGTACTTGAGTATTTTACCTCAGTATTTGTGAGCTAAAACCAGGAGTGGAACAATCAGAAGAAAAGTATAACTAACAGAGACACGCGCACCACTTCTGTAGTTCTTAACCACTCCTGGTTTTGGCTTACAAATACTGAAGTAAAATACTCACCAAATACTTTACATGTGAACGTAGCATTACAAATACTGAGGTAAAAAAACCTCACCAACTACTCAGCGTGTGCATGTGGTGTTACAAATACTGAGGTAAAAAACTCACCAAATACTGACCGTGTGCATGTGTGACGCCCTGGACTATCCAGGTCGTCCCAGGTAGACCCACCAACAATACACACCCCCCTTCCCAGTTAGGTAACAGCAGTCAAACTAAAAGCCTTGTCACTCACCACCCTCCAGGTTTGATGTCCACACCAGGGGGGTGGAGCCAGGCGGTTGGCTCCACCCACCGAGAAGTTCACAGGCCTGGAGGCGGGAACCTAGTAGTCAAGTTCAAGTGAGTTGAGAGAGTGGTTTTGACCGTGAAGGAGGGAGGTTGTGTCCAGAAGCAGACCTGTGCTCAGGCCTGCCAAAGACTACTCCGGTGGCTGAGTTGGAGCCCAGTCACTATTGGCAGGGAGGCAGACGGTAGTGGACGCCTGCAGGAGACCGGGAAGACGACCGGTGGAACCGTAAGGGACCGGGACAGGGTAGTGGCCTGCCGGAACCGAACCAGGGAGCCAACTGGATACCGGAGCACCAGGCAGGGTACTCAGACCCCGAACTAGGCTAGAAGCCACCACCATAGTCAAATTAATTGATTGCGGTCTGGACCTCAGGGGTTCATTCCCACCTAAGTCTCGATTGAAGGCAACAGCCCAACCATTCCGGATAAGTGCCACCGCCAAGGGCCAGAGATCAAAAGGCCAGCGTCTGCGGGCAAACGGGCTCCTACGACAGATACACGCCGGGGAGAGGACTACCGTTGCTTAGGTACGGGAGTCAAGATTCACATACAAAGGTGCAGGAGAAAGGCGGACATTACCAACCTAACCTGGGAAAAGCTGCAGCCAGCTGCGGGCCCCGTTCATCACTCCGTTTGGTTTACCAGTGCCTCCAGTGTCTTGTGTCAGAGTTAGTACACCAGTGCCATCAAGCACCGCGCTGCACCGCAACCTTACACCCTGCACCCGGGCCTCGGACCACCGAACCCCGGGACCAACATCCCCTACCCACGGAGGAGTCGACACCTAGCTGCGCTACTACATCGCTCCCGGGGGCCCCCACACCTTCACCGCAGCGGTGGTGTCCACGATCACCACAACCCGTGGGTGGCATCACAAACTATCTCCTCAAATCCAAACACCCCACATCCCCGCGTGTAGCGCCAACTCCCTTACAGAGCGACTTGAAACCCGGGTCCGTGAGAGGCTCGAGCCACCACCCGCAGTGCGAGCACGGATCCGAGCGGCTCGGCGGTCGCAGCCGAGCCCGCGGGACGGTACACATGTGGCCTTACAAATTCAGAAGGAAAAAAAAACACCAAATATTCAACATGTGAATGTGGCATTCAGATTCCCATTTTTGTGACTTTACTAAGAATATAGATTATTTGTGTGCAGGTGTTAGCAGATAATGTGCCATGTGCGTGTATAATCATGTAGGAACGCTTATATACATAAAGGACCATTGTGGTTCCATACCTGACTGTATACTGTAAGTGTGGGTGCTAATTACCTTAGCTGCTATAACATTGTGCAATATTCATATATTTAAAAAGCGAGAAACTCTAAGCTTAGACTTGTGCTGCCGCCTCCACTAATAATAACATTTTACAAAGTCACCTTGTACAGCAGCCATCACTATTAGCGCAGCTTCTATCTTGTACAAGTAGGTAACTGTCACAGCTTTGTGGAATAAATCTGGTGCTGCAAACAGGGCACGTGCATCGGCCAAATTTATAAAGTACCTGCATTACATTTTTTTGAATTTGGTGACTTGGTTTAATTTACTGCAATTAAAGCCCCAGTGCTTAGATGAAAAGAGGGCACCGAGAGACAGTAAAGTGGGCTTTACACGAGGCGATAGATTGTGCGATATGTCGTCGGGGTCACAATTTTCGTGACGCACATCCGGCACGACGTCGTCTCGTGTGACACCTCCTAGCGACGCAGTAACGCTCACAAATCGTGAGTCGTGTACTCATCGCTAGGTTTCATAAAATTGTTTAATTAAAATGGCGGAGGTTGTTCATCGTTGACGTGGCATCACACGTCGTGTGACACCACGGGAACGATGAACAGCAGCTTTACCTGCCTCCCGCGGCACCTGACGGCTTAATGGAAGTAAGAAGGTGGGCGGGATGTTTACATCCCGCTCATCTCCGCCCCTCCGCTTCTATTGGCCGCCTGCCGTGTGACGTCGCTGTGACGCCGAACGTCCCACCCACTCCAGGAAGTGGACGTTCGTCGCCCACAGCGAGGTCGTCCGGAAGGTAAGTATGTGTGACGGGGGTTCAACGAGTTTGTGCGCCATGGGCAACTAATTGCCCGTGACGCAAAAACGATGGGGGCGGGTACGATCGATTGTGCTATCGCACAATTTATTGTCTCGTGTAAAGCACGCTTAAGGCTTCGCTCACGCGAGGGTATAACTTGGGCAAGCACTTTCCAATTGTGTCATTGGATAACACTTGGATCAATATTAGTCTACGGAGCAGTGCCAGTCAGCATAATTTTTCTCATGAGGAAAAAAATTACAGCATGATGCGAATGGCAGCGTACACCGGACAGCGTGCACTCATTCAAGTCTATGGGTGCCTGCAAAACCTTGAACTGCGTTCGGATGACATCCAAGTGCTGTCCAATGTCCACGAAGTCACAGAATGGAGAAAATTGGGATATTGTGTTCTCTATTTTCTCATCACCTGCTCCCCGATTCTCCCTCCGTGGGAGTCCGATCGCACTAGGATGACACTCTGATTAGAGTTTTATCCAACTAATCCAGAATTTTATCCAACTTACATAATTGATCCAATTGTCTCAGAAGAGAAAATCTACGCACGTGTGAGCACAGACTAAATCTGATCGTGGCTAACCTACTAGTATAGTTATACATTTTTCTGTTCTGAGGGAATGAAAATCTATAGCACTTTAAAAGTATACCATTATAGTATTGTTCCAGTGCAGGGAGGCCATTGAACACAGCAGTTTTAGTGCTGAAGCACATAACCGTATACAAGATTCAGAGTACATGTCTAGAACACACTATTGCTAATGCTGTGCTTCCATGTACTCTGATTTTATAACAAGGCACATGGAGCTTTTTTTTTTTTTTTATTATGGAGCATCATAGAAAAAAAAAAATACTGGATGCCATATTATAGAGTATTTCACCTGAAATCATATCTTTGGTTACCAGAGCGTGGTCAAACCACTGTAATGAATCATAAGTAAAAATAATTGTACTTGTGCTTGTTGGTGAGAGTGAGATGTGTTTCTCATATTATACTTATATAAAAACGTTAGTGACGTATATACAAATGTGGCGCCCTGGACTAGCCAGGTCGTCACAGGTAACACTCAAACACCCCCACCCCCACTAGACAGTAACATTAGCCAAACATAAAATCCTTGTTGCCTCCCTCCAGGGTCTGATGTCCACACCAGGTGGGGCGGAGCCAAGCAGTTGGCCCCACACACCGAGGAGTTCACAGGCCTGGAGGCGGGAAAAGTGACAGAACGAGTTTGGAGTTTGAAGTGTGAGGAGTAGACACTTGGGTGTCTGGGTTTGTGGCCCAGGCACTGACAACAAGGTTGGCAGACGGTGGTGGCCGTCTGCAGGAGTGGTGAAGCAACGTGGAACCGTAGGACCGGGGTCGGGCGTTGGCCTGCCAGTACCGACCGGGGAGCGTAAGTCTGACGGCCATATCCTGGGAAGGTGGCGTGCAGAAGGAAAATATCCACCCCACCAATGTCTAAAACCTCCTCCTCCATATGAGAGAAGTCTGCAGGAGTCTCTATCAGATGGTGTTTATCTACATGTCCTCTTACAACCACCTAAACTTCTATGTGATTCACATGAATATATAAAGATAAAAGCTGGAAATCTCTTTCATTGGAATACATGTACACGAATTCCTTCCAGCCAAAGGAAATCTAACCTGCTTCTAGACTTCATCCTCTGGAAAATCTTGTATCATAAACTATTCTTGGTGGTACTCCTTCCATCCTGCTCCATTATTTTCTTCTCTTCTAAAACAGCCCTCTTGTGGAGCGACTATACATGATAAAGGCCGTTGGGCCGAAACGTCCACCATCTTTTGTCGCCATCAAATAAATAATCACTTTTTTGCAAAGAAAAAAACTTTTTGTCTTCATTTTATCAACAAGAGATGGAGGAAGTGGCGGCGGCCGTGCGGAGGCGCGAGGTGGAGGCAGAGTTGGAGGAGCGGGTGAGCGACCCACGCCCCTGTGTCCGAGAAGGACCGGCCACTGCGGCTGAGGGGCCCGGCCTGCACCTGCTCACCCTCCTGCCTCCCCCGCCATCCGTACCGGTTGCTGTTGCCCCTCCGCTCGGTCCGCTACCCCCAACACCGGTAGCGGAATCCAACCCGTCCGCCCTAAAGGACCGGCCTGGGGGCATTGTTCGGGAACGGCCTGTGCCCTCCCACTGCCATGGAAGGCCCCGCGGGAAGTAGCCGTCCGCGACGAGAAGCCGTCGACCCCGGAAGTGGCCGCACCTGAGACCGTCCCGGCTCCACAGTCCGCCCGGCCGTGGAAGAACCGGCCGCTGCCGGCCCGAAGGCCCAACCGGTGAGGCCAACTGTCCCTGAATCCCCCGCCTCGGCTGAGGCTGCGCCGGGCCGCCACTGCAAAGCAGCAGTCCAGGCCACATCACCACAGGACCCCCACGAGAGAGTACCGGTAGTGGCCCCGGTGTGGGTGCGGTCCAGCGGGGCCCGACCCGGGCGCAGGGGTCTGCCAACACCCCTTATTGGGACAGGGAACCAAACCAGTTGGGTCGGGAGATTGCCGCCAGAGAGCAGCAGAGGGCCGAAGTAATGGCGCGAGTGATTAAAGAAAAATATGCACTCCGTCATGCCACCTTTCGGGTGCGGGGCCCGGTGTATGAAGGCCAAGTCCGGCAGTTTGACACGCGGAGGGGGTTCGGTTTCATATACGAGCCGGGCCTGGAGGCCGAAGTGTTTGTGGCCCGCCGCGATGTCAACTCACACCTTCCCACGGGCCACCCAGGTCGCGATCTATTGCCGGGCGACCTGGTAACTTACACCCGCCACTGCGGGGAGAGGGGCTGGTTCACCCTGGACGTTAAGCAAAGGAAGAGCTGCGGTGAGCAGATGCGGCCCCAGCCTCCTCCTCCTCCACCAAGCCGTCCGGATGTTGAGCTGGAAGAGGCCCTAGACGAGTACGACCTCAAGTAGTGGCAGCGGTCCGCCGTTGCATAAAGTTGTCCCCTGTTGGGACCCTCAACAGAATGAATGACAAAAATCAACCGAGAAGATCATCTGATTAGCTACAGTGATTATTCCGGCCGTTGCCGGCAAGTTATCTCCAAAGGGACTCTGTGTGTTTTCCCCACACACATGAGGAACTGCTCATGAACATGGCCGAGAACTGGCAGACCACCCACGAACTGGTGGGCTTGTAAATAGTTTTGTGGGATGGAAACCGTTACCGCCTCTGGAGAGGCAGATTGGAGGAAGGGCCCGCAGCAGAGCAGGCTGGGGCCCGGCCACCACCAGGACCGGTGGCCATCCTCCGGGGGTCAGGGGTCCCCCTGGACGTGGGGTCCCCTGAAGTGACAGCCGGGGGCGAGTAACCCTACCCGTTCCCGCTCGGGCAGCCTGAACCTGGACTGGGGTCAAGGGGTGCTGCCCACTTCTTAGGGGCAGCATCAGGGCTGGGTTGCTTGGGTGGGAGAGCGGAAGACATCCATCCGTCCGTCATTATTAAAAGTGTTTTTATATGTGCAACGTTTAAGTGACCTAACAAAAATGCTTATGTTTGAAATGTTTACATGTTATTTATGTTTTTACAGTTTTGAAAAAAAAAAATAAATAAAACCGGTGATGGACGGGCAGCCCGCGGACGGTCTGCATTTCACCAAGGGGGAATGTGGCGCCCTGGACTAGCCAGGTCGTCACAGGTAACACTCAAACACCCCCACCCCCACTAGACAGTAACATCAGCCAAACATAAAATCCTTGTTGCCTCCCTCCAGGGTCTGATGTCCACACCAGGTGGGGCGGAGCCAAGCGGTTGGCCCCACCCACCGAGGAGTTCACAGGCCTGGAGGCGGGAAAAGTGACAGAACGAGTTTGGAGTTTCAAGTGTGAGGAGTAGACACTTGGGAGTCTGGGTTTGTGGCCCAAGCACTGACAGCAAGGTTGGCAGACGATGGTGGCCGTCTGCAGGAGTGGTGAAGCAATGCAGAACCGTAGGACCGGGGTTGGGTGTTGGCCCGCCGCTACCGACCGGGGAGCGAAGTGAAGCCAGAACACACAGGCAGGACCATCGGACCCCGACCAGGCTTGGAGCCGCCGACAATAGTCAAATCCGAGTGTGACCGGAACCCCAGGGGTTTCCTAACAGCCAAAGACCCGATAGAAGGCAACTGCCCACACTGTGAGGGTATACAGCTACCGCCTAAGGCTAGAGACCCAAGGGCCAGCGCCTGCGGGCAAACGGGCTCCTCCGGCATCCATTCCCCCGGGAGTGGACTACCGTTGGGGATCCACCGTAGTCAAACAAGTACACAAAGGTGCAGGGAAAGACAGGCGCCATCACCTGTCCGGGGAGAGACACTGCAGCCGGCTGCGGGACCCGTCCATCCAGCCGTTTGGTTTACCGAGGACTTTGTGCATCTCTTACTGAGTGAGTACACCCGTGCCATCCAGCACCGCGCCGCGCTGTCCCTGCAACCCTGCACCTCACCAACCCTGCCTCACCGTCACACCACCGGGCCCCGGGACCACCGACCCCTACCCACGGAGGGGGAAAACAACATCCCAGCTGCTCCCCACCATCGCTCCCGGGATCCCCGTCACCAGCAGCGGTGGTGCCCATCTTCACCACAACCCGTGGGTGGCGTCACGGACTAAAACCCCCAAACCAACCACCCCTTTCACTCACGGGCGAGGAGCGCCGCTCGAGTCCCCGGATCCGGCCCACCACTCGAGCCACCGAGCAGCAGCAGCCGCAGCAGCGCCGGACCCGAACGTTAGCGAGCGAGCGCAGCGGCGGCGTCCTCCCCGCCCGCGACACAGATGTGGACAAAATTGTTGGTACCCTTCTAAGGCGGGCTTTGCACGTTGCGACATCGCAAGCCGATGCTACGATGTCACACGCGATAGTCCCCACCCCCGTCGCAGCAGCGATATCCTGTGATTCCTGGCGTAGCGAACATTATCGCTACGCCAGCTTCACATGCAACTCACCTGTCATGCGACGTCGCTCTGGCCGGCGTCCCGCCTCCTTCCTAAGGGGGCGGGTCGTACAACGTCAGAGCGACGTCACACGGCAGGCGACTAATCAAAGCGGAGGGGCGGAGATGAGCAGGATGTAAACATTCCGCCCACCTTCTTCCTTCCATTTAGCCGCCGGCGGCAGGTAAGGAGATGTTCCTCGCTCCTGCGGCTTCACACACAGCGATGTGTGCTGCCGCAGGAACAAGGAACAACATCGTACCTGTCGCGGCAGCGTAATTTTGAAAAAGTCGGAGCCTACACCGATGATACGATAACAACGCTTTTGCGCTCGTTAATCGTATCATCTAGGATTTACACACTATGATGTCGAAAGTGACGCCGGATGTGCGTCACTTTCGATTTGACCCCACAGACATCGCACGTGCGATGTTGCAACGTGCAAAGCCGCCCTAAAGCAATGTCTTATTTTTATTATCCACCAAATCCTAGAAGGAAGAGAGGCACTCGCCCAAAAAAATTGCAATGTCCTTTATTTCATGTAGACCTACGAGGGTAGGGAAAGGATGCGGGAAGCGAGGCCAATGAGCTTAGAATAGTGCTTCTACGGATTCACCACAGAAGCTCTATTCTAAGCGTGAAACGGCAGCCGTCATCCTCACTTCCCGCATCCTCTCCCTACCCTTGTACGTCTACATGAAATAAAGGACATTGCCATTTTTTTTGGGTGATTGCCTCTCTTCCTTCTAGGATTTAGTGGATTGTACCTTTATGGGTCTTGTGACTGGCACCCCCTACTTTTTTCATGTCCCAGTGTGACGCCCCTGAACTAGTCAAGGTGTCACAGGGTACTGCACCCTTTTTATTCTGTGGTGCAGGATTCAACCCCTCTTGGTTCTGGGTTCACAACATATGGTACTGCCTCCATCCGCATCCAAATCCCAACCACACCTCACACCACACCCTGTCAGACACACCAGTGGGCTGCCTAACTGGAATAGGACCTCCCACCTAGGGGTCAGGTAGGCTGGTGGAAGGGAAGTGGGTAGAAGAGTGTTAGCCCTCAAGGAGTGAGGGGCTGAGAGTGTAGTGGCCCCCTGTATGTAGTTGGTTGGGTCGCAGGTATTGAGGCTGGGTGCTAGACCCGGTCTTGGAGGAGCATCTCAAGCCTAATAACCAGTCCGGGACCAAAATCACGGTGGGGTACAGGACCCTAGGTCGGGGAGTAGCTTCAGGCAACTCGGCAATTAGCCTGTGGAGGATAGTGTCTTCACGTACTGTCCCCAGGAAGCTCAGAGATTGGGGGCACTAGCGCAACTAGGGGGATAGGGCTTTCTAATCCATGCAGCCTGCAAAAATCCCAAGCGTGAGCCCCTGAGAGCACAGCTTCACTACCAACACGTAGGGAGCGAGACCTGGACAGCTTTAAGCCAACGGGCCACCACAACATTCCAAAATTTGTGCACGGAGGCACGCTCCGGACCATCCGGGAGTACCAAAGGAGACAGACACCCGGACGAGCTCCCCCAAGAGGGCAGCGGCACCCATAGACTTGGTTTAACTTTGTGTCAGAGTCTGCTTTGCAGTCGCAGCACTACCAACACTGCCTGAGTGAGTATGCTGTCCTCCCCTGCTTCCAATCTGCACCACGCTCCCCTCCACCTCCATCATCTAGAGTCCCGGGGCCTCCCCTACCCGCGGAGGGAACGTCATCTGGCTGCCACACTCCATCTCCCCCGGGTACGCCTATCGAAAGCGGCGGTACTTCCCTTATTGCGAACCACGGGTGGTGTCACAAACTCTTATTCCCTGGAAATACCCCCTTTTCATTTGAAGTGGCTGTGAGCCCCCGGGTCCGGAGACCATCGAGCCACAGCAGCAACCCCCGGATAAGAGCGATTCGACCGCTGCAGGGGCGGCACACCAGCTCTTCATTCCAGGTGGTGATTTTATGCTGTTGGTATTACTCTCTGTAGTCAGTAGTGCTGGACATTCTTTTTCGCTGTGCTCTTACTTTTATTAGCTGACATTCAATACATTTAAATTGAAAATTACTTTTGTCATTTCAAATTCTTACAATGACCATTGTGGATTTTTCTGACTTTCACAGAAGGGTACGTACAATTTTATCCACATCTATATATACCATTAGCACTTCTGCTGGGCACATAAGTTGCCTGGCTATTAATGCTACAATGGCATCAAGCACCCAGTTAGTTGAATGGTTATTCCACTCTTTAGCAGTTTTCACCTGACTGTAGGTTATGTGGTAACATGCTAATTGGTGTGGGTCCGACGGCTAGGACATCTACTGATCTGGAGAATGGGGTTGTACAGGGACCGGTCTGAATGGAGCAGTGGCTGGGCATCTGGAGCAATGCTCCATTCATTTTTTATGAGGTCTTCTGAAAAAAAATCAGACTACTGTGCAATGTCATGAGTGCATCACACCACAACTTATCAGAAGACGCCCTGAGGATGCCAGCAGGTAGGAGGAGGTTCATAGGGATCTGGACCTACAAATATGGACTAAAGTGGCTGCTGGAGAAAGGTCCTTGCCTCTGAAATCAATATACATGTATATTTCTCTATTATATTTCTATTAAACCCAACATTGGTTAAAACAATATTTCTTTTGGATATCAACTATTTAAGTCAACTTATCTTTATTAGACTCAGCTTCTCCTGTGTAGGACACAATACAACTATGTATTAAAAGGCCTGCAGCTTCTATATAGTGATAACAGCTGATAACTTGAGGTTTAAGCAATAATCCCTCTATTGGCCAGTTGAAAGCATGGCCGGGGATGAGCTGTTTAATCACAAAGGTATGTCACAGGCGGTGTCTCATTGCCTATTCAGCTAGATTGACACATAGTAAGAGAACTGTCAGCCTAGATGAATAGGTGGCGATAGGCTCAGCGACATACCTTTGGAGCTAGGCACATTGTCCCTTGATGTGCTTTAAAACAAGTCTGTCACCCACAAAGTTGAAATTGAAGCTGTGGCGCCCCTGACCTGGTCAGGCACCACTGAGTACTGCACCCATGCTGGGGACAGTACAATACAGGTAATCCAGAAGGCTGACCGAGGTGTGACTACACAGGCGCATAGTGATCAGGTCTCACACATGTACCTATGAGAGGACCCCTGGGGATCCCAGGAGGGGGAAAAGCCTTCACCTTCACTGGAATAGTGGAGGGGGCCAAAAGCCTCCATCTCCTCTCAAGGGGTGTGGTAAGAGAGCCTGGTTGCTAGGTGGCGTAGGCAAGAACAGGAGAGGAGGAGCAGTGAGCCGGTTCAGTGCAGTGCAGAGTCCAGGGAGCTCCGAGAGGAGCTGACCCCTACCCCTGGGGCTGTTGCAGTCTGACAGCGCCCGCGCAGTGGCTACCGACGGGGGAGAACGGTCACCTAGGAGTGCTACCCGAAATCCATCTCAGCTAAAGAGAGAGCACGGAGTGGGAAGTAAGGAGACTGCTAGGGAGTACCAGGCCCAAACGGGCGGCAGATCCCGGAGCGGGGATAGATCTACCTTTCCTTGCTAAACCTGCCGGTGTGGGGCCCTCAAAGCCCACACCACAACACCCAAAAGCCGCAGCCACGTAGCCACAGTTAGGGCCCATAGTTCACAGGAGGCAAGCAGCTGGAGTGATCTGGCCCAGGCAACAAGCAAACGGCAAACGAAGGGGAGAGAGGCTTCAGCAACTTCCCTGGGTGACCCCCATAGGGACTAAAAGTCGGGGTTACCCCAAACCACTAAGGGCTAAGGAAGGCGAGTCGGTAGTCACCATCAGAAGTCAGCCTGAAGGATACCTGGTTCCAGCCTGGTTCATCCCAGCTACGCCCGGGTTACTCACCCTGCCATCAACTGTGAGTAAAACCCCTGAAAGACATCCTGCTTGTGTGGAGTTATTCTGCGCCTTGTGGTTCTACACACCCACACAGGGCCCTGGGGCTTGCCTCACTCTCAGGAGGCTATTACAACTGACTGCACCCACCATCAGCCCCAGGCATCCCTTAATCTGCAGTGGCGGTCCCCACTGACCGCAATTCTGAGAGTGGCGTCACGACAAATAGAAGATTTCCTACCTGTGACAAGATCCAGCCGAGTGGAGTCCCTGAAGGTAATGCACCGACACTGCACATGCGGGGCTTCACATCTGGCGTCACGAACAGGATAAGGACTAGACCTGTCTAGACAGGTGACCATGTGCCTGGGCGGTCCGCTTGAAAAATTGGAAGCGCCGCCATATTGCCACCATGAAAAGCGCGCTGAAAAACAACAGCAGCCCGCGCTGGGAGAAGTTACCGCCCACGAAGAGGTGTGGCTACCCAGAGATCCCCTGCAGAGTTCTGACCTCGCTTGTGAAGAGAGCGGAAGCGTCCAGAGACGGCGGAACGGAAAAGAAGCCAGCAGCTTGTTGCTAGAGAAAATGGCGTCTGAATGCAGAGACCCAGAGCCGGGCTCCGCTGCCTGGTGGTGCCGGGAGCTCGCCGAGTTCTGCGATCAACTGGAGGCCAGGGTCGGAAGGCTGATCAGAGAGGGACGGACGGAGTTTCTGTGGATGACCGCGGCGGTTCAGGCCTATGAAGGGAGAGCCGCGCGCCGAGTGCCAGACCGGGCGGTGACGACTCAGACCCCGATGCTGCCACCGATGGGTGAGTCCAGTGATGCCCCTGCCAGCGCGAGTGCCCCGACCCCTGCTGCCACGTCCGCGGTCCCTGAAGAGGCGTCCGGCGCGGCGACGCTGGAGCAGGCCGCAGCCACGCCAGGTGCAGCCCGCCAAGCTCAGGCCGCCGCAGCGATGCCCTGCTCGGCCCACCAAGACCCGGTCCCTGCAGCGACGCCCAGTCCGGCCCGCAAAGAACCGGCTGCCACCGCGACCCTCATCCACGCCGCAGGTGTGACGCTGACCCAGGCCGCCGCCTTGCTAGGCCCGGCCCGCCGAGACCCCACCGCAGCAGCAACGCTCGTCCGCACCGCAAGTGAGGTGCTGAACCAGGCCGCAGCCCCGCCAGGTGCGGCCCGCCAAGCTCCGATCGCTGCAGCGACGCCCAGCCCAGCCTGCACCGATCCCATCGCGACAGCGACGCCGATCCAGGCCGCCGCCATGTCAGGCGCGGCCCGCCAAGATAAGATTGCATCACCATTTTCCCCGGCCTGCAAGGCCAGAGCAGACACCGCTCCCCAGTCCAAGGAGGTCCCTGCTAGGAAGCCCACGCTGGGGGAGGACCCTGCATACTGGCAGCTGAAGGCTGATATGGAGGCCAAGTTCCCACCGGAGATGGTGGATCAGTACATGCTCCCTCCGCACACCCCCAAGAGGATTCCGGCAACCCCTGCAGCAACCACGCCAAAGAGTCCCCCGCCTGGGCCTGCTGATGAAAGTCCATCCCCAGCACTGCCACCAAAGGAGTGCTCAGAAGAACTAAGGGGGAGGGGAGGCCAGGAAGCTGAGGAGCTGACTCAGGAGCCACCAGCAGTGGATCCATACCCCGAGCCAGAGATGCTGCCGTATTCCCGCTGGGACGAGGAAGACCTAGCACCGTCTGCTGACGAAGATCTGCCCCAAAGCCTCACCTGGGAGCTTGTAAGCTGTACCTCGCAGAATCCAGCCTGCAAGACACGGCGCCGTAGCAGAACCCAGTCTTTCCCTGCACCGCCATCCCCAGAGCAGAGAGAAGTCACGGCCCGAGACCTAGAAGAAAAACGGTTCCTGAGAAGAGCCAAAGCACAGGTCAGAGGACCCCTTTGTAGAGGAGTTGTGGAAGACTTTAACTTGAAGAGCGGATATGGCTTTATAGTGGCACCAGGTATGAAAGAGGGCATTTTTGTCAATAGACGAGACGTCAGAGCCCAATTGCCCAGAGGACATCCTGGAAGAAACCTGAGAATGGGAGACACAGTGCAGTTTACCATGCATCAAGGCGAAAGAGGCTGGTATGCGCTAGATGTAGCACCATGTCCTAAAGAAGAAAGGAAAGACAGCGATAAAGAAAGAAAAGACAAAGGACCTACTGACGAGACTACCACAGATGAAGAAAAAGGTCAAGGAAACAACAGGTGCCGCAGCCCTACAGGCCCAAGCCCTGGTGAGGAGGAGTCTGCATAAAGTTCATGTAAAGTAAAGCAAGTTACCAGTTTGGAAAAAGTTTGTTTTGCAACGTTTTACAAGTTTAAGAATGTGCCCACATAAACTCATGTGAGAAATGAACCTTAAGGCTATGAACTGGCTATAGCCACAAACTCTCGCAGTGTAAATAGTTACACCAGAGGGCACCACCACCACCAGAGTCAGCCTGTTTAGGGGCTTGGCTCGTCTGCAACCAGGGGGCACGTCCGTATATAGGGCCTTGGCTTACCTGCAACCAGAGAGCATGCCTGTTTATGGGGCCTGGCTCTCCACCACAAAGAGGGTACCTGGTCAGCACCAACTGTGGAGGCCGCCTCTACATCCTGCCAGAAGAGGCTGAAGGCGCGGATCCACCAGGCCAGGTATACCCTGAAGACCACCAGCCCATGAAAGCCGCCTCTACATCCTGCCAGAAGTGGCTGAAGGCGCGGCCAACGTGAGAGGGTTTTGGGTGGGTTAACGGACTTGTGGGTGGAGGGTGGTGATGTATGGTACCTGGTGCTTTTAAAAATGTTTTACATGTTTTAATGTTTTATGCATTTTAAAATGTTGTCTTGCAGCCCGAGGACGTGCTGGTGATAACTAAGGGGGAATGTGGCGCCCCTGACCTGGTCAGGCACCACTGAGTACTGCACCCATGCTGGGGACAGTACAATACAGGTAATCCAGAAGGCTGACCGAGGTGTGACTACACAGGCGCATAGTGATCAGGTCTCACACATGTACCTATGAGAGGACCCCTGGGGATCCCAGGAGGGGGAAAAGCCTTCACCTTCACTGGAATAGTGGAGGGGGCCAAAAGCCTCCATCTCCTCTCAAGGGGTGTGGTAAGAGAGCCTGGTTGCTAGGTGGCGTAGGCAAGAACAGGAGAGGAGGAGCAGTGAGCCGGTTCAGTGCAGTGCAGAGTCCAGGGAGCTCCGAGAGGAGCTGACCCCTACCCCTGGGGCTGTTGCAGTCTGACAGCGCCCGCGCAGTGGCTACCGACGGGGGAGAACGGTCACCTAGGAGTGCTACCCGAAATCCATCTCAGCTAAAGAGAGAGCACGGAGTGGGAAGTAAGGAGACTGCTAGGGAGTACCAGGCCCAAACGGGCGGCAGATCCCGGAGCGGGGATAGATCTACCTTTCCTTGCTAAACCTGCCGGTGTGGGGCCCTCAAAGCCCACACCACAACACCCAAAAGCCGCAGCCACGTAGCCACAGTTAGGGCCCATAGTTCACAGGAGGCAAGCAGCTGGAGTGATCTGGCCCAGGCAACAAGCAAACGGCAAACGAAGGGGAGAGAGGCTTCAGCAACTTCCCTGGGTGACCCCCATAGGGACTAAAAGTCGGGGTTACCCCAAACCACTAAGGGCTAAGGAAGGCGAGTCGGTAGTCACCATCAGAAGTCAGCCTGAAGGATACCTGGTTCCAGCCTGGTTCATCCCAGCTACGCCCGGGTTACTCACCCTGCCATCAACTGTGAGTAAAACCCCTGAAAGACATCCTGCTTGTGTGGAGTTATTCTGCGCCTTGTGGTTCTACACACCCACACAGGGCCCTGGGGCTTGCCTCACTCTCAGGAGGCTATTACAACTGACTGCACCCACCATCAGCCCCAGGCATCCCTTAATCTGCAGTGGCGGTCCCCACTGACCGCAATTCTGAGAGTGGCGTCACGACAAATAGAAGATTTCCTACCTGTGACAAGATCCAGCCGAGTGGAGTCCCTGAAGGTAATGCACCGACACAATACTTGCGGGGCTTCACAAAGCCCCTATAAAAATGATACTGGTACTGTAGAGTAGATTTTTGTAATTTATTTTTTATTGAAAAACAATTGTATTACATACGTAAATGAGAGGAATTCGGTGCACCCTTCGTTTGGCCAAGGGCTCGGTGCACCTTTCTGCCTCTTCAATTACAATACTTTGTTCCTCTGCTTATGGTGATGGCAGTGCTTGCTTTGGAGCGCTTAGTGATCTAACTCCCCAGCCGCTAACTGGCTACAGAATCACAAAGCAGCGGCGTATCATGTTCACAGGTGACGGAAGTGAGAATGAGACAAATGTCAGTATGTGCGCGTTCTCATTCCCCTCTCCTGTATATAGCAGCCAAATTCTGCTGTGTGGTCCTGTGTGCAGCCAGCTGCAGGTATACACAGGAGAGGAAGATGAGAACGTGGACACTGTGTATGCAGGTGCTCTGCCTCTCCAGTATCAGTAAGTGCAAGGTTGGGGAGTTAGATCAGGTAGCACTCCAAATCGAGTACTGTAAATCTCCATGTATTGTAATTGAAGGGGTAGAAACTTAAAGGGAACCTGTCACCAGTTTTGGGGCCTATAAGCTGCGGTCACCAACAGTGAGCTCTTATATACAGCATGTTAGAATGCTGTATATAAGAGTCCAGGCCACTGTGTAGAACATAAAAAACACTTTATAATACTCACCTAGGAGGTCGCTCCGGTGCAGACTGGTCAACTGGGTGGCACTGTTCTCCGGGACCGGCGGCTCCTCTTTCAGCCATCTTTGTTCTCCTTCTTCTGAAGCTGGCGTGCATGACGTGTCCTACGTCATACACACTCGTCGGCACTGAGGTCCTGCGCAGGCGAGTGTGTATGACATAGGATGCGTCATGCACACAGGCTTCAGAAGGAGGACAAAGATGGCCGAAAGAGGAGGTGCCAGCACCGGAGAACAGAGACGCTTCTCTGATTCAACTCCACCGCAGCGACTGGTTTAGGTAAGTATTGTAAAGTGATTTTTATGTCCTACACAGCGGCCTGGGCTCTTATATACAGCATTCTAACATGCTGTATATAAGAGCTCATTGGTTGTGGTCGCAGCTTATAGGCCCCAAAACTGGTGACAGGTTCTCTTTAAACATAGTCCTTAGCTACGTCAAAGGTGCACCAAAACCATATCCTTTAGGCCTTGTGCGCACTAGGCGTTTTTGCCGCGTTTTTAGCGGCGTTTTTTACCGCGTTTTTGTGCTGAAAACGCAGTGACATTGCTTCCCCAGCAATGTCAATGGGTTTTCATAAGTGCTGTCCGCACACAGCGTTTTTTTTTAGCTGCGTTTTTGTGGTGACCACAAAAATGCAGCATGTCAATTATTTCTGCGTTTTTCACTGCGTTTTTCACCCATTGAGTTCAATGAATGTTCAACAACGCAATGAAAAACGCATATAGCCGCGTTTCTATGACTAAAAACGCAGCTATAAACGCAAGGGGTGGGTACTACAGTGACGTGTACAGGAAGAGGATTCCTTCTGTTGGTAAACACAGAAGCATGAATCCTCCCGGTACCGTCACCGCTGCGTCCACAACCCGCCCGGTGCCATGTCAGCTCCGTGCGGCGCCATGTCTGGGCGGGAGGTGGAGGCAGCGGCGAAAACCAAAGTGAACAGTAGAAAAAAAACGTCATATATACTCACCTGTCTGCAGGGTCCCGGTGCCATGCCCGCTCCCAGCTCCTCCCGGTACCGCCGCTCTGGCTGTGTGCAGTCTCCCCGGGGCAGGACCTTGCTTGCAGGACCTGGCGGTGGATCACCTGATGCAGTCACCTGACGCATCAGCTGATCGTAGTCTCGCCGGCTTTTTCGCGCCCGGCCGGCTATCAGCTGATCCTGCCGTCAGGGGACTTCATCAGCTGATTACCGGCAGCTCCTGTAGCGATCGGACGGGATCAGACTCCTGTCCAATCGATCGCTCCAGGAGCTGCCGGTAATCAGCACAGCACATAAGTGAGTATTATTTTTTTTTTTTTGCACTGATGCTTCAGCTGATTGTATAACCGGCTTTTATACAATCAGCTGATGTGTGATGGGATTCAGGCACTTGATCCTGACACATCATCTGATCGCTTTGCCTTCCAGCAAACCGATCAGATGATATTGGATCCAGATTGGACGGCGCGGGACCCTGACCCAGGATTACTGCGGAGGGGGGTTTATTTCAATAAAGATGGAGTCACTAATTGTGTTGTGTTTTATTTCTAATAAAAATATTTTTCTGTGTGTTGTTGTTTTTTTTTTATCATTACTAGAAATTCATGGTGGCCATGTCTAATATTGGCGTGACACCATGAATTTCGGGCTTAGGGCCAGCTGATAATATACAGCTAGCCCTAACTCCATTATTACCTAGCTAGCCACCCGGCATCAGGGCAGCTAGAAGAGTTGGATACAGCACCAGAAGATGGCGCTTCTATGAAAGCGCCATTTTCTGGGGTGGCTGCGGACTGCAATTCGCAGTGGGGGTGCCCAGAAATCTTGGGCACCCTGCACTGTGGATTCCAATCCCCAGCTGCCTAGTTGTACCCGGCTGGACTCAAAAATTAGGCGAAGCCCACGTCATTTTTTTTTTTTAATTATTTCATGAAATTCATGAAATAATTAAAAAAAAAGGGCTTCTCTATATTTTTGGTTCCCAGCCGGGTACAAATAGGTAGCTGGGGGTTGGGGGCAGCCCGTACCTGCCTGCTGTACCCGGCTAGCATACAAAAATATGGCGAAGCCCATGTCATTTTTTTTTTCTTTTTGGGCAAAAAACTGCATACAGTCTTGGATGGAGGATGCTGAGCCTTGTAGTTCTGCAGCTGCTGTCTGCTCTCCTCCATACACTAGTTCTGCAGCTGTCTGCTCTCCTGCATACAATGAACATTTTGAAGAAGGAAATGACATCAGACCTTTTTTTTTTTTTTTTTCCATCAACAATCTTTAATGGCATTGTGCACTGATTAAAAACGCAGTGAGCAAAAACGCAGCAGAAAACGCACCAAATCGCGGCAAAAACGCATGCGTTTTTTGACGCGGTTTTTAGCCGCGGGTGCGTTTTTTTTCAACAAAAACGCACATAAAAACGCAGCGTGAAAAAAACGCCTAGTGCGCACATACATGTAATAAAACTTTTTTCTATAACATAAGGGCTAAGTCCCCTATATGAATGTCTAAACAGTTGAATTTCATCTTTCTGAGTGACTGACCCTTTTTATACCATGTTTGTCTATAAAAAAAACAAACGAAAAAAACAAAACATAACTATCTGGAATGCAAGAGCTGGATTCTGATTAATGCTGCCCATAGTTCATAGATATAGTATTTACATGAATGTCTAAAAATATTCCTCCAAGACAGGACACTAGGAAGAAAATTTGTGTCACAACCAGATCCAGTTAGGTTGGTTCCATAGAAAGCATTTTTTTTTATAAGTTACCACTGCACTTTTGATACAGCTTCTGAAGTCAAAATCTGAAGTGGATTCAGTAGGAAACAAAAGTCTTTCCTCTATATTTCACATTACATGTGATCTGCTTATGACTTTGGCTCAAAAGCGTGAAACTGACCAAAAAGGGGTTTCCAATGTAATGTGAATAGAGCTTAAAGGGGCTTTCCAACGAACAAAGCTCATTTTAATCAATAGATCTTGGAATAATAATAACTTTCACAATTGGATGTGTTAAAAAATGTTCCTTTGCTGAGAGAATCTTATATATGTGCTCCTGCTATGTACTGTGTAATGGCCGTGTCTGACCGTACAGGGACATGGTCTGATCACATCACAGCTCCTGGGCAGGGGAGGAAGTAAAAAGTATACAAACATTACAGCATGGGATTGTAAATTATTCTTTCTTTGAGATAAAACATTTTTTAAAAACAAGCAGGGAATAAACTATCCTTGAGGCAAATCAAGCCCACAAAAGAGTTAGCTCTCCTGTCCCTTGGGAATGTCTCTGCTCCAGAGTTTAGGAAAGGTTTATTGAGACATTTTTTAACAGCTGCCAGAAACCTAATTCCAAGATATTGGAAGCAACCTAGAATCCCATCACGGGATAAATTCATAGTGGAGTGTAACGAGATTCTCAGGATGGAGTCCTTGATAGCTCTGACACTCGGCAACAAGGACAAAGTTGATGCCACGTGGGCCCCGTGGATTATGTTCAGGGACTTGCCAGTATGGGTCTATGAATTCACGAGAGGCACGTAATCGTCCATTACTTCTCTTAGCTCTGTACCTGGAAGGCTAACCTTGAAAATGTGGTTTTGTTGTAGGAGGGGACGTCCAGTCGAGTGGGAACCCTTTGTACCCTCCCCCTTTCACCTTACTCTCCCACGTTCCTATTGTCTTTACTGTCTCTAATCCTTCTCCCACCTCATCTTCTTTATTTATTTTTATTTTTCAATTTGTTCTTCCTATCCCATATAAATACAAATTGTACTTGTTATTTTTGGTCGCCAGTGGCGCAGGTGTAGACACGGAACTGTGATTCTTTAGCAGCTAGCTTATGATATGTGTGCTGTTTCTATTTGTCTTAGTTAAAACTGTTATTTAATGTTTTTCATGCTTGTCTCTGCTGCCATCTACTGGTCAGACCTTTCGGCTCCTCTGTTTCTTTTGCCCAGCCCATGGGAGTGTCTGATGACCCTCTTGCATCACATCCTGGTAGGTTCATTCCAAACCAGAGTTTGTGAGAACAACATCCCTTATTGGATTGGAGCTACTAGGAGCAAAGTCTTCTGACCACGTAGTAGCTACAGAGGCAAGCATCACTGGAGAATCACAATGCCAAGTACTTGGATTACTGCACTCTGCATGTCCTAACCTTTGGAGAAAATAAACCACCATTGTTTCATCTCAGCATGTGCATGTTTCACTCTGGAGCGCTCTGGTCCTGTCTGCCTCACCTATAGGAAAAACGAAGGTAAGATTCTCACAACCTCTCACAACTACGCACCTTCCATCGCCTTTAAGTGGGGACAGAACAGTCAGAAGACTGCTTAAGAGCTCAATATCCCGGCTACAGATCCCTAAGAACCCTGTAACTTCCCATGTAATCTGCCTAGCAACAAGCCTTGTGCACTAGTCTGCCTGCACAGTGCATGCCTGGACAAGCCTAAGGGGAAGCTCTCCCATCTGCCACGTCCTGTGTCACCTCTGCTTGCATTGTAAAGGGACAGTTTATGCACCTGCTGTTTCCCTCTAGCCATACCACTTCTATAGACTTGCAGTACATTATACCTCATTACTGCACATCATTGCACTGCGAACCCCAAGTTTTGCTAAAGACACCTTGGGAATCTCATCAGGGAGTCCTTGCAGAGCTGCACAACAATTTTTGGACCCCTATTCAAAAGTCAAGTTTCTTAAAGAGACAGTACACCTTAAATCAAAATGGCCGAAAAAGACCTTGGACAGTCCCCCACTGCTGAAACAGAGCAAATACAACCTGATACTCTCCATTATGAAGCCCAGGAGGCAGAGCCTACGCTTTCAGCAGACCACGTTGTCCGACCGAAGCGCTCTTCCAAACCCACGATAAAAGTCACTGAAAACTATCACACTATGAAAGATGAGTCATGTGAACACCTGGAAGAACAGTGGGAACGAGTCACCTATTACATGTCAAGACTTGAATCCTCATCAGGTGATGCCGCATGCTTACAAGCCGCTCTGGAACGGCTGAACACAGCTCATGAAAGATACAAGAGACTGTCAACAAGGTACATTACCTTTCTAAAAGACTCTAAAATTGATGAAGCTCTTTCAGACCTGAGCAAGGCAGAAGAGGTAGACAAGGAAAGAGATGCCAAGGTGTAAGATGCCATAGACAAGGCCGAACACCGTATCTCTCACCAGCAAGAAACCAGATCACACCGATCAACGTCATCTAGACGTTCCTCTCGGTCATCCGGGTCATCATCCTCAAGAAGCTCAGCCCTGAGCGACAGGATACTAGAGGCCTGCATAAGAGCAGAGGAATCCAAGGTGAGACGTTCCTTCACAGAAAGAGAAGTAGAGGAAGAAGCCAAAAGGACAGAAGCAGAAGCCAAAAGGGTAGAAGCAGAAGACAAAAGGGCAGAAGCAGAAGCCCTTGCAAAAGCAGAAGCTGCTAAAGCGGAAGCCAAAAGGGCAGAAGCAGAAGCCCTTGCAAAAGCAGAAGCCGCTAAAGCAGAAGCCACAAGGGCAGAAGCGGAGGCTCGGATAAAGATTCTTCGGTCACAGATGGAAGAGGAAGTTGCGCTAGCTAAAGTGACACTACTTGAGCAAGCATTGATCCAAGGTCCTGATCCAGCTGACTCGCCACCACTGGAAGCAGACAATCCAGTTGATCGCACAAGAGACTATGTACTGAATCAGTTACCTGTAGCAACCCCAGTTTGCAGTACCGTCCAAGCCGACAACACCGAAACCTCCAACTTACCTCTACCAGTGCCAGTGCCACCTAAAGCACCCAAGCAAATTAATAACAGTCACCAAGAGGTGCCCTCTCAAACACAGTCACCATGGCAAGATGGCATCCAAGTGTTTCCTGACCCACTTCCACAGCTCAAGCAGCGGTCATCAGAATCTACAGAGGCTAAACCACAGCTCAACCCTGCAGCAACGTCATTTTACCCGGGAACATCTCATCCATTCACGCCAGGTAGCCCATACGCCCCAGGGGCATCACGAGTCGTCGTGGCAACAAGTGGTGAGAAATCAGATATGTCTGATTTTGCCAGGTTCATGGTGAGCAGAGAGCTAATCAACACTAGTCTCACGAAATTTGATGATCGTGCAGAGAGCTACAGGGCCTGGAAAGCAACTTTCAAGGCAGCCATCGCCAATCTCAACTTCATTGCAGAACAGGAGCTCAACCTCCTGATCAAGTGGTTGGGCCCAGGCTCTACAAACCGTATCAAGAGCCTCAGAACCGTCTATGTGGGACAAGCAGAAGCAGGTCTCACTGCTGCATGGCAGAGACTGGAACGCACCTTTGGCAGCGCAGAAGCAATAGAGAAAGCCCTATTCAAGAGACTGCAGGACATCCCAAAGATCAACCTTAAAGAAGTCCACAAGCTTCAAGACCTAAGTGATCTGCTCATGGAGCTGGAGCTCAGCAAAAGAGATCCTCGTCTGTCTGGGCTGTGCTACCTGGATACAGCCCATGGAGTGAACCCAATCGTGGTGAAGCTGCCATACAGTCTGCAGGAGAAATGGGCAACGTCAGTCTCAAGGTACAAAAGAGTGCATGACGTCACCTTTCCCCCATTTATTCAGTTCTGCAAGTTCATCGACGAGCAGGCCCAGATGAGGAACGACCCCAGCCTCAACTTCCTAGAGTTCAACACTTCGGCAGCTGCAACATCATCATCAAGGTATGAAGGTGCCATACACAAACGCAGAGACATTAAGAACACTGTGAGTGTTAGGAAGACTGAGCTACCATCACCTGCAGCATGCACAGATAAACAGTACACCATCTCATCACGAGATAAGTCTTTCAATCAAAAATGTCCCATCCATAAAAAACCGCATTCACTGAACAAGTGCAGAGGGTTTAGATCCAAAACCCTACAAGAGCGCAAGAAAGTCCTCACAGAGCTTGGGATTTGTTTCAAATGCTGCGCATCACTTGAGCACATGGCCAAGGACTGTAAATCCATCGTCAAGTGTGAGGAGTGTCATAGTGAAAAACACGTTTCAGCCATGCACCCAACCCAGCTAGCTAGAGACACACCGGCTGCAGTCACCACCACTCCCACTCCAAGTCATGGCGGGGAGCCCAAGAATCAGACTGACACCACCACAGCCGTCTCCTGCTCATGCTCAGAGGTATGTGGAGAGGGCCAAACACAGAAATGTTGTGCCCGAATATGCTTCATCAAGGTTTATCCCGAGGGACATCCAGAAAAGGCAATGAAGGTGTATGCCATCATAGACGACCAAAGCAACCGGTCCCTAGCAGGAACCAAATTCTTTGAAGCCTTCGGAATTAATGGACCATCAGAACCCTACACCTTGAACACCTGCTCGGGTCGCATAGAGACTAGCGGCAGAAGAGCCCAGGGATTCATTGCTTCTCCTATCAATGGGAAGACTGAAATACCTCTACCAACGCTCGTTGAATGTGACCAAATACCCAGCCACAGGAATGAAATTCCTACCCCAGAAGCTGCATTTCATCAACCACACCTAAGACACCTCGCTAGTGTTATCCCACCTCTGGACAATAACGCAGAGATTCTACTCCTGCTCGGCAGAGACAATCTAAGGGTACACAAGGTGCGACAGCAGTGTAATGTGCCTGAGTATGCACCATACGCCCAGAGACTGGACTTGGGATGAGTAGTCATAGGAAATGTGCGTGTTGATCGATCAGAAATTGATTCCTTCAAGACTTATGTGCATGGAGATGGGCGCACAACCTGCTTAAAGCCATGTCCTCATCACTATGGAGTGAAAGAGAAGTCTCCAGACACAACACAGCTACCTGACATCACTTTTTCTCTGCATATCGACAACTTGGGAAGATCAGTCTTTCACACAACCAAGGACGACGATAAAGTAGCCTTGTCAGTAGAGGACAGAGAATTCATCGGAATAATGGACTGTGAGTTTTCTAAAGACAAAACCAACCACTGGGTCTCTCCATTACCCTTCCAATCTACCAGGGTAAGACTCCCAAACAACCGAGCTCAAGCTCAGACCAGATTTAACTCTCTTCAGCATTCTATGAACAGCAAGCTTGCAATGAGAGAACACAGCGTCGCCTTTATGGACAAGGAAGTCTCCAACAACCTAGCAGAACCTGTACCATCTGAACTGAATCCAGCAGATCACGCAACTAGACCTATGTTTAAAAGTTCTTTTGCTAACTCTTCTTGGCTTACAGGTCCAGAGTTCCTGCTGAGACAGTCAGAAGAGGGTGTCCAGGAACCCTTCAGCATCCTAGATCCAGACAACGATCCAGATGTCCGAGCTGAAGTCAATACCCTGGCCACCAGTGCAGAAAAAAACGTCCATCTTCGATTGCCAACGTTTTGAACGTTTCTCCAGCTGGATGAGGCTCGTCAGGACTGTCGCTAGGTTAGTGCACATCGCCAGATGCTATCATACGGACCTTAAAAACAAAGACTGTTATCGCTGGCATGTCTGCCACAAACCCCTTTCTGCTGAGGACATCTCCTATAGCGAGTCCCTCATAATACGCCACCTCCAACAAAGTGAATTCGCCATAGAATGGAAGTGTTTATACAACAAACAGCAGATTCCATTAAGAAGTCATCTCGCCAATTTAAACCCAGTCATCGACAGCTTCGGCTTACTGAGAGTTGGTGGTCATTTAAATCAGGCTCATCTTGGAGTGCTGCCCACAATGAGACTCTAAGCTATGACCATGAGGCTCCTTGTTTGGATCATCTTGGAGTTGCAGAACAAAATCCTCTCATCATTCCCAACAAACACCATGTTACAGTCTTGCTGATCCGACACCACCATGAAAAGACTGAACACCAAGGCAGGCAAATTACAGAAGGTGCTTTACGGTCTGCAGGCCTCTGGATTATTGGAATGAAGAGACGTGTAGCACAAATACTACATGATTGTGTGCACTGTCGTAAAGCGAGAGGAAAACAACTGTACCAGCAAATGGCTGACTTGCCTACAGACAGACTTTCTACAGAGCCACCTTTCACCTACGTGGGCCTAGACATTTTCGGACCATGGATGGTGTCCACACGCAGAACTCGCGGAGGCCAAGCAAACAGCAAGCGGTGGGCTGTGTTATTCATCTGCATGAGTGTTCGAGCCGTTCACATTGAGGTGTTAGAGTCCATGGATACCTCCAGCCTAATCAACGCCTTGAGAAGGTTCCTTGCCATCAGAGGACCAGTGAAACAGCTGAGGTCTGACCGTGGAAGCAACTTCGTCGGTGCATGTAGAGAACTGAACATCGACACCAAACCTATCCAAGATTAGCTGGCAGAGAAAGGTTGCACCTGGATCTTCAATCCCCCTCACAGTTCTCACATGGGAGGCTCCTGGGAGAGGATGATCGGGATTTCACGCAACATCTTGAACTCCATGCTAATGGACGTTAATTCCTCAAGACTCACACATGAGACTCTAGTCACTCTTTTAGCTGAAGTCTCAGCCATTATCAATTCAAGACCCCTTGTGCTGGTGACCATGGATCCAGAAACACCAACCATATTGACTCCTACTATTCTTATTACCCAAAAAAACTGACAACTCGGTAATGCCCAGCGGAGAGTTCACCCACGCGAACACTTAACAAAAACACTGGAAACGGGTTCAATACTTGGCTGACTACTTCTGGAACCGATGGAGGAAGGAATACCTCACCATTCTTCAAGGAAGAAAGAAGTGGCGACATCCCAAGCCGAACCTCAAGGAAGGAGACCTAGTCCTTATGAAAGATCAGACCACAGAAAGGACTGACTGGCCTATGGGACTAATTACTAGGATACTGCCTAGTCAGGACGGCAATGTTCGGAAGGTGGAGCTAAAGGTCATCAGGAAAGGTAAGACGAAGACCTTTGCAAGGCCAATCCACGAACTTGTTCTGCTTTTGCCCATAGAGAGCGTCCCTACAGGATGAACGCTACCGGACCTGAACTTTGAGCCATCCTTCTTGTTTTGGACTCAATTGAGCTTGTTTTTGCATTTAACATGCCTTTCCTTTCAGGTTGTATTATGGACTCAATAGTGAAATCCCCAAAGTGAATTTCAGACGGGGAGTGTGCTGTTTCTATTTGTCTTAGTTAAAACTGTTATTTAATGTTTTTCATGCTTGTCTCTGCTGCCATCTACTGGTCAGACCTTTCGGCTCCTCTGTTTCTTTTGTCCAGCCCATGGGAGTGTCTGATGACCCTCTTGCATCACATCCTGGTAGGTTCATTCCAAACCAGAGTTTGTGAGAACAACATCCCTTATTGGATTGGAGCTACTAGGAGCAAAGTCTTCTGACCACGTAGTAGCTACAGAGGCAAGCATCACTGGAGAATTACAATGCCAAGTACTTGGATTACTGCACTCTGCATGTCCTAACCTTTGGAGAAAATAAACCACCATTGTTTCATCTCAGCATGTGCATGTTTCACTCTGGAGCGCTCTGGTCCTGTCTTCCCCACCTATAGGAAAAACGAAGGTAAGATTCTCACAACCTCTCACAACTACGCACCTTCCATCGCCTTTAAGTGGGGACAGAACAATATGTACCCTCAGCCTGCGTGCTGTGCAATTGTTTGATTCTCTTCTGCTATTCTAATAAACTTTCATTTGAACAAAAACATGCAGGTAAATGTTTTACCTCAGAAAAAGTATTCTTTATGATCCCATTCTCTCCTGTCTTTATAATTTTTTGCTTTCTCACCTGCCCAGGAGATGTGGTTTGATCTGCACAGTAAGACACATCTATTACACAGTATATAGCAGGGACACATATATAAGATTATCTCAGCACAGGAACTTTTTTTTTAAACACAACAAATTGTGGAAATTATTATTAGTATTATTATATCTATTGATTAAAATCAACATTAAAATTAACTTTGTGAATGGAAAAATCCCTTTAAGTATCATATAATAAAAAAAGTAATACTTTGATATATGGAATGTATTTTAATAGTTGACATTTCTGCAACATAAATTGACATGATGTGGCTCGGAAAACCTGCGCCTCATGTCATTTTACGCTGAGGAGAAAGCAAAACACAGTGGGCATGGGATTTCTATAAAATCCTTACACTGTGATTCTACTGTACAACACAGCATTTTGGACGCAGCGAAACACACTGCGTCCAAAACGCTGTGAACCCTGATCGTGGTCACTCACCATAAGGCCTCTTTCACACGTCAGTGATTCTGGTACGTATGTGATAGTTTTTATACGTACCAGAATCACGGACATACGCAGACTCATTACAATCAATGCGTCTGCGCACACATCATTGATTTTTTCCTGACTGTGTCTCCGTGTGGTGTACACGCGTGCCTGTGTGCTCCGCATGGAGACATGTCCGTTTTTTCTGGCATCACTGCTGTCCCACGGACCACACTATGGCGGGATCTGAGAAACCCGTACCAGAAAAACAAGACGTTGAAAATAAAAAGCTTTTTGTACTCACCATCTCCAGCGAAGCTGTCTTCGGCCTAAGTTGGCTGCTGCTTCCGCGCCGGCTCGTTATGGTCATGCATATGCATTTATGCACGACACCGCGATCCGGAAGAAGCTGCAGCTGCAGCCAGAAACACAGCAGAGCCGAAGAGTTCAGCACCATGGACAGCAGGAGCGGGGACAGGTGAGTTTATCCCCATGTGCAATCACGGATCATGTATCACGGATTGCACATGGATAACCCACATGTGCCGTGAATCATAGTGGACTGGAGCTGGATGGGAATGCAGTGCTTACAAGCTCCACACCAAAGAACTAGTAAACACTGTGCATGTACATCCACCGCTTCTACACGGCAGTGGTGGCCAGTCCATTGATAACCAGCACTAAAGAAAAAAAAAGAAAAAACTAAAGATATCTGGAGAAGGGGCAAACTTTGATAAAACTAAATTGCAAAGTTGCTTGATTTTACTCCATTAAGAAAATAGAAATAAACCTTTTAAACAAAATTTACAGACTCGTTTGCATACCAATTTAAAAGCTGATTTCTCAGTAGCAGAATTGGACAGGCCAAAGGTATTGCTGGACTTAAAAACTTCTTGTTGTTTGAGTTAGAGTTACACAAACTATTCTGGTCGAGGGTCACCGTGTCAAATTGAACGAAACTTAAAGGAAAATGTGAGGAAATACTCCAGCTCACCCTTCTTCACTCCAGAATCTGACCCGGGCTGAAATAGCAAATCGAACAGAGGGATCCAACGTCTCAAGGAGAATTTGGAAGCGTTAAAAAGTAAAAAACTTTATTGTATCCATTAAAACATCCAAGAGTGGACACACAAGAGGCACATAAGAGCAGGACAGAGGATATTTCCTACGCGTTTCAACCTATTAAGGTCTTAATCATAGAATGCCTTCCATGATTAAGACCTTAATAGGTTGAAACGCGTAGGAAATATCCTCTATCCTGCTCCTATGTGCCTCTTGTGTGTCCACTCTTGGATGTTTTAATGGATACAATAAAGTTTTTCACTTTTTAACGCTTTCAAATTCTCCTTGAGACGCTGGATCCCTCTGTTCGAAACGCAACTTTAAGGGTCATTACCATCTAATACATTTCAGGCCAATCAAAGATAATGGTTCTACATCCAAAAATCCGACTGAATGGAAGGATGGGTGTCACCTTCTCCTGTGTGTGCACTCCAAAAAGCAAGAGCCGTGCATGCAGGTCTCTCCATTTTAGTTAATGTGAGTTGTTCAAATAGTCATGTTTTTCACTACACCCATAAACTAGTAAGCAAATAGCGATCTTCATGTAAAGTCACTTTCCCTCTTTGTTTCTGCACTGCCAGGGTCTGATGACCCCACTTCTGCCAATATAAAGGGTGGTCTAGAGATGGCCACACAGCGCATTATAAGATCTTAAAGGAGTTGGGCACTTTCTCTTAGTGCAGTTTTCTTTAGAAAGTGACCAGCCCTTCTGTCTATAAAATGACTACTGATGGAAGAGCATGTGATCACACCTGTCCACCAGCGTCCTCCAAAAGAGAAGCAGTTTTCCCATGTGAGATGTTTTTCAATTGAAGGAGGCTGATGGACTGGTCTGGTCACATACTCTTCTACCAGCAGCCATTTTGTGGACAGAAGTGCTGGTCAGTGTGTGAGGAAAGCTGGACCATTAAGAGAAAGTGGCCGACCTCTTTAATCATTCTGTTTACGCATTACACACCACTCATCATCTATCAATCATGGAAAATATAGTCACCGGACACAGACAGGCATATACAGTGGGTACAGAAAGTATTCAGACCCCTTTACATTTTTCACTCTTTGTTTCATTGCAGCCATTTGGTAAATTCAAAAAAGTTCATTTTTTTCTCGTTAATGTACACTCTGCACCCCATCTTGACAGAAAAAAAACAGAAATGTAGAAATTTTTCCAAATTTATTAAAAACTGAAATATCACATGGTCATAAGTATTCAGACCCTTTGCTCAGTATTGAGTAGAAGCACCCTTTTGTCCTAGTACAGCCAAAAGTGTTCTTGGGAATAATGCAACAAGTTTTTCAAAACTGGTTTTGGGGATCCTCTGCTATTCTTCCTTGCAGATCCTCACCAGTTTCGTCAGATTGGATGGTGAACGTAGGTGGACAGCCATTTTAAGGTCTCTCCAGAGATGCTCAATTGGGTTTAGGTCGTGGCTCTTGTGGCGCCCCTGAGGCTTCAGTCGCCACAGGGTACTGCGCCTCACTTGAGGTGAGGTATTCATTCCGGGTAAGGACTAGGTTCATTGCCGGTGTGATCACATTTCATCCATACACACAGCTTAGTAGCCAACCACTGGGGTTGGCTAGAGTAGATGTTGGAGGCGGATGTCATGGGAACGGGATATTGCACTCACTAGTTAGCACCTGCGAGGTGGAGCTACACGGGGGGAAGAAGGAGCAACATTCACACATAGTCAGTCCGCTCAGGACAGGCAAGGAGTAAATTCGGGATCTCGGTCCAGGCAACAGCACACCACTGAGGAAGGAAGCAAACGGGGGCACCCGCGGCTTGGAGCTGGAAGCTCAGCCCAAGCCCTCTAAACGTGGGGTGGAGGAAACTCTGGGAGAAAGGCTCATCCTTCATTACACCGGCGGTGACCCCCGAATTATCCGGGATCGACTGAAGCCCATCATGAAGGAAACCAGCACTCCAAGGTTGATGATACTACAGTGAGTAAAGAACTTGAACCGCAATTCTTGGTGTCGTCCCCATCCTTGCCGGCGCCCCGCACTCCAGCGCCATCAGCTACTACTACCACCATCATCCTCCCTGGAGCCTAGCTCTACCTGCGGAGAGCTGCAACATCCGAGCTGCGTTACCATCCACCCCAGAAGAGAGAGACCTTCCGCAGCGGTGGCTTCCCTCATATCCACATACCACAGGTGGCGTCACGAGACAACTACTCCCTTCATCCCCCAACCCCACCATCCTCTTTAGTGACAACGACGGGGTCACGGAACCGGGCCAGGCCGCCGTGACAAGCCCGAACATCACCAGCCCAGTGATGAGTGGTGAACCCAGGAACCATGTGGGTGCGTCACTCTGGCTGGGCCAGTCAAGAATGGTCACAGAGTTTTTCTGAAGCCACTCGTTTGTTATTTTAGCTGTGTGCTTAGGGTCATTGTCTTGTTGGAAGGTGAACCTTCAGCCAAGTCTGAGGTCCAGAGAACTCTGGAAGAGGTTTTCTTCCAGGATATCTCTGTACTTGGCCACATTCATCTTTCCTTCAATTGCAACCAGTCGTCATGTCCCTGCAGCTGAAAAACACCCCCACAGCATAATGCTGCCACCACCATGTTTCACTGTTGGGATTGTATTGGGCAGATGATGAGCAGTGCCTGGTTTTCTACACACATACCACTTAGAATTATCACCAAAAAGTTCTATCTTCATCACATCAGACCAGATAATCTTATTTCTCATAGTCTGGGAGTCCTTCATGTGTTTTTTTGCAGGCTTTCATATGTCTTGCACTGGGGAGAGGCTTCTGTCTGGCCACTCTGGCATAAAGGCGCGACTGGTGGAGGGCTGCAGTGATAGTTGACTTTGTGGAACGTTCTCCCATCTCCCTACTGCATCTCTGGAGCTCTGGAGCTCAGCCACAGTGATCTTTTGGTTCTTCTTTACCTCTCTCACCAAGGCTCATCTCCCACGATTGCTCAGTTTGGCTGGACAACGAGATCTAGGAAGAGATCTGGTAGTCCCAAACTTCTTCCATTTAAGGAAAATGGAGGCCACTGTGCTCTTAGGAACCTTGAGTACTGCAGAAATTCTTTTGTAACCTTGGCCAGATATGTGCCTTGCCACAATTCTGTCTCTGAGCTCCTTGGGCAGTTCCTTTGACCTTATGATTCTTATTTGGTCTGACATGCACTGTGAGATGTGAGGTCTTATATAGAGAGATGTGTGCCTTTCCAAATCAAGTCTTATCAGTTTAATTGAACACAGCTGGGCTCAAATGAAGGCGTAGAACCATCTCAAGGAGGATCACAAGGAAATGGACAGCATGTGGCTTAAATATGAGTGTCTGAGCAAAGGGTCTGAATACAGTTTTTATTGTTTAATGCATTTGGAAAAATTTCTAGATTTCTGCTTTTTTTTCTGTCAAGATAAGGTGTAGAGTGTACATTAATTAGAAAAAAATTAACTTTTTTAAATTTACCAAATGGCTGCAATGAAATAAAGAGTGAAAAATTAAAGGGTTCTGAATACTTTCCGTACCCACTGTATGTATTCAGATGGTTTGGGGCCACACATATGCTTCAAAGCATTACCGATTTATACCTCATTCATACAGCTGTGTAACAAATTTGTCGCACATTTAGAATAAGGCGGGAGTCACACTTGCAAATGACTTGCACGAGTCTCGTATTGGCATCACCCGACACGGCCTGTCGCTCTCTGGACAGGAGCGTCTCAGCTGCATAAAAATACAGGCAGGCGACCTGCTTCAGTCAGAAGAGTATGCAGCCGTGTCGGGTGATGCCGATACGAGACTCGTGCAAGTCATTTGCAAGAGTGACTCCGGCCTAACAGTCATAGAAATAGTTATGCCTTCTCAGCACCCTTGTGTTCTTATGCGTGTATGAGGCCCTAAGGCTCTATTCATATACTGCTTGTTCAGGCTCTTATAGTTCATATGTGCTTTTAAAAAAAAGGTTTGTGGGGGAACAAGAGCTAGGGATTTCTTGAAAGTAAATAGGGAAATTCTATTTCTTATTCACACAATGCAACTGGAAATTTTTTGTACATTCCTGGTTGGTGACAATTTCCTACATTTATATATGAAGCTAAAGGCCTTGTATTAGATTAAAGTTAGGGTACGCTCACACGAGCGTATGATTCGGACGAGTGTAATGCGACAAAATCTCGTACTGCAGTCGGAACAATGTTAGTCAATGAGTTAGAGCAGTTGGTCAGCTTTTTTCTTATCCAAATTCTGGATGAGAGAAAAGTCGCAACATGCTGCGATTTGCTGCCGAAATCATCCAAGACTCACCAATACAAGTCAATGGGTGCGAGAAAAAATCCTAGTGACGTCCATTTTTATGGATACAATTCTATCATGTAGCAGAGAACACTGTAAATGGTCCAATAAATGACTGCAAATGACTAATAGCTGCTTAGAAAAAAACAGATTGCACACTGAGAGCACAGTGACAGCATACTGACAGCACACGGATGACACGTGAGAAAAAAATTGTCCTACTCTCCTGGATGAGAATGGGACCATTTTTTCATACGTTTGTGTGAGTCCAGCCTTAGTTGAAGACTTGGATGAGCCAAGCCTTCATGTATTGTGAGTCGGGAGAGATAGCTGTTGGTGTTTTACTGCCAGTTACCTCCTGTGAATGGTTTCCTTAAATGCCACCATACACATTAGATAAAAGTTGGCTGAACTTTCAGTATGAGGTCCTCCCGACTATCCCCTTTCTGCCAAATGACATAAAGGGACATAAGGCCTCATGAGTTTTTGAGTTTTACCATCTCAGAAATGTATTTCATATCCACACCTATCAGGCCACGTGCTCACGCTGAATATTTGGTGAGTTTTTACCTCAGTATTTGTAAGCTAACTAGGAGTGGAACAATGAGAGGAAAACTGTAATAGAAACTTGGGCACCACTTCTGTATTTTTTACGCACTACTGGTTTGGCTACAAATACTGAGGTAAAAACTCACCAAATACTGAACTTGTGCACTTGGCCTTACAAATACTGAGGTAAAAACTCACCAAATACTCAATGTGTGCAGGTGGCCTCACAAATGCTGAGGTAAAAACTCACCAAATACTCAACATGTGCATGGGACCTTAGGATCAGGTGGTTGGAATTCAAGAGCTCAATCATTTTGTTCAGTGTAAAGACAAGTCGCTGTCAGATTATATTAGTAGTGGCTGTCATAGAGGACACTGTGTAGGTAAACCAAGAAGAGCATACTATCAGCTGAACAATAGTTGGCTGACAATTATCTAACGTATGGCCAGCTTAAGACCTAAATTTGAGCTGTAATTAAAAGGGAACTCCATATAAATGCTGAACAATCAGGTCTTTCCCCTAAGTTCAGGCACCTTAGCCTTTTCTACATTTTTAATTACCCTCTTAATGCTGATTCTCAAATTAACACTTTGTAAGCCTCTACTGACTCTCGAATTGATCTCGTTCTCTCTTTATAACCTCTTGGAATCTGTATAAGGCCAGCGTTCACACTGCATTTGTGTTGTACAATTTTCTGAAAATGCTGTAATGGGTTAGTAGATTGCCAGACAGTGTATGACAATCATCTCTTGGAAAAGAGCAAAGCATGCAGGCTTCTAAGTATTAAGTAGGATCAGTGCTGTACAGATCGGTATTGCAATGGGGTAGAGGAAGGTTCCTAAACTCCAGGTAAAGCTAATACAGTGTCAATAAGTCATTACATAGTCAGTGGCATTCTAATCATTAGGATCGGGTAGTTGGGACTCCCTGCAATACAGGGAACAAGTCAGTCCATGGGCTTTTAAGGCCTCATGCACGTGAAAAAGCTACCGGATACTTAATTGGGTGCTGTTTGTATAGACGTATTCTCCCCTAAACAACAGCCCCATACATACGTCATGTACAGGAGCAGCCGTCATTTGTGTTTTTATCAGATTCATAGTGAAATTAGCAATAAACAGTCTTAATGAAATTGGGGGAATATTGAGAACCAATTATGGCCCTATGTAGAACAGAAAGTAGTTCTGGAGTCAGTGCTCTGTAGGATCTCTTGTTCAGTTTAGTGGAACTATAGGATGTCCATTGCTGGAACAAAAAAAAACTGCCACCACTAAATGGTCTAACTCCAATTCATTTCAATAGAGACTGACTGCATGACTGGCCCCATTTTCACTGATGGTCAACATGTAGAGTAGCAATTTTTGGGACCGGTGTGGATTTTTGGTTACTTTGAACAGATCACCTATAAGCTTCCAAGAACCTTATCTCCTGTGAAGCCACAGCATTGGCGAATAGTTTTAGGGATAGCTTTACAAATTGTGGAAAACATTTTGCACAGCGCCTCAACAGGACAAAAAATATATATATATATATATATATATATATTTTTGGCATAATGAGTTTTGTTAGACATGGCAGTATTTTACCTTATGACTACCATGTTCACTCCATGTCAGCTTTTCAGTGTGCAGACCCAATTATATAAACCCTAGATCTCTGCTTCTGTAACCCTCAATAAGAAAGCTTGACTTCCGTCAAGTTCCTCTCAACAAGTCCAGTTTGAAGAAATTAAAAATGATTTCCTTACCAGTAATAATCATCTGAATAAAGTTCAGCGACAGACTGAGGAATTGTGTACAAGCCTCTAACATAAAGGCTTTAGGTAAGGAATGTTCTTTTTCAGTTGGAGCAACAGGTAGCTTACAGAAAAGAACAGTTAGGTTCTAATGTACTTTAATCATGTGGAAGAAATAATCATTTTTCATTAAAACTTGTCCACGCTGATTTACATTCAGATATGCTATAGGTGTGCTGCGGTCAAACCGCTGTGACACCCACCTATTCTTTGTACTCAACAGAGATGGCCTCAATGGTGTTCATTATTGGGAGGTTTGGAGGCAGCATAGTGAAATTACACACCACTATAGGGCTTTAGCGGAAGTTCCTTTTTAAAAGGGGTTTAAATCAATGATTGCACCTGTGATGAAAATACATTAAATGCTACCCATGATTTGGAAGCAGCAAGTATAGGATGTGAGGAGACATTGCTTATAGCTGGATCAGCTCAGTAACCAACCAATCTCAGAGGAGGCTTCTACCTCTGGGAATACACTGTGTGGGTTCCCTGATGACATATTTTGAATAGTATTGCACACAATCATAGTCTAATGTATTATAATGAAGACTGGATATGCATTTTCCCTGTGTCGCTGTAACCATTATCATATACAATGATTATGCTGCTCTGCACTAGATCCTGCCTGAAACCCTCTCCAGGGACTTAGCTGTGGACTATAGTATGGATACTCTGACGGGTGACCTGGAGTACAAGCATCTGTATTTCACATCTTCTTTATTAAATCCATTCATAGCCAATCATTATCTATGTTAGTGATTGTGAATGGTGATACAATCCATACGCAAAGGTGAGAATAAAGGCAGCAGGGCAGATTTATCACATACTGACACTATCAATGAATGGTATGCTGATAAAAAGCACCGCATGACGCCATGACGTGGCATACATGCCAAAAACACACTGTATGAAGATTGCAACATACAACCTGTTCCAAAATATTGCAGTATTAGTAATAATATGATAATAATGTGGAGGGAATTATCATGCTACATATTATTATTATGATGATATATATATATATATATATATATACACATATATATATATATATATATATATATATATATAAAATGATGCTAAATGGAAAATAGGCTGGTTTTATATACATATATATATATATATATATATATATATATATATATATGCTGTTCTTATTTTTATTTTTTATATATATATATATATATATATATATATAAACACACACATGCACAAACACACCTACCTTATATATCTATATACACAAACGTATGTATATTTTATATATATATATATATATATATGTATATTACTTTACATATATACACACATGTATATATGTGCGAACAAGGTTGTTATGTGGTAATGTTAATTTCTCATGCTTTATGGGTTATGTGGCACCTGACGGAGACATGTTGCTAGTATGATGCTGTATATATGGCATAGTTACATATGGTTACACCTGGTAAGTGATGGTAGAATGAAGCTTGTGCCCCCCCCAAATGGCAGCGTGATTTTACAATTATATGAGGACTACCCACTTACCCCCTTGTAAAAGGAGGGAAACAGAAACTATGGGGAATTTGTGGATCTGTGCAGCAATCGCCAAAGAAAAGGGACATCCAAGCGTGAAGGGACTATCTCATCCAGAGTCTCATCCAGTGAGACCGCCAGGAACAGTGTCACATCCAGGGAGACAGAGAAAAATATGGCATCCAGGGAAAACCTTAAAAGCAAATGACAGGTGGAGAGAGGTTCCCATCCATAGCCTGATGACAGTGATGACATCCACAGCCAGAGCCAGTGTCCAGAGGATGCAGGGAGGAGAAGCCTATGTGCAGCAGAATGAAAGTGACCCTGCCCCCAGCCCAGAAAGAAGAAAAGACAGATCCAGGGAGAGAGACTGGAAACCTGCAGCTCCCATCCACACTGAGAGAAGCCTATGAAGACATCATCCTCATCATCATCAGCACCACAGCGGCATCCTCAGATCAGGGCTAGAGGGCACATACATCCAGAATGTAGGCACACATAAAACACAATCCCTGAAGGAAAGGATATCCAGGACTGGAGACACAGAGACCACCCCACTGTGCCGGGCTGTGCACCCGATGGGGAGGAGCTGCTGTACAAAGAGCCTCACCCAGATCTTCTGCAGCTGCCAGGGCTGGTGAGGGGCACACTCACCCGGAGGGCACACTCACCCGGAGGGCTCTCACATGGAAAGGATGGCCCAGTCCATTGTAGCCTGCACATACCTTCTCACTGACTATTGAGGCTGCCATGTACTGGAATAATCCATGGCTTCCTGCTGTACTGCTGCTCTGCAGAATCATAGCCATGAGGATTTGTAACCATTGTAATAGATAAATGATGGCATGTAAATATTTAGTGCTGTGTGCCCAGTATGACTGGCAGCTGTCATCAGGACACATACAGATATGGCATCTCTTACCATCCCAAATACTAATAAATCTGTACATTAATGTCTAATGCCCAGCCTAGTCAGTGTGCCCAAGGGTGTTGGTTTTTTATGACTACTACTCTACTGTGGACCCAATTTGTCAGATAATGCCCACTCAAGGTCTTACCTGTAAATTAGGAATTTCTGAAATGGCTAGCTGTAGTATGAAGGTGCCGTGATAGTAAGTAGGAGTGCACATATCTAGATCTACTATTCCACTGGAGGACAAAGACAGAAGAGGAGCCCTGTGCAAGAAAATTATATAGACCCCTTTCAGTCCAATAACATCAGAATGTACAATTCAACCTGGTTTGGAGGTAGAAGCAAAGTGCTGTGTAATTAATAGCAGTACATAAGAAAATTAAATAAATAAATTAATAAATAAATAAGATGGAACAAATATTCATGAGAACCACATTGAATGAAGTGAGGACTAGTGTGAAAGGTGCAAACAGGGCCAAAATGAGTTCCCACACAAGATCCTTCATAGAGTTTCTAAGCAGTGTATGCATACCATCTTATACTCCGGCCTAAAGGCCCCGTTACACGCAATGACTTATCTAACCAGGGTCATGGATTCTGTGACGCACATCCGGCATCGGTAACGATGTCATTGCGTGTGACAGCAAGGAACGACCGTTATCGATGGAAAATACTCACCTTATTGTCCATCGTAGACATGTCGTTCCTTTTTAAAAAATCGATGATTGTTGAGCATGCAGGTTGCTCGTCGTTCCCGAGGCAGCACACATCGCTATGTGTGACACCTTGGGAACAACGAACTGCAGCTTACCTGCGGACGCCGGCAATGCGGAAGGAAGTGGGCGGCATGTTATGGCCGCTCATCTCCGCCCCTAAGCTTCTATTGGGCGACCGCTTAGTGACGTCGCTGTGACGCCACACAAACCACCCCCTTAGAAAGGAGGTGGTTCGCCGGCAACAGTGACATCGCTAAGCAGGTAAGTACGTGTGACGGCTCCAAACAACTTTGTGTGCCACGGGCAGCAATTTGCCCGTGACGCACAAACGACGGGGGTGGGTGCTTTCACCAGCGATATCGCTAGCGATATCGCTGCATATAACACCCCCTTTAGTCCTTGGTTGGTTTTGCCATCATAGAGCACATTGCTATTGTAAAATTCTTCACGGTTATAAATCAGCACTGATCTACTCCCAAGAGATCTTCCGAAATAATCTTGAAGTAATTTCCTCGTGCTAAAAGTTTATTTTTGCCATTTGCTGATCTTATCCCCAGTGAATGACAAACCATCTAGTGGCATGACCTAAAGCCTATGGAAGATGTGGCTTCTTTGATGTGTATCAATCTGTGAGGACAGAATGTCAATGTAAAAAGACAGAAGCCTAGGCTCTTTTGCTTCCTTACGTCCATCCACTGGCGGACATACCGCATGTGCAGCATGTGCACTCACACAGGGGCCCCAAGCGGGAGGGGGCCCCCAGGGCCTGAAAACATATGGGGATTTCCTTTGCCAGCGGCAGCTTGAACACTAACAGGGCAGGGGCCCGATCAGCTGAATGCATATCATTATGCTGAGCTGACACAGGGCCCCTTCCTCACCTGTTAGGGGCCTGCAGGAGGGAAGGGATTCATGTCTGCAGAAGCTGCCGGCCGGGGCGCAGCGGATGACGTCATTTCTCATAGACAGGGGAGGCTCCGCCCACAGTTCCGTCTCCAGCAGTGCAGGCCTGTGCTGTATAGCAGACATGGCTCCCTGCCTCCCTCATCCCTGAGCTGCTCTCCCTCCTGCACTGGAAAAATTTCAAGAAAATATAGCAGTCGGGCCCCAGGAGGAGGAGAGGAGGCTGCACCACAGACAAGATCCCTCTATCCATTTATCACATATCTATCTATCTGTCTATATATTATCTGTGTATCTAGTTTATGTATTATCTATTATATTTGTATCTAACTTATCTATCTATCCATTTATCTATCTATTATCTGTTTATCTAATCTATCTATCTATCTATCTATCTATCCATTCATTCATCTACTGTATATGTCTAATATGTTTGCATATGTGTCATGTCTATGTATTTCTGCACATAAGTGTATGTGATGCCCGTGTATTTATCTGTATACATCCTTGTATTCACCTATATGCTCATATTATATTACCTACATTACAAGTGTGAGAAAGGCCGATGTGGTGAAGTCGCATGTGAGCATATACGTGAATACAGTCATATACAGAAGCCTCCTACTCACTTTTTTACTGATGTAGTGTGTGTCTGTGGAAGTAACGTAGTGTGTGTATTTATATACTCACCTACCGCTGCTCTTCTGCTTTCCTGAGTGTAGTCACCGCTCTCCAGTATCTCAGGTCACACTACACTCTGAGCCAGAAGTCTTTTACAATTAAAGCCTATAGTGCATCTTTCTGACGCTCCATAGACTTACATTGTGAGTCACTTTCAGGTCTTGCAGAGCAGTGTGACCTGAAGATGCTTGACAGCGGGGACGCCACTGAGAAGAGGAGCAGAACAGCGCTAGATACTGGAGAGCAGTGACATCACTGAGAAGAGGAGCATAACAGCGTTGGTCACCAGAGACAGCAGCGGTAGGTGAGTATATTATGACACTACATGCATATACACATATTCCATCAGTAAACAAATTAGTAAGACCTTCTTTAATGATGTCTATGGTGCAGCTGTTTTTTTGTTGTATTTCCTCTGTTTCTCTTCTGTACCCTCCTGTGGTATAGAGAGCTGCTTACAAGGATCCTGACCGCAGATGCATGTCATCCGTGGATCGAGCTGCCTGTATCAGACATCACATCTGTCCTATTAGTATTTGATGCGGCTCAGTCCCCGACATCTATTAATGTTTTTCTCTGAATCTCCGTAGCGTTTTAGGGTCACAAATGCCTGGCTGTGATCATACAGCCACTGCCTGGTACAGGCTGCCCACGACTTATGGGTATCAGCTGTCAGGGTCACACATACCTGGCTGTGATCATACAGCCACTTCCTGGCACACGCTGCCCACGGCTCATGGGTATCAGCTGTCAGGGTCACACATACCTAGCTGTGATCATACAGCCACTGCCTGGCACACGCTGCCCATGACTCATGGGTATCAGCTGTCAGGGTCCCACATACCTGGCTGTGATCATACAGTCACTGCCTGTTACACGCTGCCCACGGCTCATGGGTATCCGCTGTCAGGGTCACACATACCTGGCTATGATCATACAGCCACTCCCTGGCACACGCTGCTCATGGCTAATGGGTATCCGCTGTCAGGGTCACACATACCTGGCTGTGATCATACAGCCACTGCCTGGCACACGCTGCCCATGGCTCATGGGTATCAGCTGTCAGGGTCACACATACCTGGCTGTGATCATACAGCCACTGCCTGGTACAGGCTGCCCACGGCTCATGGGTATCCGCTGTCAGGGTCACACATACCTGGCTGTGATCATACAGCCGCTGCCTGGCACACGCTGCCCACGGCTCATGGGTATCCGCTGTCAGGGTCACACATACCTAGCTGTGATCATACAGCCACTGCCTGGTACAAGCTGCCCACGGCTCATGGGTATCAGCTGTCAGGGTCACACATACCTGGCTGTGATCATACAGCCGCTGCCTGGCACACGCTGCCCACGGCTCATGGGTATCCGCTGTCAGGGTCACACATACCTAGCTGTGATCATACAGCCACTGCCTGGCACACGCTGTCCATGGCTCATGGGTATCAGCTGTCAGGGTCTCACATACCTGGCTGTGATCAGACAGCTACTGCCTGGTACACGCTGCCCACGGCTCATGGGTATCCGCTGTCAGGTTTCTTTTAAAGGAGTTGTGTGAAATACAATACATATACTGTAAAGAAATTGTCTGGCAAAAGGATCTAATGGGGGTTACATTTTGTAAAATTAACAATAAATTATTCACCTTTTCTGTCACCCTCCTGGATCCAGTGTCGCGGGCGGGTCCGGCGCTGCTGCGATGGCTGCTCGGTGGCTTGAGTGGTGGGCCGGATCCGGGGGCTCGAGCGGCACTCCTCGCCCGTGAGTGAATGGGGGTAGTTTGGTTTGGGGATTTGGTCCGTGACGCCACCCACGGGTTGTGGTGAGGTTGGACACCACCGCTGCTGGTAACGGGGATCCCGGGAGCGATGGCAGGGAGCAGCTGGGATGTTGTTCCCCCCTCCATGGGTAGGGGTTGGTGGTCCCGGGGCCCGGTGAGGTGACGGGGAGGCAGGGTTGGCAAGGTGCAGGGTCGCCTGGACTGCGCAGCGTGGTGCTGGACGGCACGGTTGTACTCACTCAGCCACAAACGTACACAAAGTCTCTGGTAAACCAAACGGCTGGATGGACGGGTCCCGCAGCCGGCTGCTGTGACTTCTCCCGGACGGTTGGTGGTGGCTGCCTTTCCCTGCACCTTTGTGTATGTTTGATCCCGATGGATTCCCACCGGTAACCCGCTCCCCAGCGTGTATATGTGCCGGAGGAGCCCTTTTGCCCGCAGGCTCTGGCCCTTGGAACTCTAGCTGTGGCGGTAGGTGTATTTCCTTTTGCTGGTCAGACGGTTGCCTTCAATCGGGTCTTGGCTGTTAGGAAACCCCTGGGGTTCCGGTCACTGACGGATTTGACCTCTAATGGCGACTCCAAGCCTGGTCGGGGTCCGTAGGCCCTGCCTGTGTGTGCTGGCTTCACTTTGCTCCCCGGTTCGGTACCGGCGGGCCACCGCCCGTCCCCGGTCCTACGGTTCCGCGTCGATCGGCCTCTCCTGCAGACGGCCACCACCGTCTGCCAACCTTGCTCTTGGTGCCCGGGCCACACACCCGGACACGGTCAGTTTACTCCTCCACTACTACTTCACTCCTTTCACTTGCACTTCCCTAACTGAACTCTCTTCCTTTCCCGCCTCCAGGACTGTGAATTCCTCAGTAGGTGGGGCCAACCGCCTGGCTCCACCCCACCTGGTGTGGACATCAGCCCCTGGAGGGAGGCAACAAGGATTTTGTGTCTGGCTGATGTGCCTGTCTCAGGGTGGGGGTGTGTGTTGTAGTACCTGTGACGACCTGGCTAGTCCAGGGCGCCACACCAGCGCAGGCCGTCCTGTGATCTGAGTAGCGTTAGTTATGTCACTGTTCTACCAGTCACACAACCACTGCAACTTATTATCGGCTGCAGTGCTCAGGTGACTTGAACTGCAGGCATCACAAGCTGCAGCGGTCTTGTGTCCCATAGAACAGTGACATAATTAATGCTGCACAGAGCACATGACGGCCGGCGCTGGATCCAGGGGGGTGATAGCAGGTGAATGCAATTTATTTTGTTATTTTTACAGAATCTGGCCTCCAGGTAATGACCTTTTGTCTGGACAATCCCTTAATAAACTATAAATCTCATCATTCTTGCACCTGACAGCTCTAGTGTTCCATTCCCTGATGTTTCTATTTACAATGGCTGCAGACATCACAGCCCAGGTGCCCCATGTGACCGCTGCAGACAATCACTGGTTTCAGACTCTTGAGCCGTATACCACTGACAGGGTATGGTTCCACTTGCATATGACTCGTGCAGTCTCACATCGGTATCACCCGACACAGCGCACACTCTCCTGACATGAACACCTCAGCTACATGGAAATACATGCAGCTGACCCGCTCCTATCAGGAGACTGTGCGCCGTGCTGGGTATACCGATGTGAAACTGCACGAGTCATACGCAAGTGGAACCATTTCCCACAAGCTGCAAAATACACAGAGCATTCAAGCTGTGCCATCTGCAATGTAAATAGAAGCATTGGAGACAGCGCTGAAGTTCCAGCAATGCCATGTGCCCACGGGAGAACGTACCTGCGGACTTTTCTGCAGGTTCACACAGCAACTCACCGGAATCCGCAGCTATCCATCGCTGCGGTATATCTGCGGAATTGTTGCGGTAAACATGCGCAAAAAGTGCGGAAATCGTGCGGAATTCCAACGGATTTTCCACCCTGTATCTCTATAGTGGAAAGGCAGGTAATCCGCAGGAGAATCCGCATGAATAATGGACATGCAGTTAGGCGCGGCTGCGGGAAATCCGCAACATTTTCCGCAGCCGCAATATCCACAGCATTGATACAGCACTGCCCAAATCCCATAGGATAGCATGGGGAGTGTCTCTACCTGCATGAACCTGCGGATTTATCTGGAAAATCCAGATATTTTCTCCTGTGGGCACATAGCCTAACATAGAAGGCGGCAGGACTGTTCTGTGTTACATTCAGCTGGCAAATATGGAACTTATTTATTGTTTAGATTTAGCAGTTGTGTCCTAAACTAGGAATAAACAGTAGAATCTATATGTTTACATCATTTTGTTGTGATATGAAGGGGGGGCCCGAAAAGATTTCTTGCACAGGGGCCCCCTACAGTCTGTGTCCGCCCCTGCCTCCATCACTGTGCATTATGACGTGAAGAAAACAGATGTACATGGAGAAACATGAGGTTCACTCCTTCCTGTAGTTTAATTTCCCAAAAGGAGTTGGCGGCTGCTTTTCTTATCAGGTATCAACATACAAGCCCGTTCACACTGCTGTATTATGACTCCCATATGTATGCAGCTGTAATACGGCTCCCAGACTGTGGTGTAGCATGGGTTTGCCATTGTGGCGCCCTGGACAAGCCAGGTTGTCACAGAACAACACCAACACACCCCACACCCCGGTTAGGCCCACCGAAGCCAAACACAAAATCCTTGTTGCCTTCCTCCAGGGGCTGATGTCCACACCAGGGGGTGGGCCAGGCGGTTGGTCCCGCCCACCGAGGAGTTCACAGGCCTGGAGGCGGGAAAAGGAAGAGAAACAGATAGAGTTTAGAGTTTGAAGTGAGAGGAAGTAAAGTGGTAGAGGAGCAGACTGAAGGCGGTCCGGGTGTGTGGCCCAGACAGTACAGCAAGGTTGGCAGACGGTGGTGACCGTCTGCAGGAGAGGCCGATTAGAGTGAGCCGTAAGGACCGTGGACGGGCATGTAGCCCGCGGCTATAAAAGCAGGGACGCCAGGACTCTGCGGCCATCTTTTTGTTCCTGGAAGAGGCCGCCGCAGCGATGTATCAGCCGTCCCGTAGCACCGTAGCTCCTGCGCCTGGAACCGCGGTGTGGGTGGAGGTCCGGACCGCCCAGCTCCAACAGCGGCTGCAGATTCGGATGCAACTCCTCTTGGAGGAGTGGGAGGCCGACATGGCGGAGGTGGTGGTGGCCATACGGAGACACGAGGTGGAGGCAGTCTTGGAGGAGAGGGTAAGTGACCCACGCCCCTGTACCCCTAGTGGGTCGGTCATCGCGGCCGAGGGGCCCGGTCTACACCCGCTCGCCCTGCTACCTTCCACGCTACCAGTGTTGGCTGATGCTGCCGCGCCACTAGGTGACCTTCACCACCGGTAGCGGAACCCCGCCCATCCGCCCAGGCGGACCGATCTGTAGCCGAGGCCCGTGACCATGCAGCACCGCTTCCTTGGAAGACGCCGAAGGCCGAGCCCGTCGTTGAAACTGTACCGGAGGCACCGCTGATCGTGCCTGACCCCGCATCCGCCCCGGTAGCCCGTCTCATGCAGGAGGAGGCGGAGATCTGGCGGGAGAGGACCCCTGTGCCCATTCCCCACACCTCAGCTGAGGTTGCGCCGGGTTGCCGCTGCAAGGCAGCACCCCAGGCCAAGTCACCGCGGGACCTTCCACCCAGATTGCCAGTGGTGGGCAGTGTCCAGAAGGTCTCGCGGGGCCCGACCCATGCGCAGGGGCTCGCAGCGGCCCCGTATTGGGACAGGGAACCGACATCGCTGGGCCTGGAGATTGCCGAGAGGGAGAGAATGAAGGCGGAGCTGGTGGCCCGCACGATTCGGGAGAAAGAAACCCTTCGCCAAGCAACCTTCCGTGTCCGGGGCCCACTCTATGAAGGACAAGTGAGGAGGTTTGACGTCCGTCGGGGCTATGGTTTTATCTATGAACCGGGCCTGGAGGCCGAAGTTTTTGTGGCCCGACGGGACGTCAATGCTCATTTGCCAGAGGATCACCCGGGCCGCAACCTGATGCCGGGAGACTTGGTGCAGTACTCCAGGCACTGCGGGGAGAGGGGGTGGTTCGCGTTGGATGCGAAGCTGAGGGGCAGTCAAGAGGCCCGAGCATCTACCTAGCCCCCTCCCTTGGCCGACACCGAGGAGTCAGAGTGATGGCAGTGGAGCCCCGCTGCAAGTTGTCCCCGTTGGGACCACCAGTTTGAAATTTTGTGAATGATAAGAATAATTAACCGAAAGTTCACCTGATTAACTAACCTGATTGAACCGGTCGTTGCCGGCAACTGTTGTCCCCGTGGGAACTGTATGTAAACCAATGCGTAGAAACTGCTACGGACAAGCCCAAAAACTAGCAGGGCAACCACGAACTTGTGGTATGTAAATAAAAATGTTGGCTTGAAACTGTGACCGCCTCCGGAGAGGCAGTTTTGGGAGGAGGGGCCTGGAGGAAAGGGATGGCCCAGACCCGCCACTACCGTAACCGGTGGCGATCCTCCGGGGGGTTCAGGGGTCCCCATGGACGCGGGTCCCCTGAAAGGGACAGAAGCCGCTCGGGCAACTTGGTGCTGGACTGGGGACAAGGGGTGCTGCCCATTTGCTTAGGGGCAGCATCAGGGCCAGGTTGCTTGGGTGGGAGAGAGCGGAAGCCGTACCGTTAATAAAGACAACCGTTAGAAATGTTTAAGAAATGTGCCTCCCGATGTGGGAAGAATGCAAAATGTTTGTTTTACATGTTTTACCGTTTTATCTTTACAGTTAAAATAAAACCGGTGATGGACGGGCAGCCCGCGGACGGTCTGCATTTTACTAAGGGGGAATGTGGCGCCCTGGACAAGCCAGGTCGTCACAGAACAACACCAACACACCCCACACCCCGGTTAGGCACACCGAAGCCAAACACAAAATCCTTGTTGCCTTCCTCCAGGGGCTGATGTCCACACCAGGGGGTGGGCCAGGCGGTTGGTCCCGCCCACCGAGGAGTTCACAGTCTTGGAGGTGGGAAAAGGAAGAGAAACAGATAGAGTTTAGAGTTTGAAGTGAGAGGAAGTAAAGTGGTAGAGGAGCAGACTGAAGGCGGTCCGGGTGTGTGGCCCGGATAGTACAGCAAGGTTGGCAGACGGTGGTGACTGTCTGCAGGAGAGGCCGATTAGAGTGAGCCGTAAGGACCGTGGACGGGCGTTGGCCCGGCGGTACCGGGCCGATGAACAAAGAGAAGCCAGCACCATCCGGCAGGGCTTACGGATCCCGACAAGGCTAGGAGTCGCCGTTGAATTTGTCAAATCCGTTAGCGAAGGGAACCTCCGGGGTTTCCCAGCAGTCAAGACCCGATTGAAGGCAACCGCTCAAACCGTAGAGGGAAACACAGTCACTGCCAAGGCTAACGTTCCCAGGGCCAGAGCCTGCGGGCAAAAGGGGCTCCTTCAGCACCCATCCAAGCTGGGGAGCAGGTTACCGGTGGGAATCCATTGGAACCGTACACACTACACAGGTGCAGGGAAAGGCAGTCACCATCAACCTGCCGGGAGGAGAAACACCGCAGCCGTCTGTGGGACCCGTCCATCCAGCCGTTTGTTTTACCGGAGACTTTGCATTCGTCATTGGCTGAGTGAGTACCACCGTGCCGTGCGGCACAGCGCTGCCCCTGCGACCCTGCACCTCACCAGGCCCCGTAACCCGCCTGCCATCCATCCCTACCCCTCACCGGGCCCCGGGAAAACCAACCCCCTACCCATGGAGGGGAGAACCAACATCCAAGCTGCTCCCTGTCATCACTCCCGGGATCCCCGTCCAGAGCAGCGGTGGTGTCACCAATCTCACCACAACCGTGGGTGGCATCACGGACAATATCCCTAAACCAAACCACCCCCTTTCACTCACGGGCGAGGAACGCCGTTCGAGTCCCCGGGGTCTGGCCCACCGCTCGAGCCACCACCGAGCAGCAGCAGCAGTAGCCGGACCCGAGCAGTGGGTGAGCGCAGCGTCCCCTCCTCCGCCCGCGACACCATCACACTGGGCAAGTATCTTGCTCCTCTTAACCAGTGGCCCGGTAGCCCTCACCGAGTGCCTTCCACCAGTCCAGTATTGAACTTCTTATTCCCCAAGTATATGTATTGAAAGGGAACCTGTCACCAGGCTTTTTTCACCCAATCTGAAAGCAGCATAACGTAGGGGCAGAGATTCTGATTCCAGCGATGTGTCACTTACTGGGCTGCTTTAGTGTAGTTTTGATAAAATCACTGTTTAATCAGTAGGAAATTATCATTAGAGGACTTGTTGTTGTGCTGCTGGTAGTCCAGCATATTCATGAGCTCCTGCATAACTTCTAGATCTGCAGCAGAGAAAACATTGATGTTTTCAAAATGCCAGCAAACAGCTCAGTAAGTGACACATCGCTGGAATCAGGGTCTCTGTCTCTACATTATGCTGCTCTCAGATGGTGGAGTAAAAACCTGGTGTGGTGACAGATTCCTTTTAAAGAGTAGCTAGGCTTTTATAAGGTTTTTTAATTAGCATAAAGACCTCAAAAGCATTAATTACAAGGCAGTGAATTAACTTTATGATAGAATCTTCCTAATTCTATAGTTGAAATGAATTTTATTGTTATATTATTAACAAAAATGGGTGTTATTAGGCACCTAAGAAGAGTTAATACCACAAGAATGCTGCCCTGAATGCTCCTATCAGATAAGTGATTGACAGCTTAAATAATATATGGATTTGAGTGCAATATATATGTATTAGTCGAGTAAGGTCACACAATATCATTACAGGGAGATTAGGAACAGATTGGAGGGACGGTCGTCGTGGAATGGGGGCACCACTCAAACCCTAAGGTGCATGTAACCTTATTGTTATATCTCCATTGACAGGTGGTGGACAGCCTCCTCTGAGGAATAATTAGATTGCCCACTAACACTGTCATGGATAATAACCCCTATTGGTGACTCTTGTTTAGGGTTCCATACCCAGGATATCCTATAGTCTGGTCTATGTTTCTTACTCTATTTGTCTTCGGTGTGTGGGAGGGTATTTGAATTTTTTAATAATATAACTATAAAATTAATTTTATATAGTTTTGTCACATCTTTGTGCACTTATAATTACAAGCAGATCAGTAGGGGTTCAGATCCTTAAACCTATACCAATCATTCAATCTTCCCCATATATATTCTATCACACGATTCAATATTTTTGAATGCAGAGAACAGCAGGAGCAATGTGTTTGTCGCCAGCTGCTGTGCTCTGCATTAGCAGCTACTGAGATGACAAAGCTGGCTTCATTATAGTGAGTGTTATCATCTTACCTGCCAGTCACTCACTGCACCCATATGCCACCCAGGGAGAAGCTCAGGGGAGTTGTGCAGAATGTTATGCTGCCCTCAAGCGGGGCCTGCTGACCAGCGCTGTGGAGTCGAAGTCATGGAGGTGGAGTCGAAATAAAATTGACCAATTCCAACTCCTAAAATATATAATAAATTGGGTACAGCTGTACAGTACAGTATGTAATGAATATTTTTTCATAAGAATTTGTGAAAGTTATTAACTATCGTATAAATCTCTGTTCTATTCCTGATCAAAGGATCTAGGTTTTTAGTTGAGATGAATCTGTGCTGTGTACCGCCCCGCGGGCTCAGCTGCGACCGCCGAGCCTCTCGGATCCGTGCTCGTACTGCGGGTGGTGGCTCGAGCCTCTCACGGACTCGGGGGTCACGTCGCTCTGCAAGGGAGTTGGCGCTACACGCGGGGATTTGGGTGAGTAGTCTCACGGCCGGGCCGCGGTGGTTTAGTTTGGGATGATAGTTCATGACGCCTCCCACGAGTTGTGGTGATTGTAGACACCACCGCTGCGGTGAAGGTATGGTGGCTCCCGGGAGCGGTGTAATGGCGCAGCTAGGTGTTGACCCCTCCGTGGGTAGGGGGTGTTGGTCCCGGGGCCCGGTAAGCGAGGGCCAGGGTGCAGGGTGAAGTGTTGCGGTGCAGTGCGGTGCGGTGCCTGATGGCACTGGTGTACTCACTCTGACACAAGACACTGGAGTCTCTGGTAAACCAAATGGAGTGATGAACTGGGTCTGCAACCGGCTGCAGCTTCTCCCTGAATAGGTTGGTGGTTTCCGCCATTCTCCTGCACCTCTGTGTGTAAATGTTTGACTCCTATGCCTAGACACCGGTAGTCCGCTCCCCGACTTGCATATGCCGGAGGAGCCCGTTTGCCCGCAGACGCTGGCCCTTTGTGTCTCTATGCCTTGGCGGTGGCTTTACCCTGTATGGTTGGGCTGTTGTCTTCTAAAGGGACTTGTGTGGGATAGGTCCTTAAGTCCAGTCCGCAATCAGTTGATTCGACTCGGCCTTGTCGGTTCAGGGCTTTGTACTGGGTCTGAGTACCCTGCCTGGTGCTCCGGTATCCAGTTGGCTCCCCGGTTCGGTCCCGGCGGGCCACTACCCTGTCCCGGTCCCTTACTGTTCCACCGGTCGCATTCCCGGTCTCCTGCAGGCAGCCATCACCGTCTGCCTCCTTGCCAATGGCGACTAGGCTCCGACCCAGCCACCTGGTAGTCTGTTGGCAGCCTGGACACAGGACTGCCCGGAAACTTGACTGCTCTCGACTTGCACTTGAACTAGTGTGTCTGTTTTCCCGCCTCCAGGCCCGTGAACTCCTTGGTGGGCGGAGCCAACCACCTGGCTCTACCCCCCCCTGGTGTGGACATCAAACCTGGAGGGTGGTGACAAGGGTTTCTAGGTTGGCTGCTGTCACCTAGTCGGGAAGGGATGTGGTGTTGTGTGTGACTACCTGGGATGACCCGACTAGTCCGGGGCGTCACAGCTGCACTTCAGCTACATGATATAAGTAATGACACTCCTCCTCTACAGATAATAGTAAAAAAAAATACAAAGAGTTAAGCTGGGTTTACACACTGCAACATCTCAAACGACATCGCTCTAACGTCACCGGTTTTGTGACGCAATAGCGATGTTGTTTGCGATGTTGCAGTGTGTGAAACCTATCAGTGACCCGGCCCCTGCTGTGAAGTTGTAATTGTTACAAATCGTTCAGGACCATTCCTAGGTCCTTTGTTTCCCGCTGTGCAGCATGAAGTTTCAGTGTGTGAAGACTTTGCAGCGACTTTGTTAGCAACTTCCCTTTCAAAAGGCTGCTTATCAACGTCCCCAACAACCAGCTAGGTCGCTCTGCAGGTCCGGATCGCTGTTGCGTTGTTGGCCAGGTTTGCCTGTTTGAACGCTCACCAGAGACTTAACAGAGACTTAGGGAGGTCGCTATTGCGTCACAAAACCGGTGACGTTACAGCGATGTCCTTTGCGATGTTGCAGTGTGTAAACCCAGCTTAACTGTAATCTTCTCAGAACTGCTAGAGACTCTAGAGTGGACAGGAAAGTAGGATTAAGGTAAGAACTTCTTAAAGCAAGTCTAAACTTTCAATAAACAGCAAAATGATCCTTAAGAGTTAATTGATCTTGTTGAAGTTGCTTCACATCTCTCTCCTATCACATTCGCTGTGTTGTGCACATGCTGCAGCCGGCAATAAGAGATAGTCTGCAAGAAGGACATGCTGCAACTGTGATTGGCAAAGTGAAGAAATTGGTTATTGCTGCAAGAACCCATAAAATTGATTCCATCTTCAAGAGACTGCTGGAAAAAGGGCAATTGTCGATTAAGCCACTCGGTTGCAGCACTTATTTAATAATTGAGTGATTGCTTGAGCTGAAACCCTTTCTTGTAGACATGGCCAACCCTCAGGTAACACTAAATGAAGGTGGCTGAATTGAAGGAATTGCTTCATCACCCATTTACAGTGACTAAAAATTAGAAGCCAATGATTTAACTCCTGGAATTTTTATAAAGGAGTGGAAGAACTTGCTATTTTTCCTGTCCCACAGAGGAGGCTTAATTGCAGATTGAGACACTGCTATTAGAAAATAAAATTTTTCTGGCAGCTGTGTATGTGAAGCCAAGTTATCATATATTGCTGGATGATCAACAGCTTACTAAAAGAAAAGAAGCTCTGACAGAGGTAGCAGTTAGGATGAGTGGGCTACATGACAGCCAAGAGCAAGAGGACTTGGATCCTGCCAGTGCTACTGCTGCCGTATCTTCAGCCTCATTAGATGAGGAGTTTAATTTTGAAAAGTAGTTGGATAACATGGAGAAAGCAGTGTTGCCGCCAGGGCTGTGGAGTCGGAGTCGGTTTTCATTTTGGTGAAGTCAGAGTCGGAGTCGGTATAAAATGTACCGACTCCGACTCCTAAAATATATAATAAATTGGGTACAGTAGTTCAATGCAGAATGTGCTGAATATTTTTTCATAGGAATGTGGGAAAGTTATGAAATGTCCTATAAATCTCTGTTTTATTCCTGATCTAAGGCTACATTCACACACAGAGTTTTTGCTGCGTTTTTTGAGGATACGTTTTTCAGCTGCAAAAGCAGATCAGCTTTTTAAAAAACCACATCACCTGAAAGGTTTTTGAGCTCATAGATAATATTTTCAATAGAAAAAGCAGATTAGAAAAACGACACAGAAACTGACATGTTCATTCTCTATGAGAATCTCTGTGAAAAATGGATCCTCACAAAACGATATGTCTGAATGTCTTATCGTGAAACCCATTGACTTTGCTGGGATGCCCAGAGTCACTGCATTTCACTGCAAAAAACGGATCCGCAAAAATGCTGTGTGAATGTATGTAGCCTGAGGATCTAGGCTTTGTCTTAGCTGAGATAAGTCTGTGCTGCACTTGAGCACCAGTGAAGCTCCTCCTCTACAGGCAAAGGTAAAAAGTAACCACACTCAGAAAGAAGGAAGGCTGCACTCATCTGAGAATTGCTAGAGTGAACAGGAGACAAAATTAAGGTCATTACTTCTTAAAGCATAAACATTCAATAAACTGTGCATAAATCAGTAGTCCAGTATACTGTATGTTCTCTCTGTATGCTGGATGCTTGTTTGTTTTTTCTTTGAGCTCATGTACTTTTGGGAGGATCGCTTCTATACAATATACATACAATATACAGGGAAAATACAGCAACAGGATTGATGAGAACTTGTATACACTGTGTTCCAAATTATTATGCAAAAAATATTTTTTCATATTTTCCTAAATTAAATTTATGAATTGCAGTCATTGTTATTTTCCAGTCATCTACTATTTGAATATAATTGAAATGTTTTTGATCAAACTGCCTATGAAAACAGTATATTTTTAAAAATAATAAAAAATCAAAATGCACTCAAAATGCATGTTCCAAATTATTATGCACAATAGAGTTTTCAACCTTTTTATTTTTATTTTGAAAAACAAAATGGTCAATTGTGAAATTATAAGCATTATCAGCTTATTACAAGATTAAATCAAACAGTTTTCAAGTCAAAACTTAATTCTAGGTGATGTTACATTTGCACATAGGACCCCTTGTTTGAAAGAAGCTTCTGAACTCTCATCCATTGAATTTGTCAGTTTTTGGATGGTTTGTGCTCCAATTGTTTTGCATGTGGACAGAATACCCTCCCAGAGCTGTTGCTTAGATGTGAACTGCCTCCCGCCATCATAGACAATCCTTTTGATGATGCTCCAGAGGTTCTCAATGGGGTTGAGGTCAGGGGAAGATGGTGGCCACACCATAAGTTTGTCCTCTTTTATGCCCATAGCAGCCAGAGATGCAGATGTGTTATTTGCAGCATGAGACGGTGCATTATCATGCATGAAAATGATCTTGCTGCGGAATGCACGGTTCTTCCTCCTGAACCATGGCAGGAAGTGCTGTTTTAGAAACTCCACATAGATTATGGAGTTCATCTTTACCCCTTCAGGGATCCTAAAGGGGCCGACAATCTCTCTACCCATGATTCCAGCCCAAAACATTACTCCACCTCCTCCTTGTTGGCGCCTTAGTCGTGTTTTCATGGGGTGTCCATCAACCAGCTATCCTCTACTCCATCCATCTGGACCATCGAGCGTTGCACGGCACTCATCGGTGAACAAAACAGTTTGGAAGTCAGTCTTCACGTATCGTTTAGCCCACTGGAGCCGTTTCTGCTTGTGTGCAGTGGATAGAGGTGGTCGACAGGATGGCTTACACACAGCTGCAAACCTCTGAAGGACTCTACATCTTGTTGTTCGGGGGACGTTGGAGGCTCCAGCAGCTTTAAAAACTTGTCTGCTGCTATGACAAGGCATTTTAGCAGCTGCTCTTTTAACCTGATGCAATTGACTGTTGGAAAGAGTCCTCAATTTCTCCTTATCAGCACGCACACGCGTGTGCTGTGAAGCAGCTACATACTTCTTGATTGTGTGATGAAGTGTCTTGGCAGTGTTGATTGTAGTCATGCCTTGACCTAAATACTCCACAATTTGTTACATGGTTGCTTCTCAGCAGCCGACACATCCTTTTTCTTTCCCATTTTGGCAAAAAATGTAGGCTGCTTAATAATGTGGAACAGCCTTCTTAAGTAGTCTTGCCTTTATTTGGACACACCTGCCAGACTAATGTGCACAGGTATCTGCAATTGCTTTCAGTGATATAAAGAGCCCTGACACACATCACCAGGGCCAGATTAAGGTTGGTGGGGGCCCCTGGGCAGAAAATCTGGTGGGGGCCCCATAACGTTAACATTTTTAGCCATAACAGTAGAGCGCGATAGCTGTAGCATTTAGATATAAATCCAATGAAGATTTATCTTATCCTGTTCTGCCACATTCAGTTTTACAGCACTACACTACACACACAGTCCAGGATCACTCACAGCCGTCACTAATACACAGAAAGTAGAGTTAAGCCTGCTTTACACGTTTCAATTACACATGCGATCTCGTATGCGATCGCACCCGCCCCCATCGTATGTGCGTAACAGGCAATTTGTTGCCCGTGTCGCACAAACGATTAACCCCCGTCACACGTACTTACCTTCCAAATGACCTCGCTGTGGGCAGCGAACATCCACTTCCTGAAGGGGGTGGGACGTTCGGCGTCACCGCGACGTCACACAGCGGCCGGCCAATAGAAGCGGAGGGGTGGAGATGAGCGGGACGTAAATATCCCGCCCACCTCCTGCCTTCCGCATTGCCGGCGGGTGCCGCAGGACGCAGTTAAGCTGTGTTCATTGTTCCCGGGGTGTCACACACAGCGACGTGTGCTGCCTCAAGAACGATGAACAACCGGACGTTCAATTTTTAGAAAATGAACGACGTGTATGCGATCAACGTTTTAACGCACAATCATGGTGGCACGTAGCTGTCACACACTACAATATCACTAACGATGCCGGATGTGCGTCACTTACGACGTGACCCTGCCGACACATCGTTAGATATATTGTAGCGTGTAAAGTCCGCTTTACTCACATATTTTTTATTGATCCCAATGTTAAGGCAGCGAGGGTCGGCTCCATGTTTTTGTGGCCTCCGGGTGAAAGAGTCTCAGTGGGCCCCATCCACACACAGACACGCACACACACATACAGGCATACGTATATACATATTTGAAGACAAATTCAGAAAAATACATATAAACAGACAAATATATGCACAGTCATATACACTGACATACATGCAGACACAGACGCATTAGGGCTCGTGTGCACGTTGCGTAATTCCATGCATTTACGCTGCGTATAGTACTTCAGTGTAAATGCATGCGTCCTGCGTCCCCAGCACGATCTGTGTAGATTGTGCATGATACATGCGCACGTTGCTTTTATGAACGCAGCGATTTGGGTGCTAAAATGTGGACCCAAATCTGTGCATTCATAAAATGAGCATGTCAATTATTCCGTGCGCTATGGATGCAGCTCCCACTCTCTCTATGGCGGGGACAGCAGCCATAGCGCATGAAATCGGCTTTTTTTGTACAGAAAAGCTGCATCCATTATGCAGTGTTTCTGCAGCGATTTGACGCGCACATGTGCTGTCAAATCGCTGCAGAATATTCAGCAGTTACTTGCGCTTGAGCCCTTACAGGTATTAATATGGGGAAGTCGCCAGCAGCCTCACTCACCTCTCCCGCTTGTTTCTGTCCAGCTCCTTCAGGACATGTGGCTGTTTCACGATGGCTGTCACTAACACACATGACTGCACTGCTGTATACATATCACAGGAGGGGCTGGGCGCTACAATATATACATTACAGGAGGGGCAGCGGGCATAGACGTTACTGGAGTGGCAAACAGCTCTGGTGGTGTACTCATTACTGGGATGGGTGACATAGCGCTCTGGGGAACCCATATAGTTCTGGGGGGGGGCGCACAGACTGCTCTAATTCATATATACACACACACACACACACAGTACTGCTTCTTACACACACAGCTCTGACACACACACACACACACACACTGCAATGCACCCCCTATCACCCCCTACACACACACACACAATACAATGCACCCCCCATCACCCCTACACACACACACACAATACAATGCACCCTCCATTACCCCTCCCCCCACACACACACTACAATGCACCCTCCATTACCCCTCCCCCCACACACACACTACAATGCACCCTCCATTACCCCTCCCCCACACACACACAATACAATGCACCCTCCATTACCCCTCCCCCCACACACACACACAATACAATGCACCCTCCATTACCCCTCCCCACACACACACACACACAATACAATGCACCCTCCATTACCCCTCCCCCCACACACACACAATACAATGCACCCTCCATTACCCCTCCCCCCACACACACACAATACAATGCACCCTCCATTACCCCTCCCCCCCCCACACACAATACAATGCACCCTCCATTACCCCTCCCCCCCCCACACACACACACAATGCACCCCTCATGACCCCTCCCCCCACACACACAATACAATGCACCCTCCATTACTCCTCCCCCACACACAATACAATGCACCCTCCATTACCCCTCCCCCCACACACAATACAACCCTCTTCACCCCCTACACACACAAATTACACTGCCCCATCACTACACACTCCTGCCTCCCTCGGAATACAGTGCTCCTCCTCTGCCTGTCACAGAGCTGTGTCTCCTTCACAAATGTTCCCCGTTATGTGTCCTATGCCCCTCCTCACTCATCCCCATTAATTAAACCTGTCTCTTCAGCTCCTTCATGGAGCGCTCACTTCCTCATGTCCCCAGTGTGGCGCCGGCAGCACTGTGATGACGTCAGCAAGGTGCTGATCTCATCACGTTGCTGCACGTCGGGGGCGGGGCCCAGTCCCAGCGCGCTGTTCAAATGTATTTACATCTGAAAGACGCAAATACATTTGAATAGGAACGGAAAGAGGAAGCTGCGGTGATCGGCTCTGCTGCGCTCCTCTGCAGTGTACATGCCGGCACACAGCACACAGCAGCGCCGGCACAGCGCGCTGCCTCCTGCTCCTGCTAGTGTGCCTGGCATGTACACAGTGTAGAGGAGCGCAGCGGGGACAGCAGACAGCGGCCCACCACACCGTGCCCCTGCTTCTAGGGGGGGCAGCTGCCCCCCCCGCCCCTCGCTGGGTACGGCCGCAGCACATAGCAGAGGGGAGAGGGTGTGAAAAAAAAAATGCTGACAGGTGCCTAGTGCCAAGTATGGTGGGGGCCCCCTTAGAAGCTCTTTTGGTGGGGGCCCCTGGGCTTCAGCCCCGCCTATAATCCGGCCCTGCACATCACCATCAATGAGTTTAAATGACAAACAAAACATTTCTAACCTTATCACTCCTAAACTCTTTTTGCATAATAATTTGGAACACAGTATAGGTACAGAGGTACAGAAGTTATTAGCTCTGTTATCAGTTTCTTTGCTCCCTCCCTCCTCCCCTCTTCATAGACTGAAGCAATCTGATGTGAAACATTTAGTGAGCTGTACCCAATAAAAGCCTGAGATTGGAAATTCAAAGTAAAGTTATCTAATGACATTTTACAAACTTTAGATTTGTCATCTGTACTATTGATTTATGCAAAGTTTGTTTTATTTCTATCTAAAATTATACAGTGGGGAAAATAAGTATTTGATACACTGTCGATTCCCACCGACAAAGAATGGAGAGGTCTGAAATTTTTATCATAGGTATGTACCGCCCCGACGTCAGGAGCCGGGCTGTTCGGATCCGGATCTGCGGTGTGGCTCGAGGGGTCAACGAAACCCGGGGGTCTCGCGGACACTTCGAAATAAAAAGGGATTTGTTGGTATGTTGGGATATTGTATACAGTCCGTGACACCACCCACGGTGCGTGGCAAATTGGGGTACCACCGCTGCTATTAGGGAGCACCCGGGGCGTTGGGATGGCAGCTAGCTGTTGTTAACCCTCTGTGGATAGAGATGGATGCCCCGGGGCCCAGTGTCTCTGTGCTGAGGATAGTGATTGCAGGGGCCGCGTGCCCGGACGGACCGGGGAATGTTGGTGTACTCACTATTGAAGAAATCACACAAGTCCATGGTAACCAAGGTGCCAGTGGCCGGAGCTCCGCGGCCGGGTGTATTCTGGTCCCTCACCTGGGGTGATGGTCTGTGTCACTTTCCTCTGCACTGTGTTTGTGGTGTGGTGAACTTCCCGGTGTGGAACACAGGAGTCTGCTCCGGGTACTTTTGCTGGGAGCCTTGCCTACTGACGCTGGCCCATGGGATATACCGGGCCCTGGCGGATGCCCTATCCCCCGCGGTGGGCTGTTGTCTGCTTTTGGGACTTTGGTTGGGACAGGACCTATAATCCTGCCCTCAATTGGTTAATTAGCTAGGCCGTTGGTTCCGGTCCTGGCTTCAGGATCCAAGTACCCCCGCTGTGCACGGTTTCCAGGTCGGTTCTCCGGTGTCGGTACCGGCGGGCTCCGACCCTGTCCCGGTCCACCTCGGATCTCCGGCAGCCATCTTCCCATCTCCTGTCAGACACTGACCACTGTCTGCCACCTAGCCAGAATGCCGGGGCTCCAACCCCGATGCCTTTGCTCTCAGACTTTTCTCACACTCTCTACTCCAACTTGGAACCTCCACCTTGAACTCCAAACTTAATCAATTTCTCTCTTTTCCCGCCCCCGGGTTCTCTAGACCCCTAGTGGGCGTTCTCCATCCGCCTGGTCCCGCCCACTGGTGTGCCTGTCCTACCCCGGGGGGGGGGTGGTGACTGGGCTTTTGTTGGCTGGTGTAACCCTGTGAGGGATGGTGTTATGCGGGGGCCTATTCTATGTGTGACTACCTCGGACTCCAGGGCGTCACAGGTACACTTCAACTGATAGGAACAGAATCTATAGGAAACGTCTGACCTCTGCAATTGCAAACAAAGGTTTCTGTACCAAATATTAAGTTCTGTTTTTCTATTGCATCAAATACGTATTTTTTCACGCAATAAAATGCAAATTATTTAAATCATACAATGTGATTGTCTGGATTTTTTTAAATTCTGTCTCTCACAGGTGAAATGTACAATTTCAGACCTCTCCATTCTTTGTAGGTAGGAAAACTTGCAAAATTGTCAGTGTATCAAATACTTATTTTCCCCACTGTACATGGTTCCCTGTTCTTGCTGGAATTATAATATACATTATTTTTTTTTATAGGACAAAATTATTTTGAGAGTGAATTTATATGATTACAAAATGCCTAAGAAGCTCCCTATGGCTATGTGCCCACGGAAGTTTGTACCTACGGATATATCCGCAGGTACGGCCGCAGGTTTCCCGCAGCTTTTCGCCGGAATCCACAGCTATTTTTAGCTGCGGTAGTACAGCAAAATAGCTGCAGAAAACCTGCGGACATTCATGTGGATTACCTGCGAAAGTCCTGGCCCTATCTCCATAGTGGAGGGCCAGGATTTCTGCAGGTAATTCCACATAAATAATTGACATGCAATTATGTGCGGCTGAGGGACATCCGCAGCCGCTTGTATCTGCAGCGGGACATCCGCAGCCGCACGTATCCGCAGCATGGACACAGCACTCCTCATGTCCCATAGGATAACATGGGGAGTGTCTGTACATGCTGAAACCTGTGGATTTATGTGGAAAATCCAGAAAATCCGAGGATTTTCCGCAGATAAATCCGCAGGCTTAATCTCCCGTGAGTACATAGCCTATGAAGTCAGCTGTATTTGAGCATTTCACAGTGACTCAAGATGAAAAATATTTTGTGTGTCAATGTATGACAAGTGTATGACAAGTGACCCAGATGAAAACAAATGCTGTGATGATAAAATCAGTGCATACTCAGGCAGTGATAAAAATGCTCCTACAAGAGCTCCCAATCTAAAAAGACATTTACAACGCTTCCACCCAGACGTTTTCAAAGCTGTGACTGAGAAAGATAACAGCAGCACCAAGAAACCAGTGCCCAGCACTTCCTGCCAGACAAAGGTAGAGGAAAGAGCATCTCAAATATCATTAACAAGATATTTCATAAGTGACAAAGTTACTTTAACAATGACAGCAGATATGTTTAAAAGACAGCTCATACAGCTTGTTGTGAAGGACGGTGTGCCATTATTATTATTTGTACAACCAGCTTTTAGAGCTCTTAATGGAGAAATAGCCTGTAAACTTTGTGTTTCTCTGGAAAGAGAAAGCATTAGAAAATTAGTGATTGAAGAAGTCCTTAAACAAAAGGAAGATCTTAAAAAACGCTTCATGTTTTTTTTTATGTTCAATCTTTTTTATTAAGTATTTTTTCATAATTACAATAAACATCATGAGCATATATTGAAAACATTTACAAATTTCCAACACAAAAATGTACTGAACTGTTTAGTTATGTCCTTATGTGTCCTAAGACACAACTCCCTCTGTCCATTCCAAACAGTGCCCCCGTATCCCCATGACCTTCTGTAGCTGAGTTCATGCAATACAAGGAATGTAGCCACAAACGACTACATTTGGACTTCCTGGGTCACTAGGACAGTATATCTTAAGAAATATTATATTGTTCGTCACTTCCAGAGAGATTAAAGACTCCAACAAGATTATGGATATGAATGAGTAAAGAGCATTATAAAAGATACATATAAGAGAAAAGAGAAAGCAGGGAGGGGGCGAAGAGGGGGCGGGAGGGGGGGAGGGGAAGGGAAAGAGGTCACCTGGGGGACCCGTGACCAAGGGTCAAGCCGAAGCCCCTGTTCCTCCTTCCATATCTCTCCGCGCAAGCAGGTGTCCCTGTCCACCCATTTCAGGTTTCTTAAAAAAGCTTATGGAAATCCGTGGAGTCATGGAAACTCATCCACTCACTCCAGGTTGTATAAAACTTAGCTCCATATCCAGAGAGGTCAGCCGACATTTCCTCCATTCTGTAGATATCGGTCATTTCCGAATACCATTCTGTGATTGGAGGAATTGTGGTCGTTTTCCAATGTCTTGGAATTACCGAGTGGGCGGCTGTTATGCAGAATCTCAGGATGTCTTTCTTGTGGTAAGAGATTGACTGTGGCAAAATGGAAAGTAGGGCAATTTTAGGAGAACTCACCACCTGTCTCCCAGTTATGAGTCGGTAGTTGTCAAATACCTTAGTCCAAAAGGGTTTTATCAGCTGGCACTCCCACCAGATATGAATCATGGTGCCCTTCTCCTTGTTACACCTCCAACACACTTGGGAGACCTGTGGGAAGATCGCGTGAAGCTTTGACGGATATTGATACCATCGTGTTAATATTTTATAATTTTTCTCCTGGGCAGAGCATGCAATTGACATCTTGTGGCTGAATAAGAAACTTTTCGCCCACTCCTCCTGTGAGATGGTCTCCCCCAGATCCCGTTCCCAAGCCAGCTGGTAGTTTGTCTTATCAGCTCCCCCATGTCCGATGAGGACCTTATATATGAGGGAGATTGCATGATCCGGGGAGTCCCCCCTTTTGAACAGTTCCTCCAGTGGAGTAAGAGTTCTGCGGATCAGGCCCTCTGCCTCCCGTGCAGCGAGAAACGACCGCAGCTGTACGTATTCAAACCACTGCACTCCTCTCCCCATGGGCCGCAATCTGATATCCTGAAAGTCAGGCAGCTTACCATCCACGAGAATGTCTCCAACGCGGGTGTCCTCCACTGCCCTCCATCCGAGAAAAGCGCTCTTCCGATAACCAGGACAGAAAGAAGGGCAAGAAAAGAGAGGAGACAGGGGGCCTAGAGTGTTTGATGGAGCAAATTTGCCTGATACTGTGTGCCAAACTTTGAGGGTGTCCCTTGTGTATTTCGGTGCCGAACCCATCATGGAATTGTCTGGTAGTGGTATCCAGGGGAGATGGCCCAGAGGGACTGGAATATCTGTCTGTTCTATCTGTACCCATTGTTTATGTTTGTTTTGGAAAGTCCAATCCAGCACACGGACCAGAGCTGAGGCCTGGAAGTATGTTTTAAAGTCAGGGAGTCCAGCTCCCCCCTTTTCCTTTAGGCGAGTCAAGGAGCGCAACCCAATCCGAGGCCTCCTCCCCCCCCACACAAAGCGCACCAAAGCTGAACGTAGGCTCTGAAAAAACCCACTTGGGGGTATTATAGGGACAGTTTGGTAAATGTATAAAAAACGGGGTAAAATGTCCATCTTAATCACGTTCATCCTACCAAACCACGATAGTCTCAATCCATTGTAGGATGTTAGATTTTTAATTGTTCGGTTTAGCAGGGTTAGGTAATTAAGCGTGTATAATTTAGATAAATCTGCCGGAATGTACACCCCCAAATACTTCACTGCCTCAGGTTTCCACTTGAACGGGAAATTGGAGGCGATCCGACTAACCTCTGATTGGGGTAACGAGATATTCAAGGCCTCCGATTTAGAAAAATTGACCCTAAAATTACTTAAGTGGCCAAATCGTTCAAGTTCCTTCATCAATGATGGTAGGGAGGTGTGGGGTTGACTGACATATAATAATAAATCGTCTGCGTACAATGCCGCTTTATGATGGACTGAACCACATCTAATCCCCTGGATATCCTCATTTTTCCTAATGGCATTCGCCAAATGTTCCATAACAATTACATATAACAGAGGGGACAAAGGGCACCCCTGTCTGGTCCCGTTCTGTATGGCAAAAGAGGAGGACAACATACCATTGATCCGGACCCGGGCAGTCGGACCAGAGTATAGCGCAAAGATTTTTTGTAGGAACTTGGGACCCAATCCCAGTTGATCTAGGGCTGCTCTCATGAATCCCCAGTGGACCCGGTCAAAGGCCTTTTCTGCATCGATGGACAATAAGCCCATGGGGATTGATTCAAGCTTGGCCTTCGCTACCAGAAGTCCAGTCTTGATGGTATTATCCCTGGCTTCACGGCCTTTGACAAAGCCCACCTGGTCTGTATGTATACTCGGGGGCAGCAAGGGCGCCAATCTGTCCGCCAGTATCTTAGAGAAAAGTTTAATGTCAATGTTCAACAAAGATATGGGTCGATAATTTGCAGCATGTGCTAGGTCCTTCCCGGGCTTGGGGATTACACTAATGTGTGCCTCTAGGGACTGAGGAACGAATCCAACCTCTCCATCCAAGGAGTTAAACGTTCTGGCCATAATTGGGGCCAACTGTGCTCCGAACAGTTTATAAAAAGCCGGGGTGAATCCATCCGGTCCCGGGCATTTACCAGAGGGAGTGTGTCGAATAGCGGCACCTATCTCTATTTCTGAAATGTCCTCCTCCAAAGCCCCAGAAAGCAAGACATCCAGAGGGGGGAGGGCAGTATCTCCTACATATTTTCTTATTTTTTCCCCTAATTCCGTTGGGGCGAGGTCCGCGAACTGACCCTTAATGTTATATAACTTGTCATAGTATGATTTGAAGACTTCAAGGATCTCCCCTGGATCGTGTGTGTTCCCATCTCTCTGTGTCTTGATAAATGGGATGTATGAAATGGCAGCCCTGGGATGTAGCATGCGTGCCAGAGGACGTCCGCATTTATCTGCCGCCTCATAAAAGAATCGCTTCATACGTTCTTTCTGATACAAATACCTCCGGTCCAGAAGGTCCTTAAGCGCAGCTCGCTTTTGAATAAGGTCAGCCATATCCGTTGGGGCGAGCATCTGCTTATGCCGAAGCTCCAATCGGTGAATCTGCTGCAATAAACCGTTCACCTCCTCTGTCCTTTCTTTTTTAAGTCTGGAGCCGTGCTTAATCAGCACTCCCCTCAGGACGCATTTCAATGTTTCCCACTGGACCGGAGGTGATGTTGGATCTCCTTTATGTACCTGGACGAAGGACTCTATTGTGTCCTGCAACTCTTTCTGGCATATGCTATCTTTGAGAAGATTGCTATTTAGCCTCCATGTCCATGGGCGCTGAGTGACAGGGGGGATCTGTAGGGACAAGTAAATTGGGGCATGGTCTGACCAGAATATATCTCCAATTTTAGCTATCGGTTGCCAAGAAAGGGCTCGCTGTCCCACCAAAAAGAAGTCAATTCTAGAGTATGTATTATGTGGGGGGGAGAAGAAAGTATAGTCCTTACCCTGTGGATTCAGAATGCGCCAAATGTCTATCAGCTGGAGGGCATGGAGGTCCCGCCTCAAAGAACCCATCTCGCGACGCCGACCTGGGCCTCTTCCAGAGGAGGAGTCTACTGCTGGATTTAGGGTAAAATTAAAGTCCCCGCCGATAAGCAGCGTCCCCTCTGCGAAGTCCGCCAGTGTCTTCAGGAGAGATCTGCACATAGAGACCTGGTTATTGTTTGGAAGATACCAATTAGCAATGCTAAACACCATATTGAATACCCTCAATTTGAGGAACACGTATCTACCTTGGCTATCTATGCATGTATCAATGATCGTATGCGCAAGCTGTTTATGTATTGCTATAGAGACTCCCTTAGACTTAGCCTCCGGGTTAGTGCTGTGGTACCATACGGGGTAGAATCTATCTTTAAATGCTGGTATATTGCCGGTTTTGAAATGCGTCTCCTGCAACAGGAGAATTTGTGTCCTCTGTTTGTGCATGGAGTAAAGGACCTGCGAGCGCTTCTGTGGGATATTGAATCCCCTTACATTGAGTGAACATAATCTAAGGGCCTCCATCTCCCCGTCTATAGGTCCCCCAAGGAACAGGAAATTATTATTGTCAGAAAGGGGCGAGGAAGAGGGGGGGGGGTAAGGGGGGGGGGGGGAGGTGATGTGCAGAAGGGAAGAGAGGAGAAGAGGTAGTACAACTACTAAGGAGAGTTAGCGATAGGACTAGTTATAGATGGGAGCAAGGAAGAGAGGAAAGAAGGAAAAAGAGAAGAGGAAGAAAAAAAGAATGTAAAAGAGGAAATAAGAAGAAAAGGGAAGAAAAAGACTAAGAAAAAGAAGATAGGCCCTCAACAATAGTATTAGGCCGTGGTCTTGGGGTCAGTATAACCTACACCTGCCCGCAGCGTGTAGAACCCCGGTGGGGAGTAGTCTTTCAAAAGAGGCCCGTCTCCCCCGAACAGGCCCCAGACCCCTTAAACTGAAGTATTTTAAACTAGAACAATATTTGAGGACGACACACCTTCACCCCACTTATCATTGAACTTCAAATAACTGTTAGTAATTAACTAGTAAGACATCAAAAATATTTAGCTATTATTACGTTCCTGAGACTGATGGCTCAGGTCAGAACTTAGCCGAAATAAATTCTGAATCAACTCTAAACCGGCCTGCAAGATCTGGATTCAACAACATGTCCAAGACTGGAAAGGGTGGGATGATCTCACTCCCCCTCACAGTCAGCTGGTGTCATTTCCACCCCTTTCTTTCGCTGTGAGCCCCGATTTTTCCTACGAGTAATTTCTCGTCGCGGTAGAGGGTTGGTGGTTGACTCTCCAGGGAGGCTGTGCACTCGTGGCCACTCCTTGTCTGAGATATGAACGACCGGTAATCCGAGGGCTGCACAAAAGGATGGAATATCCATTAGAGAATGGAGCACATGAGAACCTCCAGCATGTCGAACCTGTAGTTTAAAGGGGAAACCCCAAGAATACAGAATATTTCTCTGTCGTAGAACGTCCAGTAGAGGTCTCAGGGCCCTGCGCTTCTGTAGAGTGTGCCTAGACAAATCCGGGAGTAATTGGATCGGTGTATTCTTAAACAAGACAGAGTCCCTTTGCCTAGCTTTGGCCAGGATTTCTTCTTTTTTTTTATACTTATGGACTCTACATATTACATCCCGAGGATTAGCATTGTCCAATGGTCTGGGGCCCAGAGATCTATGTGCTCTGTCCAATTCCAGGTGGGAATCCCTTGGTAGGTCCAAAATGGAGTTGAACAGACGTCCTAATGATGCATCCAAGTCCTGGGGGGCTACGGACTCGGGGATACCCCGTATCCTGATGTTATTACGTCTGCCCCTGTTCTCTAAATCGTCTAACAGGTTCGTCAAGTTCTCTATTTGGATAGCTTGTGCCGCAAGAGTCTGTGCCTGTTGGGAAAGCTGTGCAGACATAGAGGCTGAGCACGTCTCGGAAGCTGTCATGCGTACGTTTAACTGCTGCATTTCTCCTCTCATGGACTTAGACTCTGCTTTGTATGAAGCCTCCATTCTGCTGATGTAATCCTCCATTTCTTCTCTAGTTGGGATAGCTCGGATACGGGCCTTAAGATCATCCCAGACACATATCTCTGATCCCCTCTCTCCAATGTCTCCATCTTCCGGACTGTGTGGAGGAGACCTGAGGGCAGCTGGTATCCGTCCTCTTTCAGGGGATGATGAGGTTTCACTTATATAGGAGTCCCCCACCGTGTCTAGGGCGTTTACCGGAGGTCCCCTTTCCATCCGTTTAGGCCGGGCACTACAGGGAGCAGGGATTAGAGGGGCCTCTAATGTACTGTGTACAGCAGTAACAAGTGGCTCATCACCAAGGCTCCTGAGCCTTAACTGCTCTGTACTGAGCGATGCCTCCCTGTATTCCTCTAGTGTTTCCCGCTCATAGGGTACCCCATGGGGGATGTCGTTATAGTCCTGCTGCTGATTCCCCCTGTTAGTCTGTTGGGCTGGCTGCATCATTATCAGGGGCTTCCCCAGAGCCTTACCCCCATCCTGGCCTTCGGCGTCCCGCTCTGTACGCTGCTCTGTTTTCTCCCGGTCCCTCGGGCGGTGGGTCTCCGGCGCTGCAGCTGCCGCCATTATGTGAGTGGAGGGGATTCCCCTGTGCTGCGCCTCCTCGCCGCGTTCGGGCCCATTACCGCCGCTGCTCTGCTTTCCAACCACCGCCGCTGTCGAAAGGGCCCTGGGCAGCTGAGGCTGTGTGATAATGCCGCCCTCCTCCATGCTGCCGGGCGGCGCGGATGTCTCCCGGAGTGCTGCGGCCGCCATTTTAGGTGAGGAAGACACTCGGCCTGGTCCGGTGGAGCTCCTTAAATATCTTGTTATGCGCGCAGGAGCCGGTATCCGATGTTCTATTTTGGGCCTGCCGCTATTGCTGCTTCTCTTAGCCGGCATTGGCTGAGGTAGAGCCGGGTATGTGTCTCCTAAACGGGGTCCAGGGCCTGTCCGAGCACGAGAGCAAGGGAAGTCAGCGTCCTCACTCCTCCATTGCCAGGCCACGCCCCCCTTCATGTTTTTTTTTAAAAGTGATGCCTGCACACAACACAGAGTGAACTATTTTGCCATTAATATTTGATATGTTTGTGACAACAAAGACATTGTTACCAAGACACTGGCAGTAAAAGATACTAACGCTCATCACACCAGCCAGTTTCTCCAGGCCTTAGTGGAAAATGTTCTGCAAGATTACGAACTCAAAAAAGAACAGATTCTTGCTATTGTAATGGACAATGCTTCAGGCCTAAAACACACTTCCGCAAAAAAACGTCCGTGTGACACGGTCCGTTTTTCAGGTCCGTGTTCCATTTTTTTGGGGGCGTTTCTACGGTACGTATGGCATCGGTGTGATGGCGTATGCGAGCCGTGTGTACGTGTAAAATGTCCGTGTTTGTGTGTAAAATGCCCGTGTATGTGTACTTGGAATGTCTGTGTGGAATGTCCGTTTGTGTGTTGCACAATGTCGTTGATACATGTCGGCTGACAGCAGACAGAGTTGCGCGATGAGAATGAACTCGGGTGAACTTCAACTGACTTCATTGTCATGCCGCGGCTCTGTCTGTGTGCCGCGTACTGATTAGCGGTCACCTGTGAAGGATTCACCAGTGACCGCTAATCCCCCGAGTGACTGAAGTGAGCAGCCCTCTCTCATACTTACCGCTCCCCGATCACCAGCGCGGCGAGGAACAGCTGTGCAGAGAGTACGCGGCAACAATTACTTTGAATATGCCGGCCGCTCATTAATCAATCTCGTATTCCCTGCTTTCCCCACCCACAGACGCCTGTGATTGGTTGCAGTCAGACACGCCCCCCACGCTGAGTGACAGCTGTCTCACTGCACCCAATCACAGCAGCTGGTGGACGTGTCTTTACTGTGCAGTAAAATAAATAAATAATTAAAAAAAACGGCGTGCGGTCCCCCCAATTTTAATACCAGCCAGATAAAGCCATACGGCTGAAGGCTGGTATTCTCAGGATGGGGAGCCCCACGTTATGGGGAGCCCCCCAGCCTAACAATATCAGTCAGCAGCCGCCCAGAATTGCCGCATACATTATATGCGACAGTTCTGGGACTGTACCCGGCTCTTCCCAATTTGCCCTTGTGCGTTGGCAAATCGGGGTAATAAGGAGTTATTGGAAGCCCATAGCTGCCAATAAGTCCTAGATTAATCATGTCAGGCGTCTCCCCGAGATACCTTCCATGATTAATCTGTAAATTACAGTAAATAAACACACACACCCGAACAATCCTTTATTAGAAAAAAAACCACTAACAAATTTCTTGTTCACCAATTTAATAAGCCCAAAAAAGCCCTCCATGTCCGGCGTACTCCAGGATGGTCCAGCGTCGCTTCCAGCTCTGCTAAGTGAAGGTGACCGGAGCTGCAGAAGACACCGCCGCTCCTGTCAGCTCCACGCAGCTAATGAAGGGAATAGCGCGATCAGCTGTATGCAGCGTTGGCCGCGAGTAACCTCAGTGACAGCTCAGCTCAATTGGAAAATTGAGGAAATTGGTTATTGCCGCCAGAACCCCTAAAATTAATTCCATCTTGAAGAGACATGCTGGGGAAAGGGGCAATTGTCGATCAAACCACTCGGTGGGGCAGCACTTATTTAATGATTAAGCAATTGCTTGAACTAAAACAATTTCTTATATATATATATATATGGTGAACCCTCAGGTAACCCTAAATGAAGGTCAATGGACAAAGGTGGCTGAATTGAAGAAATTGCTTAATCACCCATTTATCGTGAATAAAAAATTACAAGCTGAGGATTTAACTCCTGGCATTTTTATAAGGGAGTGGAAGAACTTGCTATTTTGCCTGTCCCAAAGAGGAGGTTTAATCGCAGATGGCATTTCTGCTTCAATGAAACGTAGAGAGACACAGCTATTGGAAAATAAAATTTTTCTGGCAGCTGTTTATGTGGACTCAATTCATCATATACTGCTTGATAATCAACAGCTTACTAAAAGAAAAGAAGCTCTGACTGAGGTAGAAGTTAGGATGAGTGGCCTACAGGACTGCCAGGTGCAAGAGGACTTAGGTCCTGACAGTGCTACTGCTGCCATATCTTCATCCTCAAAAAAGTCCGGGAAGCCTCTGTTAGGAGTCTCAACACATAAACTAGCCAGATATCCCTCCGGGAAGGACCTAGCCAAGGAGTGGCTCTTTTTAGGAAACCACCATAACCACCATATGAAGTGGCCCTTTTAGTCAATATCTAACTCTTTGACAAGTTTAAAGATATGACAAGGGAAAAACCAAGGCCAGGTATCCATCCGCAGACAGCTGTTTCGGGGTATTGCCCCTCATCAGTGTGGAGTAGGATTCTGGCCAGGTGGGAGCAATGCCTAGTAGACCAGCAAGACAAAACAATCACTGATCTCGGGGAGACCAGCCAGAGAAAACACTGCCGGCAGCCAACGAGGGCGCTCAATACAGTGAAATCCTAGGTGCATTGCCCCCTGGGAAATATGCAAATCAAAAAAGTCCGTGGAGCCTCTGTTAGGAGTCTCAACACAGAAACTAGCCAGATATCCCTCCGGGAAGGACCTAGCCAAGGAGTGGCTCTTTTTAGGAAACCACCATAACCACCATATGAAGTGGCCCTTTTAGTCAATATCTAACTCTTTGACAAGTTTAAAGATATGACAAGGGAAAAACCAAGGCCAGGTATCCATCCGCAGACAGCTGTTTCGGGGTATTGCCCCTCATTAGTGTGGAGTAGGATTCTGGCCAGGTGGGAACAATGCCTAGTAGACCAACAAAACAAAAGAATCACTGATCTCGGGGAGACCAGCCAGAGAAAACACTGCCGGCAGCTAACGAGGGCGCTCATTACCTGGCCAGAATCCTACTCCACACTGATGAGGGGCAATACCCCGAAACAGCTGTCTTCGGATGGATAACTGGCCTTGGTTTTTCCCTTGTCATATCTTTAAACTTGTCAAAGAGTTAGATATTGACTAAAAGGGCTACTTCATATGGTGGTTATGGTGGTTTCCTAAAAAAAGCCACTCCTTGGCTAGGTCCTTCCCGGAGGGATATCTGGCTAGTTTCTGTGTTGAGACTCCTAACAGAGGCTCCACGGACATTTTTGATTTGCATATTTCCCAGGGGGCAATGCACCTAGGATTTCACTGTATTGAGTGCCGTCGTTGGCTGCCGGCAGTGTATTCTTTGGCTGGTCTCCCCGAGATCAGTGATTGTTTTGTCTTGTTGGTCTACTAGGCATTGCTCCCACCTGGCCAGAATCCTACTCCACACTGATGAGGGGCAATACCCCGAAACAGCTGTCTGCGGATGGATACCTGGCCTTGGTTTTTCCCTTGTCATATCTTTAAACTTGTAAAAGAGTTAGATATTGACTAAAAGGGCCACTTCATATGGTGGTTATGGTGGTTTCCTAAAAAGAGCCACTCCTTGGCTAGGTCCTTCCCGGTGGGATATCTGGCTAGTTTCTGTGTTGAGACACCTAACAGAGGCTCCACGGGCTTTTTTGATTTGCATATTTCCCAGGGGGCAATGCACCTAGGATTTCACTGTATTGAGCGCCCTCTTTGGCTGCCGGCAGTGTTTTCTCTGGCTGGTCTCCCCGAGATCAGTGATTGTTTTGTCTTGTTGGTCTACTAGGCATTGCTCCCACCTGGCCAGAATCCTACTCCACACTGATGAGGGGCAATACCCCGAAACAGCTGTCTGCGGATGGATACCTGGCCTTGGTTTTTCCCTTGTCATATCTTTAAACTTGTCAAAGAGTTAGATATTGACTAAAAGGGCCACTTCATATGGTGGTTATGGTGGTTTCCTAAAAAGAGTCACTCCTTGGCTAGGTCCTTCCCGGAGGGATATCTGGCTAGTTTCTGTGTTGAGACTCCTAACAGAGGCTCCACAGACTTTTTTTGATTTGAATATTTCCCAGGAAGCAATGCACCTAGGATTTCACTGTATTCAGCGCCCTCGTTGGCTGCCGGCAGTGTTTTCTCTGGCTGGTCTCGCCGAGATCAGTGATTGTTTTGTCTTGTTGGTCTACTAGGCATTGCTCCCACCTGGCCAGAATCCTACTCCACACTGATGAGGGGCAATACCCCGAAATAGCTGTCTGCGGATGGATACCTGGCATTGGTTTTTCCCTTGTCATATCTTTAAACTTGTCAAAGAGTTAGATATTGACTAAAAAGGGCCACTTCATATGGTGGTTATGGTGGTTTCCTAAAAAGAGCCACTCCTTGGCTAGGTCCTTCCCGGAGAGATATCTGGCTAGTTTCTGTGTTGAGACTCCTAACAGAGGCTCCACAGGCTTTTTTGATTTGCATATTTCCCAGGAAGCAATGCACCTAGGATTTCACTGTATTGAGTGCCGTCGTTGGCTGCCGGCAGTGTTTTCTTTGGCTGGTCTCCCCGAGATCAGTGATTGTTTTGTCTTGTTGGTCTACTAGGCATTGCTCCCACCTGGCCAGAATCCTACTCCACACTGATGAGGGGCAATACCCCGAAACAGCTGTCTGCGGATGGATACCTGGCCTTGGTTTTTCCCTTGTCATATCTTTAAACTTGTCAAAGAGTTAGATATTGACTAAAAGGGCCACTTCATATGGTGGTTATGGTGGTTTCCTAAAAAGAGCCACTCCTTGGCTAGGTCCTTCCCGGTGGGATATCTGGCTAGTTTCTGTGTTGAGACACCTAACAGAGGCTCCACGGGCTTTTTTGATTTGCATATTTCCCAGGGGGCAATGCACCTAGGATTTCACTGTATTGAGCGCCCTCTTTGGCTGCCGGCAGTGTTTTCTCTGGCTGGTCTCCCCGAGATCAGTGATTGTTTTGTCTTGTTGGTCTACTAGGCATTGCTCCCACCTGGCCAGAATCCTACTCCACACTGATGAGGGGCAATACCCCGAAAGAGCTGTCTGCGGATGGATACCTGGCCTTGGTTTTTCCCTTGTCATATCTTTAAACTTGTCAAAGAGTTAGATATTGACTAAAAGGGCCACTTCATATGGTGGTTATGGTGGTTTCCTAAAAAGAGCCACTCCTTGGCTAGGTCCTTCCCGGTGGGATATCTGGCTAGTTTCTGTGTTGAGACTCCTAACAGAGGCTCCACGGGCTTTTTTGATTTGCATATTTCCCAGGGGGCAACGCACCTAGGATTTCACTGTATTGAGCGCCCTCTTTGGCTGCCGGCAGTGTTTTCTCTGGCTGGTCTCCCCGAGATCAGTGATTGTTTTGTCTTATTGATCTACTAGGCATTGCTCCCACCTGGCCAGAATCCTACTCCACACTGATGAGGGGCAATACCCCGAAACAGCTGTCTGCGGATGGATACCTGGCATTGGTTTTTCCCTTGTCATATCTTTAAACTTGTCAAAGAGTTAGATATTGACTAAAAAGGGCCACTTCATATGGTGGTTATGGTGGTTTCCTAAAAAGAGCCACTCCTTGGCTAGGTCCTTCCCGGAGGGATATCTGGCTAGTTTCTGTGTTGAGACTCCTAACAGAGGCTCCACAGGCTTTTTTGATTTGCATATTTCCCAGGAAGCAATGCACCTAGGATTTCACTGTATTGAGCGCCCTCGTTGGCTGCCGGCAGTGTTTTCTCTGGCTGGTCTCCCCGAGATCAGTGATTGTTTTGTCTTGTCGGTCTACTAGGCATTGCTCCCACCTTGCCAGAATCCTACTCTACACTGATGAGGGGCAATACCCCGAAACAGCTGTCTGCGGATGGATACCTGGCCTTGGTTTTTCCCTTGTCATATCTTTAAACTTGTCAAAGAGTTAGATAGTGACTAAAAGGGCCACTTCATATGGTGGTTATGGTGGTTTCCTAAAAAGAGCCACTCCTTGGCTAGGTCCTTCCCGGAGGGATATCTGGCTAGTTTCTGTGTTGAGACTCCTAACAGAGGCTCCACAGACTTTTTGATTTGCATATTTCCCAGGGGGCAATGCACCTAGGATTTCACTGTACTGAGTGCCCTCGTTGGCTGCCGGCAGTGTTTTCTCTGGCTGGTCTCCCCGAGATCAGTGATTGTTTTGTCTTGTATATCTTCATCCTCATCAGATGAGGAGTTTAACTTTGACAAGTATTTGGATAACATGGAGCAGGCAAAGCGTTGCCGCAAGGAAAAAGGTTTCACTCCGTCTCCTATAGCAAGCAGATTGACCGTATTTCAGCAAAATTTTTCACTTGCTCTCAAAGAAATAGAAAAATTCAATAGTTCATCAAAACTGACTGTGTATGAGGCAATTCCTTTATACCCGGAAATTGTTAGAGATGTTGCCCATGTGGTGACTGCTTTGCCTCCAACCCAAGTTAGTGTAGAGAGGTTATTCTCTAGCCTTAAAATTATTAGGTCAGATTTGAGGTCATCAATTAAGGAGGATCTGATGGAGGCAATTCTATTTCTTAGAACAAATTCATAGACTGCAGAAATGTAATTTAGTATGTTTTTGTTGAAAACTGTTTTTTTGCCACTTACAATTAGGTCCAGAAATATTTGGACAGTGACACAATTTTCGCGAGTTGGGCTCTGCATGCAACCACATTGGATTTGAAATGAAACCTCTACAACAGAATTCAAGTGCAGATTGTAACGTTTAATTTGAAGGTTTGAACAAAAATATCTGATAGAAATTGTAGGAATTGTACACGTTTCTTTACAAACACTCCACATTTTAGGAGGTCAAAAGTAATTGGACAAATAAACCAAACCCAAACAAAATATTTTTATTTTCAATATTTTGTTGCGAATCCTTTGGAGGCAATCACTGCCTTCAGTCTGGAACCCATGGACATCACCAAACGCTGGGTTTCCTCCTTCTTAATGCTTTGCCAGGCCTTTACAGCCGCAGCCTTCAGGTCTTGCTTGTTTGTGGGTCTTTCAATCTTAAGTCTGGATTTGAGCAAGTGAAATGCATGCTCAATTGGGTTAAGATCTGGTGATTGACTTGGCCATTGCAGAATGTTCCACTTTTTTGCACTCATGAACTCCTGGGTAGCTTTGGCTGTATGCTTGGGGTCATTGTCCATCTGTACTATGAAGCGCCGTCCGATCAACTTTGCGGCATTTGGCTGAATCTGGGCTGAAAGTATATCCCGGTACACTTCAGAATTCATCCGGCTACTCTTGTCTGCTGTTATGTCATCAATAAACACAAGTGACCCAGTGCCATTGAAAGCCATGCATGCCCATGCCATCACGTTGCCTCCACCATGTTTTACAGAGGATGTGGTGTGCCTTGGATCATGTGCCGTTACCTTTCTTCTCCAAACTTTTTTCTTCCCATCATTCTGGTACAGGTTGATCTTTGTCTCATCTGTCCATAGAATACTTTTCCAGAACTGAGCAGGCTTCATGAGGTGTTTTTCATCAAATTTAACTCTGGCCTGTCTATTTTTGGAATTGATGAATGGTTTGCATCTAGATGTGAACCCTTTGTATTTACTTTCATGGAGTCTTCTCTTTACTGTTGACTTAGAGACAGATACACCTACTTCACTGAGAGTGTTCTGGACTTCAGTTGATGTTGTGAACGGGTTCTTCTTCACCAAAGAAAGTATGCGGCGATCATCCACCACTGTTGTCATCCGTGGACGCCCAGGCCTTTTTGAGTTCCCAAGCTCACCAGTCAATTGCTTTTTTCTCAGAATGTACCCGACTGTTGATTTTGCTACTCCAAGCATGTCTGCTATCTCTCTGATGGATTTTTTCTTTTTTTTCAGCCTCAGGATGTTCTGCTTCACCTCAATTGAGAGTTCTTTAGACCGCATGTTGTCTGGTCACAGCAACAGCTTCCAAATGCAAAACCACATACCTGTAATCAACCCCAGACCTTTTAACTACTTCATTGATTACAGGTTAACGAGGGAGATGCCTTCAGAGTTAATTGCAGCCCTTAGAGTCCCTTGTCCAATTACTTTTGGTCCCTTTAAAAAGAGGAGGCTATGCATTACAGAGCTATGATTCCTAAACCCTTTCTCCGATTTGGATGTGAAAACTCTCATATTGCAGCTGGGAGTGTGCACTTTCAGCCCATATTATATATAATTGTATTTCTGAACATGTTTTTGTAAACAGCTAAAATAACAAAACTTGTGTCACTGTCTAAATATTTTTGGACCAAACTGTACATAGTTTATTACATAGTGTTATATATACAGTCAGGGCCGTATTTACCATTAGGCACCCGTGGTCCGGTGCCTAGGGCGGCAGATTGTGAGGGGCGGCACCTTCTGGCAGCAAAAAAAAAAAAAAAAAAAAAATTTTTTTTTTTTTTTTGTGGCTACCGAGCACAGGGAGCTGATTGACCCCGGAACTGCCGGCGCCTGCACTTCCGGGGTCACAGGCGCGCGTCAATTAGCTCCTTCCTCTGTGCTGCGTCCACTGCTGTGTGGACGTCACATGCAGAGCTCACAGCAGGACGCCGCGGATGACGCCGTGATGGAAGCTGGTGTCAGAAGAGGATACTCACGTGAGCCAGGAAGATGGCGGCGGGCACTGGAGCAGATAAGTGGATTCATAAGGAGCGTGGGAGTGTCTCTAATGCAGACCGGAGATCTGCGCATGCGGGGGGGGAGGCAGCAAAGGCTGATACTGGAGGTAGGCAGAGGCTGAGACTGGGGGGAGGCTGGAGGGAGGCAGAGGCTGAGACTGGGGAGAGGCTGGAGGGAGGCAGAGGCTGAGACTGGAGGGAGGCTGGAGGGAGGCAGAGGCTGAGACTGGGGGGAGGCTGGAGTGAGGCAGAGGCTGAGACTCGGGGGAGGCTGGAGGGAGGCAGAGGCTGAGACTAGAGGGAGGCAGAGGCTGAGACTGGAGGGAGGCTGGAGGGAGGCAGAGGCTGAGACTGGAGAGAGGCAGAGGCTGAGACTGGGGGGAGGCTGGAGGGAGGTAGAGGCTGAGACTGGGGGGAGGCTGGAGGGAGGCAGAGGCTGAGACTGGGGGGAGGCTGGAGGGAGGCAGAGGCTGAGACTGGAGGGAGGCAGAGGCTGAGACTGGGGGGAGGCTGGAGGGAGGCAGAGGCTGAGACTGGAGAGAGGCAGAGGCTGTGACTGGGGGGAAGCTGGAGGGAGGCAGAGGCTGAGACTGGAGGGAGGCAGAGGCTGAGACTGTGGGGAGGCTGGAGGGAGGCAGAGGCTGAGACTGGGGGAGGCTGGAGGGAGGCAGAGGCAGAGACTGGGGGGAGGCTGGAGGGAGGCAGAGGCTGAGACTGGGGGGAGGCTGGAGGGAGGCAGAGGCTGAGACTGGGGGGAGGCTGGAGGGAGGCAGAGGCTGAGATTGTGGGGAGGCTGGAGGGAGGCAGAGGCAGAGACTGGGGGGCGGCTGGAGTGAGGCAGAGGCAGAGACTGGGGGGAGGCTGGAGGGAGGCAGAGACTGGGGGGAGGCTGGAGGGAGGCAGAGGCAGAGACTGGGGGAGGCTGGAGGGAGGCAGAGGCAGAGACTGGGGGGAGTCTGGAGGGAGGCAGAGGCTGAGACTTGGGGGAGGCTGGAGGGAGGCAGAGGCTGGGACTGAGGGGAGGCTGGAGGGAGGCTGAGACTGGAGGGAGGCTGGAGGGAGGCTGAGGCTGGGGGGAGGCTGGAGGGAGGCTGAGACTGGGGGGAGGCTGGAGGGAGGCAGAAGCTGAGACTGGAGGGAGGCTGAGACTGGGGGGAGGCTGGAGGGAGGCAGAGGCTGAGACGGGGGAGGCTAGAGGGAGGCAGAGGCTGAGACTGGAGGGAGGCAGAGGCTGAGACTGGGGGGAGGCTGGAGGGAGGCAGAGGCTGAGACTGGAGTGAGGCAGAGGCTGAGACTGGGGGGAGGCTGGAGGGAGGCAGAGGCAGAGACTGGGGGGAGGCTGGAGGGAGGCAGAGGCAGAGACTGGCGGGAGGCTGGAGGGAGGCAGAGACTGGGGGGAGGCTGGAGGGAGGCAGAAGCAGAGACTGGGGGAGGCTGGAGGGAGGCAGAGGCAGAGACTGGGGGGAGGCTGGAGGGAGGCAGAGGCAGAGACTGGGGGGAGTCTGGAGGGAGGCAGAGGCTGAGACTTGGGGGAGTCTGGAGGGAGGCAGAGGCTGGGACTGGGGTGAGGCTGGAGGGAGGCTGAGACTGGGGTGAGGCTGGAGGGAGGCTGAGACTGGGGTGAGGCTGGAGGGAGGCTGAGACTGGAGGGAGGCTGGAGGGAGGCTGAGACTGGGGGGGGGGGAGGCTGGAGGGAGGCAGAAGCTGAGACTGGAGGGAGGCTGAGACTGGGGGGAGGCTGGAGGGAGACTGAGGCCGAGACTGGGGGGAGGCTGTAGGGAGGCTGAGGCTGAGACTGGAGGGAGGCTGAGGCTGAGACTTGAGGGAGGCTGAGGCTGAGACTGGAGGGAGGCTGGAGGGAGGTTGAGGCTGGGGGGAGGCAAAGGCTGAGACTGGGGGAGAGAAGCTGATGCTGAGGGAAGATAGAGGCTGATGCTGGGGGAGAGAGGCTGATGCTGGGGGAGTGGGAGAGAGGGGCTAATGCTAGAGACAGAGGACAAGGGATGAGGGATAGTGTAGGGAGTCAATATCAAGAGTGGGGTAGTGTGTGTGTGGGGGGTCTCAGCATAAGCGTTAGTGTGGTGGTCTTAGCATGAGTGGGGCAACATGAAGGTCTCATTATGGAAAAGAGGAAGGCAGCATTAGGAGCTCATGGAGAGGGACAGCATGCATGGGACATTGTGAGAAGGGGGCAGCATGCATGGGACACTGAGGAGGGGGCAGCATGCATGGGACATTGTGAGAAGGGGGCAGCATGCATGGGACACTGAGGAGGGGGCAGCATGCATGGGACATTGTGAGAAGGGAGCAGCATGCATGGGACACTGAGGAGGGGACAGCAAGCATGGGACACTGTGAGGAGGGGGCAGCATGCATGGGACACTGTGAGGAGGGGGCAGCATGCATGGGACACTGAGGAGGGGGCAGCATGCATGGGACATTGTGAGGAGGGAGCAGCATGCATGAGACATTGTGAGGAGGGAGCAGCATGCATGGGACATTGTGAGGAGGGAGCAGCATGCATGGGACATTGTGAGGCGGGAACAGCATGCATGAGACATTGTGAGGAGGGAGCGGCATGCATGAGACATTGTGAGGAGGGAGCAGCATGCATGAGACATTGTGAGGAGGGAGCAGCATGCATGAGACATTGTGAGGAGGGAGCATCAAGCATGAGACATTGTGAGGAGGGAGCAGCATGCATGGGACATTGTGAGGAGGGAGCATCAAGCATGAGACATTGTGAGGAGGGAGCAGCATGCATGGGACATTGTGAGGAGGGAGCAGCATGCATGGGACATTGTGAGGAGGGGGCAGCATGCATGGGACATTGTGAGGAGGGAGCAGCATGCATGGGACATTGTGAGGCGGGAGCAGCATACATGAGACATTGTGAGGAGGGAGCAGCATGCATGAGACATTGTGAGGAGGGAGCAGCATGCATGAGACATTGTGAGGAGGGAGCAGCATGCATGGGACATTGTGAGGAGGGGGCAGCATGCATGGGACATTGTGAGGAGGGAGCAGCATGCATGGGACATTGTGAAGAGGGGGCAGCATGCATGGGACATTGTGAAGAGGGGGCAGCATGCATGGGACATTGTGAGGAGAGAGCAGCATGCATGGGACATTGTGAGGAGGGGGCAGCATGCATGGGACATTGTGAGGAGGGGGCAGCATGCATGGGACATTGTGAGGAGAGAGCAGCATGCATGGGACATTGTGAGGAGGGGGCAGCATGCAAGGGACATTGTGAGGAGGGGGCAGCATGCATGGGACATTGTGAGGCGGGAGCAGCATGCATGAGACATTGTGAGGAGGGAGCAGCATGCATGGGACATTGTGACGAGGGAGCAGCATGCATGGGACATTGTGAGGAGGGGGCAGCATGCATGGGACATTGTGAGGAGGGAGCAGCATGCATGGGACATTGTGAAGAGGGGGCAGCATGCATGGAACATTGTGAAGAGGGGGCAGCATGCATGGGACATTGTGAGGAGGGGGAAGCATGCATGGGACACTGTGAGGAGGGGGCAGCATGCATGGGACATTGTGAGGAGGGGGCAGCATGCATGGGACATTGTGAGGAGGGGGCAGCATGCATGGGACATTGTGAGGAGGGGGCAGCATGCATGGGACATTGTGAGGAGGGGGCAGCATGCATGGGACATTGTGAGGAGGGGGCAGCATGCATGGGACTTTGTGAGGAGGGGGCAGCATGCATGGGACATTGTGAGGAGGGGGCAGCATGCATGGGACATTGTGAGGAGGGGGCAGCATGCATGGGACATTGTGAGGAGGGGGCAGCATGCATGGGACATTGTGAGGAGGGGGCAGCATGCATGGGACATTGTCCTCACATCATGCTGCTCCCTCCTCACAATGTACAGATCATATTTCATAATCGAGGAAGGTGTGGTGGATATACAGTAGTTTATAAGGGAGGGCAGAGTGGTGTTTTAGTTTATTAGGGGCAGTGTGACAGTCACAGTATATAACTGGGGATGGTGGGAATATTTTATACTCATGCTATGTTTTGATGTGCCTGTGGTGATTCCCATTGGGGGGGGGTTAGTTTCTTATTGATACTTTTTAAAGTGTGCTACAGAGTAGATCTGCCTTAAACAGATGTCGTGTGCGAAAACTCAGTTTTACGTTGTCACTAAGGGGCGCGACCACTTAAAGTGCCTAGGGCAGCACGAAGGCAAAATACAGCCCTGTATACAGTATATACTATATGTAATCTATATTACATAGTGTATTACATATTTACAATGTATTCGTTTTTTGTGTTCTAAAGTTGTATTCCAATAAATATATTTTATGTTCTATCTAAATATCTTGATTATTTTATCATAAAAATGATTAATTGTCTGATGGTTCACATTGTACAATAAATTTTTCACTTAAATATAAGCAATATATGTGGGAGTCGGAGTTGTGGAGTCGGAGTTGGAGTTGGTGCAAGGGAAATTGAGGAGTCGGAGTCGCAGGTTTGGCTTACCAACTCCACAGCCCTGGTTGCCGCAGGGAAAAAGATCCCACTCCAATAGCAAACAGATTGACCATATTTCAGCAAAAATTTTCTCTTGCTCTCCAAGAAGTAGAGGAGTTCAACTGTTCATTAATACTGACTGTGCTTGAGACAATCCTTTATACCCGGAAATTGTTAGAGATGTTGCCCATGTGGTTACGGCTTTGCCTCCAACCCAAGGTACTTTAGAGAGGTTGTTCTCTAGCCTTAAAATTATTAGGTCAGATTTGAGGTCATCTGTGAAGGAGGCTCTGAAGGGGCAATTCTACTTCTTATAACAAATTCATAGACTGCACAAATGTTATTCTGTTATTTTTGTTGAAAACTTTTTTTCCCCACTTACTGCATCGTGTATTACATATTTACAATTAATTTAAGTTTTTATGTTCTAAACTTGGATTCCAATAAATCTTTAACTTCTATCTAAACAGCTTGATTATTACATCATAATAATGATTAAAAGCCTGATCTTACCATTTTTCTACAGTAAATTTATCACAAACATGAGTCATGTATGAGGGAGTCGGAGTCGTGGAGTCAGAATCAGGGAAATTGAGGAGTCGGAGCTTTGGCTGACAGACTCCACAGCCCTGCTGCTGACTATTTCAGTGAATACGTGCATTTACATTAAAATAAAGATTCTAAAGTATTTTATCTTTACCTTTGTTATTCTTCTGAAAATGTATAGATTGAAAACTGTGCTACCATTCCCATAGTAAAAGTGTACACTTACACAGCATAATATTGTGGTCTCAGGAATGAATGGAAGACAGTGTCACATTGTGTACGTACATGCCCATTGACCAGGGCAAACCCAGCTACGCAGTTGTCAAATAGTTTATACATTTCTAGGAGAAATAACAGAGGGACGGCATAGTTCATCATTATATCAAAAGCTGTTTTATAATTAATATTTCACAGCAAATGCAAGTATTTATTAAAATGATCATATCGGGAGATACATTTGTGATCATAGCAAAATCAACATTTCTAATAAAATAAAAAAAAATCAGACTCTTCAAGACGAATATAAAATACTAGAAGGTGGCCCGATTCTAACGTATCAGGTAGTCTAGAATGTGTATGAAGGTTAGCAGATTGAATAATAAGATAATGAATGGACTGGATGGGTTAGGTTTAATTTAGTATTCTTATAATTGTTTATTGGTTTTAAAATGACAAACAACAGAAAAAACAAACAGTTTTAATAGATGAATCTAATGTTTAATGATGTCCATGGCTTGTAACGAAAGAAGGCCATGAACAGTGTAAAGATAAGTAAAAATATGCTGATGCTGTGAATGTGGCCCTGCGGAGTAATGTGTGCGGGGGGCGGAGTGCGGAGTGGGTGGAGCCGAGCGGGGCCACGGCGCTGAGGACGTCAGTGCCGGGGATTGCATGGCTGGGGACAGGTAACTATCCAAGTGTGTGTGTGTGTGTGTTCAGGCGCTTTCACACTTGCGTGCAGCTCAATCCGCCACTATGGAGAATAGTGCAGTCCGTTAACGCACTGCACTATTCTCCGCAGACTTGTATTGACGACGTACTGTAACGCAAGTGTCTGCGTTGCATCCATTGGACGACACTGAGCCATTATTTTGACGCAGCATCGGGCGGAGGGAACGCTACATGTAGCGTTTTTTGGGTCGTTAAAAGAACGCACATTGACAGATTCCGTTGGTATCCGCCAAGGTGTCTAATGATAGTCTATGGTGGCGGATTCCGCCGCTATGCGCTAAGCAGCGGAATATGCTGACAAAATCCGTCACGTTCTACTGAGCATGCTCAGCAAGTCCAGCAGAACGATCTAAATCGTTTAAAATCACTCCTGGTTTCTCTCCCTCCTCTCCCCCCTCCTCTTTCATACTCACCGATCACGGGCATGGCGCTGGATGGCTGTCACAAAGCTCCGGCGGCCTCTCCTCTTTTGAAAATGCCGGCCGCTCATTATTCAATCTCTTATTCCCTGCTTCCCCCGCCCACCAGCTCCTTTAATTGGGTGCAGTCAGACCCGCCCCCCACGCTGAGTGACAGCTGTCTCACGGCAACCAATCACATCCGCCGGTGGGCGGCTCTATATCGTGCAGTAAAATAAATAATTAAAAAAAAACGACGTGCGGTCCCTCCCAATTTTGATACCAGCCAAGATAAAGCCACACGGCTGAAGGCTGGTATTCTCAGGAAGGGGAGCCCCACATTATGGCGAGCCCCCCAGCCTAACAATATCAGCTGGCAGCTGCCCGGAATTGCCCCATCCATTAGATGCGACAGTCCCGGGACTCTACCCGGCTCATCCCGAATTGCCCTGGTGCGGTGGCAATCGAGGTAATAAGGAGTTAATGGCAGCAGCCCATAGCTGCCACTAAGTCCTAGGTTAATCATGGTAGGCGTCTCCCCGAGATACCTTCCATGATTAACCTGCAAGTTAAAGAAAATAAACACATACAACCGAAAAAATCCTTTATTTGGAATAAAAGACAAAAAAAACCCTCTTTCACCACTTTATTAAACCCCTAAATACCCCTCCAGGTCCGACGTAATCCACACAGGTCCCACAACGCTTTCATCTCTGCTACATGAAGCTGACAGGAGCGGCAGTAGAACACGACCGCTCTCTATCAGCTCCACGCTGCAACTGAAGTGAGCCGCGCGATTAGCTGTGCCCTCATTCAGGTAACTCGCGGACACAGCTCTCGGGTGGAGGACTGTAGATGTGGCCGCGAGTCACTAAGTGACGGCACTGCTGATTGCGCGGCTCACTGCGGTCAGTCAGGGGATTTGCGGTTAGCTCTCTCTCTCTCTCCTCCCGACCGCAAATCTCCTTTTCCTGGCGAAACATTAAAAAAAACAAACAAAAAAAACCCGCAAAACGTCTTTTACAGGAATCCATTACTTTATTAGCACACTATTTGCAACGCATCCGTCACATGTGTCACACAACGCACTGTTACGGATGCCTCACAACGCAAGTGTGAAAGCAGCCTAATGTGTGCGGGGGGCGGAGTGCGGGGTGGGTGGAGCCGAGCGGGCCCATAGCGCTGAGGACTTCAGTGCCGGGGACTGCATGGCTGGGGACTGGTGACTATGCAGGTGTGTGTGTGTGTGTGAGTGTGTGTTCAGTGTATACATGCGGAGTGCGGAGGGCGGAGCCGAGCGGGGAAGTGTCGGGCGTCGGCCCGTAGTTCGGGCTGTTCAGTTAGGCTCCCTGCACACGTAACCAGGGTAAATATCGGGTAACTAAGCAAAGCGCTTTGCTTGGTTACCCGATATTTACCTTGGTTACCAGCGTACATCGCTTAGCGCTGGCTCCTTGCAAACGTAGCCAGGATAAATATCGGGTAACTAAGCAAAGCGCCTTGCTTAGTAACCCGATGTGTACCCTGGTTACGTGTTCAGGGAGCCTTAGCTGAGCCGTTGGTTGCAGGCTCTTTAGCGCACGCGCTGTGGCGACGGTTGTCACTGTAATGACGTCATTTTGGAGCGAGACAGACAGAGTAAGGCAATTATATTACTCTTGTTACATTGAATCAACTATGAGAGTGAAAGTTTGGAGACTGGCTATGCAGTGTCCTCCACCTCCCCTTCAGGTAGCTAGCAGCACCATGTGTGATTTACTGAACCAAAAACACTGCAGCCTGTAAATTAGCCCTTACTTACCCTTCTAGAGGTTTTTAGACTTTTCAAGTCAAGTAATCATCATGCGGCAGCAGATAAAGCCAGCTCCATGTATCCAGTTTAGTGAGTCGATAAGGTGGATTATGTACAATATGTAGCCTGGTTTACATTCCATGTACTAAGGAAGCGTTTAAGAAGACAAAGGCCTCATGATTGAATTACCAAAACAACCGTCATGTAGCCATGTTGTGGGCCTAGGAGCCAAAACCAAGTATTTACTTGTGAAACGCGATACTGCCTTTTTAACTTCCATTTTCCCATGTCATCTCCCCTATTTCACGGCCCCATAGTCGTTGCTTAGATGTGCCTGTATATACCATCCTTTATACTCTAAGGGTATCCGTCTAGCTATGTGCATAGCTTCATAAGAAAAAAGTCTGACACCAAAATAACAAAAAAAAGTTCTAAAGTCTAAGTTCTATCTTTTTTTTACCTTTTAAAAGAAATCTGTCAACAGGTTTTTGCTCCCCCATCTGACAGCAGCATAATGTAGAGAGACCCCCATTCCATCTATGCGTTACTTACTGAGCTGTTTGCTGTCATTTTGATAAAATCAGCACGCCAAGTAGTCCTCTAATGATAAAGAACGGAATTTTGTTTACTTACCGTAAATTCCTTTTCTTCTAGCTCCAATTGGGAGACCCAGACACTCGGGTGTATAGCTTATGCCTCCGGAGGCCACACAAAGTATTACACTAAAAGTGTAAAGCCCCTCCCCTTCTGCCTATACACCCCCCGTGCATCACGGGCTCCTCAGTTTTGGTGCAAAAGCAAGAAGGAGGAAAAAATTATAAATTGGTTTAAAGTAAATTCAATCCGAAGGAATATCGGAGAACTGAAACCATTCAACATGAACAACATGTGTACACAAAGAACAACAGCCCGAAGGGAACAGGGGCGGGTGCTGGGTCTCCCAATTGGAGCTAGAAGAAAAGGAATTTACGGTAAGTAAACAAAATTCCCTTCTTCTTTGTCGCTCCATTGGGAGACCCAGACACTTGGGACGTCCAAAAGCAGTCCCTGGGTGGGTAATAATACCTCATAATAGAGCCGTAAACGGCTCCGTCCTACAGGTGGGCAACCGCCGCCTGAAGGACTCGCCTACCTAGGCTGGCATCTGCCGAAGCATAGGTGTGCACCTGATAGTGTTTCGTGAAAGTGTGCAGGCTCGACCAGGTAGCCGCCTGACACACCTGCTGAGCCGTAGCCTGGTGCCGCAAGGCCCAGGACGCCCCCACGGCCCTGGTAGAATGGGCCTTCAGCCCTGAGGGAACCGGAAGCCCAGAAGATCGGTAAGCTTCGAGAATTGGTTCCTTGATCCACCGAGCCAGGGTTGATTTGGAAGCCTGTGACCCTTTACGCTGGCCAGCGACAAGGACAAAGAGTGCATCCGAGCGGCGCAGGGGCGCCGTACGAGAAATGTAGAGTCTGAGTGCTCTCACCAGATCTAACAAGTGCAAATCCCTTTCACATTGGTGAACTGGATGAGGACAAAAAGAGGGTAAGGAGATATCCTGATTGAGATGAAAGGGGGATACCACCTTAGGGAGAAATTCCGGAACCGGACGCAGAACCACCTTGTCCTGGTGAAACACCAGGAAAGGGGCTTTGCACGACAACGCTGCTAGCTCAGACACTCTGCACATGCTGTTGTCTCCTCTGAGAACAATCCAGGAGGGTATATAGCCAAAAATCAACAGAGCGACCGTACAGTGCAAATGTATAGCCTATAAGCCTATATATATATATACACTTCGGTACTCAGTGGGGCCAGCACCACAGGTGCTGCTTACCGACCGCTCAGAGCGGTTGTGTGATCACCAGATTCCCTGCCTGGGTCTCCCTGTGTTGTCTCTCCTCTCCAGCGTCTGAATCGCTGACAGGAATGGCTGCCGGCGTTCTGTGGGGAGGAGGGGACCGTGGGCGTGCCCAAGAAAGTGCGGGAATCTAGTGCCCCAGTATACTGAGTGAGGAGGGAGGAGGATACTAATGTATGCTCCAGCCCTCAGCGCTGACGATCTGTGCAGCGTCCCGCCCTTCCCCTGACTGGCAGGCCTGTGGGCGGGAATATGCGATACTAGGCCGCAGAAGCCGGGGACTAAAGTTATAAGCGCGGCCGGCAATAAGCGCGGCCGCGCGGTAGTCCCCGGCGCACTAACACACCCAGCAGTGCTGCAATGTGTATTGGCACAAGCGCTCCATGCGCGGTCCCCACGGGGACACAGAGTACCTCACAGTAGCAGGGCCTTGTCCCTGACGATACCCAGCTCCTGTCCAGCAGATTCCCCAGGGGCTGCGGAGGGAGCACGGTCCCAGTGCCTGAAGACCGATTAGGATCCCACTTCACCCAGAGCCCATTAAGGGATGGGGAAGGAAAACAGCATGTGGCTCCTGCCGTGTACCCGCAATGGGTACCTCAACCTTAACAACACCGCCGACAAAGTGGGGTGAGAAGGGAGCATGCTGGGGGCCCTGTTATGGGCCCTCTTTTCTTCCATCCGACCTAGTCAGCAGCTGCTGCTGACTAAGCTGTGGAGCTATGCGTGGATGTCAGCCTCCTTCGCACAAAGCATAAAAACTGAGGAGCCCGTGATGCACGGGGGGTGTATAGGCAGAAGGGGAGGGGCTTTACACTTTTAGTGTAATACTTTGTGTGGCCTCCGGAGGCATAAGCTATACACCCGAGTGTCTGGGTCTCCCAATGGAGCGACAAAGAAATCACTAATTAATCAGCAGTAGATTATCAAAACTACACTAAGCAGCTCAGTAAGTGACACATCGCTGGAATCAGGATCTCTGCCCCTACATTAAGCTGCTCTCAGATTAGGTGGTATAAAACCTTTAAATAAGTTTATTATTGGAGTAGAATACACATGGTATAAGATATTAGTAATGATATATTTAGTAAGTTACCATACAATACTGGAGAACAGGGTGGATAAAAATCAATGTTTTTTTTAAAAAAATCAAAAAAATCGGATTTTTTTGATTTAAATCGTATTTTTTTGATTTAAATCGTATTTTTTTTATTTAAATCGGATTTTTTTCAATAAACTGCTTTTTGAAGAAAATATTTTACCATCCAAAGGTTTTTGCATCATGAGATAAAGCCGAGTTGTTTAACTCAGTAGAATAAAGGCTGTATATGTGTAACATTCACAATGCCATGCCCTTCCAGAGGTTTCTGTAGGATTAGTGGGCAGTTTCTCTCCTATATTATCACAGATGCTCGCTTTACTTACGTAGTTCTCAAAACTGAATTTGACTCCGCAGAGGTCCCAGCCTCTTCTTCACGGCAAAAATATTACAACATGAACAGAGTTGAGAAAAAGACCTTAATCCTATTGTTCTACAAACCTATGAATACAGAATCAACCCCTTCAGTGCCAAGTCCAAGAAGTTAGACAATATGTTTGATTGTTTGGAGTGGAATAGATCTGCACAACACAAGAAGAATGTGAATCTAAGTGTGAGGAGGAGGAAGGGCAAGCAGACAAGAAAATGAAAGTGAAACTTTGAGCACAATACTACAGCATAGCCACAGACAGACAAGTCTGGATCTGTTTGTGTGTACGATCTGAGGTTTATTACATTCTTTCCTTATAATGGCAGCAGGCCGTAAAAGAGACCCAGTTTGGGAATATTTTAATGAACCTCCTTCGCCTATCGGTAAGGCAGGCATGCGTGCAAAGTGATTCTAAAAATCTTCATCTACTTGCATGTTAAAGTAGCAAGAACTAGTTTAGGTAGAAACTTTGATTTAAATCACTGATTTAAATCAAGCCTTACTGACTAGTGATTTAAATCGTGATTTAAATCAGTTAGATTTAAATCAAATCCACCCTGCTGGAGAACACAGCTTGTTCTTGAGCAAGCACGTGAGCTGCTGACTACATGGTGTAAATGTTACTGTAACTTGTTGGTTCCTTGTGATCAGGACCGGCTCCAGGTTTTGTGGGCCCTGGGCGAAAGAGTCACAGTGGGCCCTATCCACAAATAGACATGCACAGATACATACACATACAGGCATACGTACACATACATATTTAAAGACAAATTCACAAAAACACATATAAACAGACATAAATCTAGACACAGTCATATACACTGACATACATAGATACACATCATACATGCACACACAGACACATTAGAGATATTTCTAATATTGGGAAGCTGGCAACAGCCTCATTCACCTCCCCGCTTGTGTCCATCCAGCTCCTCTTGGGCACGTGTCTGTGCCATGCTGATTGGTGGCCATCACTAATAGACATGGCCGCACAGAGAGCACACTGACACTGCTGTATATACAGCACAAGAGAGGCTGGGGACATACACATTACTGGGGGGCATACATATTACTGAGGAAAGGGGTATATATCAATGGGGGGCATACAGCTCTAGAGGGGGGCAATGGCTCTGGGGTGGAGGGACAAACAGCTCTGAGTTGGGGGATTACATGCAGCTCTGGGGGTATAGAGCTCTGGGGTGGGGGGGCATACAGCTCTGAGGGGGTATACAGCACAGAGGTGGAGGGGACATACAACTCCTGGGGTATAGTAGTATACAGCCCCCATATTCCTCCATATAGTGTTATGAAGCCCCATAGTCCTCCATATAGTATTATGTAGACCCATGTAGCATTATGCAGCCCCCATATTGCACTATGCAGCCCCCATATGGCACTATGCAGCCCCCATATGGCACTATTCAACCCCCATAACATTAAGCAGTCCCCATATAGCACAATGCAGAGCCATATAGCATTAGGCACCCTGATATAGTATACAGCTACATATAGCACAGTACAGACCCAGAGAGCATTAGGAACTCTCATGTAGTGCACAGCCCCTATATAGTACAGTGCAGAGACAGCTAGCATTAGGCAACTTCATGTAGTACACAGCCCCTATATAACACAGTGCAGAGCTAGATAACCAATACAATTGAAAGTGCGATCCTCGGCGGGGGGAGGAGGCCGGTGACAGGACGGCCATCGGGCCCCCCTGTGTAGCAGTGCGCAACTCCTGCCACCGTGAGTGGGCCCCCCTGGCAGCCCAGGGCCCCGACATTTGACCGGGTTTGCCGGGTGCTGACGCCGGTCCTGCTTGTGATTACAATGGATTCTGTTCTGATTAATTTCTTGCAATCTCAAGGAAAAGATTTTATCCCACTTCCCTACCAAGTTGTTTGTATATCCTTTTTCCAGGTGAATTTTTGCACATAACTGGGAGGCCAAACCACAACAATTATTAGAATGAGGTATATTACTAGAAAACCACCAAAAAGTTACCTCTGAAATATATATTTTATTAATCTCATTAAAATAGACACTATAAGTATCTTCTCACATAACATAAATAAGTGCCAGTGAATGCTATGCCAGTATCAGATGAATATAGTGAGGGGATAGAATAGTCAATTAATAATGAATTATTAGGATAGAATCGGATATGCTAAATTACACCCTAAGTTGCCCTTCCTACCGAGGGAGGGTGGCATAAATTTTTGGACATCCCCCTTCCAGGTAGCTGACCCTCACTATCCCTGTCACTAGCTAGCAGTGTATCCACCACTAGAACCAGGCGTACAAGTAAGTGAAAGACAAACCACATGCACAAAATACAAAAATTGCGTTAAATATACTATGGTTTCTAACTAGTACTCACTGTCTAGCCAGAGAAATTAATAGATTAATTTAAGTAAAGGAGTCAACGGGCCTACTTAACCAAATAGGCACCCTCAAATCTCCTGACGCGCCCCCCCCCCTTCCTAACGCAATAAAAGGGGGACCATCAGGGGATTTGTAAAGACGACACATAGGTAGATATTGCCAATACAAAGACAAAAATAGCTCGTCTGGCCAGGGGACTATGACCAAGGGATTAATATCCAATTTATCTTGTACAAAAATTCTTCCTAGCGTGGTAGCGCTTCTGGGGCAAATCCAGATAATACGCTCTTATTGTCAATATATACGGCAAGGAATAACAATGTCTATATATCCACGTTTCACAGAGTGCCTCACAAAACAATCCTGTAAGAATTTTTTTTTTTCTGGATCAAATTCCGCCTTAATAAATAGAATTCTGGACATCCGGCACAAAACGGATAAAACAGATCTGGCGCCGGATTCGTTTTATTCCCCATTGACTTGTATCAGCGCCGGATGGCCTTGCGTTGCATGCGGCGTCCGCCGGATCCAGCGAAATGTCTTAGTCCGGTGGCCGGAAAGGACGCAGCATGAAGTGTTTTTTGTCTCTGGCGCTGTCCGGCATGTTGTCTAATGGAAGCCTATGGGCGCCGGATCCTTCATCATCCGGCATATGATGGAATCCAACGTCGGATCCGTTTTTTTTAACTGCGCATGCTCAGTAGTACAAGGGATCCGTCAAAAAACGGAAGGAATGCATGGAAAAAACTGATGCAACGGATCAGTTTTTTCTTCGCCGGATCCGTTGCATCAGTTTTTTTGCCGGATTGTGCCTGACGGCAAAAACGGATGTGTGAAAGCACCCTAATAGTGTCTATTTTAATGAGATTAATGAAATATATACATTAGAGGTAACTTTTTGGTGGTTTTCTACATAACTGGGAGGCACATTAATTTGATTAAGAAACCACTGGAATTTTTTCTGTAACAAAGTTTCCTATCTTTTACGTTATCATTATGATGTAGTTTATTTTTTATATATTATATTTTAATATATATTAGATTGTATTATTTTTATTGCATTTTAACATTTATTTTCTCTAGAGAAGTTAATTTGCATTGGCTCTTCTGTTTATTTTTTTGACTCCTATTAAAGCGTCTGACCACTTAGGCTATGTGTCCATGGGAGAATGTAGCTGCGGATTTTTCTGCATCAAAATCCGCAGCTTTCCCGCAAAATCCGCACCTTTTCAAAGGTGCGGATTTGCCGCGGATTTACCGCGGAATTGATGCGGATTTTTTTTTTTCCCCCAATTTTAAAGCCAAAATCCGGATGAAAATCCGCAACAATAATTGACATGTTGCAGATTTTTCCGGATCAAAATCCACACGAAATCCGCTGCGGAAAAATCCGCAGCGTGGGCACAGCATTTCCAAAATGCCATAGAAATGGCTGGGAAGTGCCTGAGCTGCAGATTTTCGGGAAATCCGCGGCTTTTCAGCGAGAAATCCGCGGCAAAATCCGCGCATTTTCCGCAGCGTGGGCACATAGCCTTAGGCAGGCATATGGACTACCAGATGAATGACCAGCAGAGGGTGCACTTCAAAATTTATACAGTACTTACATGTATGTATAGTAACACAATATGTACTTACCCAATTACTGATATGTACTTTTCACGGTAGGCGATGCAGGTCACTATCCTGCAGTCGTCTTTGGGCATTGCTGTATTAATGCTCCTCCAATCTAATGGTATGAGGTTGGATTGGTAGTAAATATCCAAGAGATAAATAAGAAATGGCAGCCTGTCATTTCTGTAACCTTTTTTAGAACCCTGTAAATCATTTCTCATGGAAATGTGTAAATTGACAACTAGCACTTACCATTCTCATTGTAGATAGGACAATCAGCAGACCGTGTCAAAGTGAATAGTGACAAACACTTTGACAACTACGGTATATCCTTCCGGTTGTCAATTTCTTTTTCCATTTCCAGGAGGAATAACTAAAGAACAGCAGAAGACTGTGACCACTAGACAAGCGAAGTGTCTTCTCTAATGAGTGGGAAAGCATAAAGGACAGAGTGACAGCACAAGACTGAATACTAGGAAAGTGAAGGGTCTGCTTTTCATGACCGTGAGAAAGACAGGGGAAGGTCAGAATTTTTACCACTAAAATGGAAGGAGTGACTACAGTGTCTCTGGAGCTGGGATTAGACCTGGCTTAAATTTATGAAGGCTTGATTTACTACATTTATTATTAGCTTTTAGATATTATCCAAATATATCAAATAATACAACATGGACAGAAGTGAGACTTGTGTGTACAGTTTATTAATATATAGAGGCCCTTTGGTTGCCTCTGAATAAAGATTTTCTAGGAAACAAATGAAAAAGGACGCAATAATGACTTCTTTGATGATTATGGGGTATTTGCATCTTGACTGAAATCCGGAGCTTTGTATTTTCCTTCTTTCTCCAACTTTTCCTTTTGCTCTCTAATGACGTTCAAGCGTTGCAGCTGGAAGGAAGACACTTTTATTAATAGCACTGCTCAGTAGGCGAACATGAAGCTATACTCTACATCACCCGCACCCAGAATCTTTACATAAGTGACATAATCCTCTGCAAACCCGTACAAATCATTCAGGGACAAACAAAATGTCGTCACCAAGTCAATATGAAAATTAGCCCTCACAATCCACCGATGCTTCCACCCAGTGATGACTAAATAAACCTGAGTACAGTCATCAACCTCAACCATCACTCCCTGCAGATCACACACCACTCCTGTCAGCAGAGGCCGATGTAGGAAGATACGTACAGCAGAGTATTAATGGCTGCTGTATGGGGCCTCCTTCATTCTGCCACAAGAGGAAAACAGTCTTACAATTTAGAGGACCAATCACAATGTCAAAACTGGCCAATTTTGCTCTTATTTTACTTCCGTTGCTCCCCTGAATTTTTTTATTTTTTTTTAATCAGCCGTAGCATTCAAGAGATATGAACAATCCCTTATAGTTATGGGCGCTAGTCCTGTTATGGTTATGGGCGCTAGTCCTGTTATGGTTATGGGCGATAGTCCTGTTATGGGCGATAGTCCTGTTATGGGCGATAGTCCTGTTATGGGCGATAGTCCTGTTATGGGCGATAGTCCTGTTATGGGCGATAGTCCTGTTATGGGCGATAGTCCTGTTATGGGCGATAGTCCTGTTATGGTTAAGGGCGATAGTCCTGTTATGGTTAAGGGCGCTAGTCCTGTCATGGTTAAGGGCGCTAGTCCTGTCATGGTTAAGGGCGCTAGTCCTGTCATGGTTAAGGGCGCTAGTCCTGTCATGGTTAAGGGCGCTAGTCCTGTCATGGTTAAGGGCGCTAGTCCTGTCATGGTTAAGGGCGTTAGTCCTGTCATGGTTAAGGGCGCTAGTCCTGTTATGGTTAAGGGCGCTAGTCCTGTTATGGTTATGGGCGCTAGTCCTGTTATGGTTATGGGCGCTAGTCCTGTTATGGTTAAGGGCGCTAGTCCTGTTATGGTTAAGGGCGCTAGTCCTGTTATGGTTATGGGCGCTAGTCCTGTTATGGTTAAGGGCGCTAGTCCTGTTATGGTTAAGGGCGCTAGTCCTGTTATGGTTAAGGGTGCTAGTCCTGTTATGGTTAAGGGCGCTAGTCCTGTTATGGTTAAGGGCGCTAGTCCTGTTATGGTTAAGGGCGCTAGTCCTGTTATGGTTAAGGGCGCTAGTCCTGTTATGGTTAAGGGCGCTAGTCCTGTCATGGTTAAGGGCGCTAGTCCTGTCATGGTTAAGGGCGCTAGTCCTGTTATGGTTAAGGGCGCTATTCCTGTCATGGTTAAGGGCGCTAGTCCTGTCATGGTTAAGGGCGCTAGTCCTGTTATGGTTAAGGGCGCTAGTCCTGTTATGGTTAAGGGCGCTAGTCCTGTTATGGTTAAGGGCGCTAGTCCTGTTATGGTTAAGGGCGCTAGTCCTGTTATGGTTATGGGCGCTAGTCCTGTTAAGGTTATGGGTGATAGTCCGGTTAAGGGCGCTAGTCCTGTTATGGTTAAGGGCGCTAGTCCTGTCATGGTTAAGGGCGCTAGTCCTGTCATGGTTATGGGCGCTAGTCCTGTTATGGTTATGGGCGCTAGTCCTGTTATGGTTATGGGCGCTAGTCCTGTTATGGTTATGGGCGCTACTCCTGTTATGGGCGCTACTCCTGTTATGGTTAAGGGCGCTACTCCTGTTATGGTTAAGGGCGCTACTCCTGTTATGGTTAAGGGCGCTAGTCCTGTTATGGTTATCGGCGCTAGTCCTGTTATGGTTATCGGCGCTAGTCCTGTTATGGTTATCGGCGCTAGTCCTGTTATGGGCGCTACTCCTGTTATGGTTAAGGGCGCTACTCCTGTTATGGTTAAGGGTGCTAGTCCTGTTATGGTTATGGGCGCTAGTCCTGTTATGGTTAAGGGCGCTAGTCCTGTTATGGTTAAGGGCGCTAGTCCTGTTATGGGCGCTAGTCTTGTTATGGTTATGGGCACTAGTCCTGTTATGGTTATGGGCACTAGTCCTGTTATGGGCGTTAGTCTTGTTATGGGCGCTAGTCCATGATCCAAAGAGTGAACAGCACATCCACTTTAAAAGGGAACCAAACATCAGGATTTTCGTGTATAAGCTGCAGCCAGTGCAGTACTGGCACTATCATGCACAGTGTTTACATACCATTAGGGTGCAGCTCGGGTGTTTAGGCAGTGAAATACAACTTTATAAAGTTTGAAATTTCGTGCACTTTTTGATTGACGTGTGCACCTCTGCAGATAATGTCCGGGCGGGTTATGCAGGAGTTCCCCGCCCCCCACCAGCCTGTTCCTCCCTCTCTCCTGATGTCCGGGCGGGTTATGCACGTGTTCCCCGCCCCCCCGCGCCGCCTGTTCCTCCCTCCCTCCCTCTGGCTGTATGTAAATATCTAATCTTCAGAAACATGGCGCCGGAGTGGGCCTCTGTGCATAGCGCTTATCTCCGGCGCCATGTTTCTGAAGCCCCCGCATTACACAACTTGGTGTCTGAGAGGGCGGCGCCACAGCGATGTCACACCGGCTGGTGTGTTGGCCCGGTGTCCTGGGGCGGCACGATACAGGAGCAGCAGGTAATCGCGTCCTCCGGTCAGCTGTTCTGTCCTGTTCTAATCGCGCGCGATCCCGCGGTCACAACGGGCTGTGAAGAAACGAGGGCGCATGCACCGCCCTCTCAGACACCAAGTTGTGTAATGCGGGGGCTTCAGAAACATGGCGCCGGAGATAAGCGCTATGCGCAGAGGCCCACTCCGGCGCCATGTTTCTGAAGATTAGATATTTACATACAGCCAGAGGGAGGGAGGGAGGAACAGGCGGCGCGGGGGGGGCGGGGAACACGTGCATAACCCGCCCGGACATCAGGAGAGAGGGAGGAACAGGCTGGTGGGGGGGCGGGGAACTCCTGCATAACCCGACTGGACATTATCTGCAGAGGTGCACACGTCAATCAAAAAGTGCACGAAATTTCAAACTTTATAAAGCTGTATTTCACTGCCTAAACACCCGAGCTGCCCCATGATGGTATGTACACACTGTGCATGATAGTGCCAGTACTGCACTGGCTGCAGCTTATACACGAAAATCCTGATGTTTGGTTCCCTTTAAAGAAAAACGTACTTATTTATTGAAAATCTACTACATTGGTATAAAAAGTACAATAGACTAGATTAGATTTTTAATAAAGAAGGTTTTTATTTAAAGTGGATGTGCTGGTCATTCTTGTTGGATTATGCAACTAGTTACCAGCTAAGCTTGGGCAAAGATGAACTTCTCAAAAGTAACTTGCGATGAGCGGACCCGTGGAAGTTCAGGTTCTGTTGGATCAACCAGACTTTATGTAAAGTTCTGTTCTGGACCTGCACCTCATTGGAAGTTAGTGATTGGGCAGTTCAGCTCTCCAGCCACATACAGCCAACCAGAATCAGATCACTTCCAGGGTGGGGAGGGTGGAGATTTTTTTTTTTCTTGTACACGCTACATCCGAAAACGCTGTTGTTACCCTCGGTGCGAGCCATTCAAACACTGCAAGTGGCTCGCACTGGGCCGAGCACCGAGCGTACCTGAGCACTGAGTGGTCTTCATACGTAAAGAACCCAAACACTTATTTTTTTTTGTAAAGTCTGTGTTTTGCACAAACACCTAGCTTTAAAGTTCGGGTCTGCTCATCTCTAATGGTAACATTTAAATTTATGGGCTATAATTCCCCTCTAGGGGCACTGCATGACCAATCCACCTCCCTGAACTAAGCCATTATCTGTAGTATTAAATATAATCGATAAAACACTTTCCTGATTATCTCAATGTTTAATATTTCCCAGCTCCTTCTTTCATCCTTCAATTCGTCTAGGGATTGTAATGGTAATGGCAATAGGTAGAGCTTTATAGCAAATAGAGATGCCGCTCCTTTCTTTATCGGGATTAATAATATATGTAAATAAACCTAAGGGATTGGTTTTATTTGAGTTGCTGAGTCAACGGAAGAAATGCCTCATCTGTATATACTTCGAAATCTCATTATTAATTACATTTCATCACAGCTCACAAGACTATTAATGTTACTTTTCCTCTCCAATTTGTTAAAGGAGTTGTCTATCATGTTATTTATACCTATCCTTAGATAGGTCATGAATATAAGAATGTTGACTCAAATCCGGCCCCCCCAACCAATCCGCTGGGAATAGCTCGTGGGGGTGGCCGGACGTAATCACTAAATGGAGCTGAACTGTATTGCTCCATTGAATATGTACTAGATGATGCACATCATTCTCTATTTTTTTGCATAGGAGCTGATCTGTGATATGCGGCAGAGGCTACTACAGATTACGCAGAACTGTACAAAGCAACTTTGTTCAATATTCACATCCAGCCGCTGCCGGAGCGGTCAACAGCTGATAGGTGAGGATCTGGCACTCTCACCTATGTGATATTGACAACCTATTCTCATAAATTGTAAGCTTGCAAGCCGGGCCCACACTCCTCTTGTGAATTATTGAAGAACATTGCCATGTAATCTCTGAAATTGTTTGTACATCTCCACCAAAATGTTTTGGTCCAGGCTATAGATGTTAACAGCATATTAAAAGGAATCTGTCACCTGGTTTTTGCCACCTAATCTGAGAGCAGCAGAATAAAGGGACAGAGATCCTGATTCCAGTGGTGTCGCTTACTGGGCTGCTTAGTGTAGTTTTGATAATCTCCTGCTGATTAAACAGTGATTGTATCATTAGAGGACTACTTGGCGTGCTACCAGGTGGTAGTCCAGTATATTCATAAGCTCTCTATAATTGGTAGATCTGCAGCAGAAAACATTGATTTTATCAAAATGACAGCAAACGGCTCAGTAAGTGACACATCGCTGGAATCTGGGTCTCTTGTCTCTACATTATGCTGCTCTCAGATGGGTTAGCAAAAACGTTTTGACAGATTGCCTTTCAGAAAAACTTGTATTTCTCTGGAATAAGATATCGGACCGCAGATATCAAGGTATCATTTTATTAAACTTTCTTAAGAGGGTTGAGTTTACTGACAGATTCCTGTTAAGAATGTGCTCTCATTTAGAAGTATTATTTCCATCCAGTTCTGCATACCAATACTGAAAAGCATGGTGCAGAAAATTTGACCCTAGCGGCAAAACCTGGAAATATGACCTAAGAGAATGTCTGGGTAGTGCCATTGTTTTTGGCTTGGACACAATCCTATTAAATCCTTCAGTTCCTCTATTACGCCTCTTGAATATTTAGGAATGATAAAGGGGGTATCTAAGGGGGGGGGATAAGTGCACGCTGGTTATTTTTCCCAGGTGCAGCCAACATGGGGGGACACCATCAAGCCGCCTCATGCAGTGGTCCAAGGTGTCTCCCCATCGGCTGCATTTTGCCACCCCTGATTAGGATTTGGCTTTTCTTTGAACCATCTGTGAGACAAGATACCACATGCCAGCTACCGGAATTCTTTCAGAAACGTGTAAAATCGAAACCCTAACCACTGTCACTTCAGGATCAGGACGACGTCAGCAGCGTGATCAGCTCATCTGATCACGCTGCTGCTGTCACATAGACGCAGTGAAAGTCAGTCTAGTGAGCTTTCCAAGAGAGCTGAAGAAACCACAGAATTGTAAAGAAACTTATTTTTTAGGGACAGGATGGGGAGGGAAATATGTGAGGGGACAGTAAAAGAAGTAAGAAGAAAGTGTATGGGGAATAGGCAAAATATGTGGAGAGACAGGATGGGGAGGAAAATATGTGAGGAGACATTATGGGGAAAAAATGTATGGTGGGATAAAAGTAGCACAGTATAGAGACTAGGTAGTGTGGTTAAGGATAGAGAATGGGCAACATGAGAGGGTGCAGCAAGAAAGGGACAGCATGCTGAGAAGGGAGAGTGAAAAGGATGCACATTATAGACTGGGAAGTATAGAGGGGACACAGTGTGGGAAGACAGTGTGAAGAAGCCCAGTACGGAAAAGAGAAGACAGTGTGGAGGACATGTACCAAAAGAGGAGCAGTGTGGGAATATTTTCTGCCAGAAGCAATTAATTCAAGGTCACAGTGTACCGCATATATTTTTATTCAGGGGCAGTATAATCAAGCTGCTGTTTTTAAGAGCATTATGTTGGGATATGCTGTAGAAGACCAGAAGAAAAAGTCATCATGGAGTCTGGACCAAATGGAGAATAAAAAAAGAAGAACGACTCCAAACATAGAAGATGTCACTAATAAGTTAATAAGTTACCTGGATGTAAATGTTTATTTGTGATACTGACTGCGACTCATCAGTACTATGGTTCCTGTATGGTCTGTAGTCTGATAACAACTCTCAGTATCTCCTAACCATTGCCAAGGACACAATGGAAATTGTACAGGTGGTTTGTATGATAGAATTGTAGATGAGGCTGACCTGACATTACAATTGCTCACTGTAGTAAGCTTGGTACTGTATTCATGTACTGATAGTGGTTCTGATGATGTATTCATGTACTAACAATGGATTTGGTGATGATTCCTTTTACTTATGGTGATGTATTCCTGTACTGATGGTGGTTCCAGTGATGTATTCATTTACTGATGGTAGCTTTGGTGATGTATTTCTATTTGCAAATTGCATACTTTCAGTCACGTGACCGCCTCCTACCGACACGTGAGAATCCTGACAGCATACAGTGCACAAGATGTGAGCATTCAGCAGTCTGTTGTCACAAATCTGGACAACCCCTTTAATTATAAAATTAAGCACAGTAGCATGCCCAATCCTAACAGCTTGTAATATGCTCACTGTCAGGATTCAACTCTGCTTGCCAATTCCAAGCAGTTATCACATGACCACTCATATGCAATTTTCATACTTATGGTCACTAGGTTCTCTTCAGGCTTCTCTCGATGAAGCAGAGGCTGAAGTATTTCACTGAACATTGAGAGAATCAGGAAGAGTAGCTTGTCAGAAAATGACTAATTGTGCTGCTTAACTGCTTAAGCTGTGTATTGGAGAGGGACGCCAAACTGAATTCTTACCCCGGGGGCTGGAAAACCTAGATCCACCTCTGAATAACTTGAGAACTAGGTGTTAGCTTTCCCTTTTAGAAATCCGTGTGTATACAGCTTACTCCAGTAAGGGCGCATGCCTGCATCTCAAGCTACCATCGTATGGGAGACATGAAAAGCACAACAGGTTGGGAAATAGTAGGAAAATAATGTTGAAATGTATGTCTTCCCTAAGTTATTTCCTTTACATGATTAAAGCAGATTCAGAAGATAATTTTATTAAAGAGAGAAAACAAACATATAAACCTATATGCTAAAATAAATATACTGAAATTGTGTGAAGCATTATGGTTATACCAGTTTTGCCTGTTCGCATCATCAAAAAAAAAAAAAAAAGGCAAGAAATAGTGTAGTAGATTAAGACATTACATCCCTTGAAGTCCTATAAAGGACGTTTACCATGGTAAAATATTGGATCCTACTGGCCACAATCTCATGTCCTCTAAACATGTAGCTCACTTACCAATTTGGTTCTGTGCATGCACTCAAGGAAGTCTTCATACTCTATCTTACACTCCTTCTTTGCTCGGATGAGTCCAATGCCATGTACACACTCTACCCAGTCTTTCTCAAAAGAATGGCAACGACTGCTGTGCCGGAAAGGTTGCTCAGAACTTTGCAGCAGCATCCATTTGTCAATATCAATTCCCAACCTGCGCTGAAGATCGATAAAAGGCATAGCTGTGTAGTGAGAGCACCAAGGATAAGAATTAATACGGTAGCATAGTATACAAGGCACATGCACAACCCAAGATGTGATCAAAAATACAGCCTAACACCCCACTGTCAGTGGTCGGGGCAATTAGGAAGACTGTGTCCTACATGTGAAAGACCTCTTGACAGCTGGAATCACACATGCAGTTTCTGAGCCAAAGCTGAAGGAGAAGTATAAGTCCTTCCTGTATAACCAGGAGAATAAATTATGATGGTGAAAAACTATAGCCACGGTATTAGTAATACCAATGTATTAACATGAAAAACACACTATCCAAGTGTAATCTACACACTGCAAATGTCCAAAGTGGTTTCCACTGGTGACATGGTGGATGTCAAGGTGGTAATCCAGGTCTGTGCAGATGCATGCCAGTGTATCCGCAGATATGGACTCCACTGCTTCAGTGATTTGCTGTCTCAATGCTGCACTAGCCTCCAGGATCAATAGATCTAACACCTTGTGACTTTGTTGTGGGGCTACATCAAGGACTCAGTGTTTTTGTCCCCCAGCCACAGGATCTGAACATACTGATATAATGAATCACTGCAACAGTGAAGTCCATATCGAGAATACACTGGCACACACAGACCTAACTACAGCCTAGACATGTCATGTCACTAATGAAATCACTTTGGACATTTGTAGAGTATAGATAAAGCTTGTATAAATAGGCCCCGATTCAGCGAGAGCGGTGTTGTTCACGCCGATCATGAGGAGATGTGCTGCAGTCAGACACTCCTGATACATGAAGCGGTGTATGCCTTCTAATGAATCAGGAGCAACGAGTGCTGTGCACAGATCTTGGCCCAGTCCTACTCTGTCAGACCCAGGCAAAAATGGCTGGAGAACGTTAAAAGTTGAAACGTTTTAGAGCAGTCTCGCGTTAAGTCAAAACTTAAGCATCTTAATTTTTTAGTGTATATACAAACTTGTAAGCGGCTTCCAAATGGAGACCGCTTGAACAGTGGTCAGTTCCCTTCTTTTAGCTGCTTCAAGGCTTTCAAAGCCTAAAGCAGTTACAAGAAGCTAAAACAGACTGAACATGTATACAGCAAGTCATTTTTACATTGCAGTGTAGCTGTCCACTCATTTATAGCATTTTTAAAGGCGTGGCCTGCGACCTTTTTTTTTTTTTTTTTTTTTTTTACTATGCACCAAAAAAAAACTAACAAGCTTGGAGTACATAACAGAGGCAACTAACTACCTGCCTGTTGTAACCGGCGCTGGCAGAGAGCGCTTACATACCGCTCCTGCCGGTGATTTAGCTGCGCCACATCAACAGATCAGTTCTTCTGAGCTGCTCTGTTAGTGGGGTGTGATTGATTGCTGGCATCATGCTAATTGACAGCTGACTTCCCTCAGTTAGGCTGCTGGGACCCGGATGTCAATCTGCATGACGTCAACGGACCCAACCTGTTAACAGAGCAGAGCAGGAAAAAAAGCCTCCGCTCCGTCAGAGTGACGTCAGCAGAAGCAGCTGAATCATTGGCAGGTGTGGTCTGTAACAGCTTTGTGCCAGAGGAGAACCAGCAAGGGGCACAACAGGCAGGTGCTTATCAACTACCTACATGTTAATTCTTAGGCTCAGTGTAAAAAAAAAATAATAAAATACTAGGTTTCCCCTTTAAGGCCCCCTTCACAGTATATGGAAAAAAATGCAAGTATTGCACGGTCCATTTTGTCTGTGTGTGTCATCCGTGTGCCATAGGTGACACATCCCTGTGACATCTGTGTAACAATTACCGAAAAAATACACGATACTGAAATGAATGGGTTTTTTTATGTGTAAAGGATGTGTAATACTAGATACCGTATATCTGTATAGATAAATCGCTTGTACAGCTATTTAGCCAAATAAATAAATAGTTAAAGGAAAAAAAAATGACGTGGGGTCCTTCCCCCTATTTTTCATACCCAGCACAGGTAAAGCAGCAGCTGCGGGCTGCAATCCTCAGCTGTCAGCTGTACCTAGGCTGGGTATGAAAAATAGAGGGGATCCCATTTTTCATAACCAGCCAAGGTACAGCATACAGCTGGGGGCTGGTATTATTAGGGTGGAAAGACTCATGGTTATTTGGCCCTTCTCAGTCTAAAAATAGCAGCCCGCAGCCGCCCCCGAAGTGGTATCCATTAGACGCGCCAATTCTGGAGCTGAATCTGACTCCTCCTTATTGCCCTGGAGCGGTGGGAATTGGGGGTAATGGTTTATGGGGTTGATGCCAACTGTGAATTCAGGTGGCATCAAGCCCTGGTGTTAGTAATGGGTGGGCATCAATCAGACATCCCCATTACTAATCCAGTAGATGTAAATAGAAAAAAATATCACCTAAAAATATTTTATTTAAAAAAACACCCCCCGACATTAGCCCTCATTTACCCATTTATTAAAATATTTTAAAAAGCCTTTAAGTTCCTACGTAATACACACTGAGGTCCCACAACTCAGTGTCCCAGCCTATGAAAAATGTTCAGAGAATGAACCCCATAGGCTGGAATAGCGGACACTGCCGGCTCTCATGCTGTGATCTGTGAGTACTGCCGGCGGCAGCAATGAGTGATAACGTCATGAGGTCACCACAGTTCACTGCAGCTGGGCACACATAATGTAGAGTGAGCCGGCATCGGCAGTGAACTTCGGTGAAGTCATGAGGTCACCACAGTTTACAGCAGCTGGGTCATACATAAAGTGTGAACCGTCGACAGCAATGAACTGCGGTGATATCATGAGGTCAACACAATTCACAGCAGCTGGGTCACACGGAAAATAGCTCAAGAGTCAGCTGCTGTGAACTGCGGTGACCTTATGATGTCACCGCTTGTCAGAGCTGCTGGCGGATCTCAGGCTATGTTCTGTGTGACCCGGCTCCATGTGGTCACCGCAGTTCACTGCCGCCAGCGGTTCTCATGGCCCACAGTGCGAGAGCAGGCAGTGGTTGTTGTTTTAGCAGAGGTTGTTCATTCTCTGAATGTTCTTCATAGGCTGGGCCACCAAATCGGGGAACATTGTTGGACCTCCATGCGGACTTCGTCATAGCTGCTTGTGCTTCTTTTGGGAATAATTAGTGAATGAGGGACTGTGTCCTGTCTTTATTTTTTTAATTCTCTTCTTTTATGTCTTTTAGGTTCGCTATTCTGGACTAGTTTGGATTCGTTGGCACAATGTTTTTTTACATTTTCGTAATAAATTTGTGAATGAGGGCTAGAGTCTCTGGGGTGTTTTTGTTTGTTTTTTAAAATAAAATAGTTTTTTTGTGTTTTTGTCTATTTACATCTACTGGGTTAATAATTGTTGTGTCTGATATACACTCACCCATTACTAATATCAGGGCTTGATGCCAGCTGTCAATTCACAACTGGCATCAACCCCACAAATCATTTCCTCGATTGCTACCGCACCAGGGCAATTGGGAAGAGCCAGGTTCAAAGTTAGATATGGCACATCAAATGGGTGGGGAGGCTACAGGCTGCTATTTTAGGCTGGGAAAAGCCAAATATCACCAGTCCCCACCTGTCTGCTGTACCTGGTAATGAAAAATGGGAGGGACCACACAGCAGTTTTTTTAAAATTATTTATTTACATAATAAAAAAGAAAAACAAAAAAAAACAACTGTGTGGGATCCCCTCTGTTTTTCATACCCAGCCAAGGTACAGCTGAGGGTTGCAACTTGCAGTTGCTGTACCTGTGCTAATTATGAAAAAGAGGGGGACCCCACATCACCTTACTGTTATTTAATAATTCGGCTAAATAACTGTACAGACTATTTATCTTTGCACGTAATAAACCATTTGGCTCAGTGGTTAGCACTGCAGTCTTGCAGTGCTGGGGTCCTGGGTTCAAATCCCACCAAGGACAACATCTGCAAGGAGACACTATGTTCTCCCCATGTTTGCGTGGGTTTCCTCCAGGTCCTCCGGTTTCCTCCTACACTCCAAAAACATATTAAGGGCTCATGCGTAATTGCATGCATTTACGCTGCGTATAGCACTGCAGTGTAAATGCATGCGTCCTGCATCCCCTGCACAATCTATGTAGATTGTGCATGAGACGTGCACACGATGCTTTTATGAACGCAGCGATTTGGGTGCTAAAATTTTGACCCAAATCCGTGCGTTCATAAAATGAGCATGTCAATTATTCCGTGCGCTATGGATGCAGCTCCCCTCTGTCTATGGCCGGGGCAGCAGCCATAGAGCATCAAATGGGTTTTTTTGTACAAAAAAACTGCATCCATTATGCAGTGTTTCTGCAGCGATTTGACGCGCACATGTGCTGTCAAATCACTGCTGAATATTCAGCGGGTACGTGCACATGAGCCCTTATAGGGAATTTAGATTGTGAGCCCTAATGGGGACAGTGTTGCCAATGTATGTATAGCACGTGGAATTAATGGCGCTATATAAGTGAATAAATATTATCAAGATCATCCGTTTTTCCGGTACGTGTCATGCGGATATCCATATTTTATATGTGCTGCCGGGGAAAAAAAGTACACGCGAGTGGTTCACAAGGACACACGTCATTCTGTGTGAAAACATGGAGGTGTGAAGATCCCCAATGACTTTAGTTACTATGCATGTGAATGTGTCTCTGGTAAGTGTGGAAATGGATGCCACCCATACCGGAGACAGGGACATGTGAAGGAGGCCTAAGGGCTTTTTGGTGGATTTCAAGCAGAATTCACCTGAAAATGGCCTTAGGTGTGAAAATGAACACAGCCTAGAGTGCCTGGATGGATGAATGCATATAGACAGTATATTTTACAGTTGTCTGGTAAAAAAAAAAGAAGGCACCAGCTACATTACACGGTGCCCTGGCTCCTGGGGGTGGGCCACCCTGATTTACGGCATCCTAAGCTATCTACCCTTGTCCCACAGACCCCTCATGTGCCCTGCTCAGCAGAGGGTCACGTCCACCATGGCGACACTTGCATGCTGCTGTCAGTGACACAGCACAGACCACACCGCAGGCTAGCCCAGAGAATGACTCAGAAATACAGGCGCTAATATTATACTGCATTATCAGTCCGGGTACAATTGTCACCTGTAGGGATCCCGGACGTCCTCTACTCCTGCAGCTTCACGACACTGGCAGCCGTACAGCGCCTGTCACGTGACGAATAAAGCAGCTGCCATGTTTGTTTTGGGCACACACATATACACACTTATTTCTCATTTATTTAATGTGAAATCACTAGAACTATGTATAGAGTCGTTTTCTAAATATCGTGCATGTATAAAATGATACTGCAGATAGCCCAGACACTAAAGCGCTACTGCTGGAGCTGCGCATTAGTTGTTTTGCTACAGCGCCACCTGCCGAGTGGAGGACTGAGGCGCTGGCATGACGTAATAGACGTACAGGCGGCTAGGAGCAGCAGTGCACCGCGGTCAGCGCAGTGTTGTATGCCAGTATACTGATACCCGCGCAGGCCTGAGCAATCTCACTGCCCCCTAGTGGTGGGATCGCGGTATTGCGGTTCTCACACAATACCAGTCAGCCATAACATTAAAACCACTGAGAAGCCTTGAATAACTTTGCTTATTTCCTGGCAATTATCAAGTAGATGGGATATAAAATGGCAGGAAGTGAGTTGTTAGGAAAGATGACCAGGGCCTAAGGGGCTTTAACCAGTTCAAGACCGGGCATTTTGCCCCCATTCGTGACCAGACCCCCTTAGTGTTATCTTTTTCATTCATGCGGTATAAAGAACTGTAAAAACATTCTCACTAGGATATTCACGGAATTCTGCATCTTTTTAGTGATACATTGGGCCTAATTCTTGACAACATTGGTAAAAATATAAAGCAAATACGTGTCTGTTTTTCACAGTTTTTTTCATAATCACAAACGACCACTAAAATAGCTTTTAATTTTTGTTCCCCCTTCCATAACAATTATTTGTATATATTGGATAGCTTGTTTCTTTCCCAAGCGGGTGTGGGGCCTGTAACATTCATTTCGGATTTGCCTCTGCTTTTTCAAATAATTTATTTTTTAGCGAAGACCTTTGGCGGGGGATGGGGGCAGCACCAATAGTGCACACACACAACTCTTGATCAAAGCTTTAGATAGAGAAGGTAAAAGCGGATCTTGGTTTTCCGGTACCCGGGGCAACAATTCAGTTTGATGCCCCCTGCTATACAAAGCTTATAGGAGGTCATGTGACCGCTTTTATGGGATCTGCACACTTGGTCGCTTGCCGACAAGCTGCTCTTCATGGTTCTCTCAATGTTCAGTGCAATACTACAGTCCCTGCTTCATTGAAAGAAAGAGAACCTAGTCAGTATATGATCGTAAATATGAAAATCATATTAAAGTGATTATGTGATGACCACCAGAACCTGGTAAGCAGAGCCAAATCTTGACAGTGAACATATTACACACTGTTAGGATTGGGAATGCTACAGTGCTTAATATTTTAATTAAATGGATTAACAAGGGTTATGATGAAGGTCTGAAAAATATACAGTCACAGTACTGACACAGTGTAAATGTGTACCAACATTGTGCTGAGATATACAGATATGGCAATCAATGTGACTCAGTACAATAAAACACCCGAAGCCTACAAAAAACTTTGTTCACTACGAGTCATATCAGAGGCGTAACTACTGTGGTCCCAGAGGTCGCCATTGTGACCGGGCCCGGCAAGTTAGGGGCCTGTGGCCGCCCTGCAGATCAGCAGCCAGCTCCTTTCTGTGAGAGAGGAGCTGTGCTGTTCTTTCACAGACCACGCGGCCACTAAATGACTTGCTGCCCCCTCGCCCGTCATCGCGCACAGCAATGATAAAGCATAGAGCGGCCTGCGCTGCTGCATGCATCATCAGTCTCATCCTGGGCGACTGCTGTGCTGAGGCATGCAGGGTGGCAGGACGCTGACTGGAGCAGCGGGGGGAACGGAGGACAGCAGCGGTGGAACAAGGAGAGTGGTGAGGACAGAGCAGAGGGGGAACAAGGAGAGAGGTGAGTACTTGTTGTTTTTTTTTATATAAATTAGTGAGTACACGGTGGCCAAATGACTGGGGGGGCTGCATTATACATGGAGGCCTGGGGAGGCTGGCTGCATTATTATACATGGAGGCCTGGGGAGACTGGCTGCATTATTATACATGGAGGCCTGGAGAGGCTGGCTGCATTATTATACATGGCGGCCTGGAGAAGCTGGCTGCATTATTATACATGGAGGCCTGGGGAGGCTGGCTGCATTATTATACATGGAGGCCTGGGGAGACTGGCTGCATTATTTAACATGGAGGCCTGGAGAGGCTGGCTGCATTATTATACATGGAGGCCTGGAGAGGCTGGCTGCATTATTATACATGGAAGCCTGGGGAGGCTGGCTGCATTATTATACATGGAGGCCTGGAGAGGCTGGCTGCATTATTATACATGGAGGCCTGGAGAGGCTGGCTGCATTATTATACATGGAGGCCTGGGGAGGCTGGCTGCATTATTATAAATGGAGGCCTGGAGAGGCTGGCTGCATTATTATACATGGAGGCCTGGAGAGGCTGCATGCATTATTATACATGGAGGCCTGGGGAGGCTGCATGCATTATTATACATGGAGGCCTGGGAAGGCTGGCTGTATTATTGTATATGGTGGCTTTGGGTGGCTGGTTGCATTATTATACATGGAGGCCTGGAGAGGATGGCTGCATTATTATACATGGAGGCCTGGAGAGGATGGCTGCATTATTATACATGGAGGCCTGGGAAAGCTGGCTGCATTATTATACATGGAGGCCTGGGGAGGCTGGCTGCATTATTATACATGCAGGCCTGGGGAAGCTGGCTGCATTATTATACATGGAGGCCTGGGGAGGCTGGCTGCATTATTATACATGGAGGCCTGGGAAGGCTGGCTGCATTATTATACATGGAGGCCTGGGGAGGCTGGCTGCATAATAAACATGAAGGACACCTTATACATGGACTATAGGGGTGTATTATACATGGAGGTCTAGGGGGCTGCATTATACATCGAGGTCTATGGGGCTGCATTATACATGAAGGTCTATGGGGATGCATTATACAACATGAGGGACACCTTATACATGGTTGGACTAGGGGTGCATTATACATGGAGGTCTATGGGGTGCATTATTCAACATGAAGGACACCTTATACATGTAGGTCTAGGGGGCTTCATTATACATGGAGAGTATGGGTTGCATAATACAAAATGAAGGACACCTTTTACATGGAATATAGGGGTGCATTATATATGGAGAAGTATGGGGCTGCATAATACAATATAAAGTTTTGTGGGATTGTGTTATAATACATTCAGGACTATGGGAGCTACATTATAATATATGGAGGACCATGGAACCTACCTTATACATGGACTATGGAGGTGTATTATAAAACATGGAGGACTATGTGGTGCAGTATAATATATGGAGTACTATGGGGTCCATTATAATATATGTAGAACTATGGGGTGAATTATAATATATGGAGAACTATGGGGTGAATTATAATACATGAACTATGAGAAATTCATTATAATAATTGCAGGGTTATGAGGACTACTTTATACATGGAGGACTATGTGCTGCAGTATAATATACGGAGGACTATGGGGTGAATTATAATACATGGAGAACTATGGGAAATGCATTATAATACATGGAGGACAATGGAGGTGCATTTTATATATATATATATATACAGTGCCTACAAGTAGTATTCAACCCCCTGCAGATTTAGCAGGTTTGATAAGATACAAATAAGTTAGAGCCTGCAAACTTCAAACAAGAGCAGGATTTATGAACAGATGCATAAATCTTACAAACCAACAAGTTATGTTGCTCAGTTAAATTTTAATAAATTTTCAACATAAAAGTGTGGGTCAATTATTATTCAACCCCTAGGTTTAATATTTTGTGGAATAACCTTTGTTTTCAATTACAGCTAATAATCGTCTTTTATAAGACCTGATCAGGCCGGCATAGGTCTCTGGAGTTATCTTAGCCCACTCCTCCATGCAGATCTTCTCCAAGTTATCTAGGTTCTTTGGGTGTCTCATGTGGACTTTAATCTTGAGCTCCTACCACAAGTTTTCAATTGGGTTAAGGTCAGGAGACTGACTAGGCTACTGCAACACCTTGATTTTTTCCCTCTTGAACCAGGCCTTGGTTTTCTTGGCTGTGTGCTTTGGGTCGTTGTCTTGTTGGAAGATGAAATGACGACCCATCTTAAGATCCTTGATGGAGGAGCGGAGGTTCTTGGCCAAAATCTCCAGGTAGGCCGTGCTATCCATCTTCCCATGGATCCGGACCAGATGGCCAGGCCCCTTGGCTGAGAAACAGCTTCACAGCATGATGCTGCCACCACCATGCTTGACTGTAGGGATGGTATTCTTGGGGTCGTATGCAGTGCCATCCAGTCTCCAAACGTCACGTGTGTGGTTGGCACCAAAGATCTCGATCTTGGTCTCATCAGACCCGAGAACCTTGAACCAGTCTGTCTCAGAGTCCTCCAAGTGATCATGAGCAAACTGTAGACGAGCCTTGACATGACGCTTTGAAAGTAAAGGTACCTTACGGGCTCGTCTGGAACGGAGACCATTGCGGTGGAGTACGTTACTTATGGTATTGACTGAAACCAATGTCCCCACTGCCATGAGATCTTCCCGGAGCTCCTTCCTTGTTGTCCTTGGGTTAGCCATGACTCTTCGGACAAGCCTGGCCTCGGCACGGGTGGAAACTTTCAAAGGCTGTCCAGGCCGTGGAAGGCTAACAGTAGTTCCATAAGCCTTCCACTTCCGGATGATGCTCCCAACAGTGGAGACAGGTAGGCCCAACTCCTTGGAAAGGGTTTTGTACCCCTTGCCAGCCTTGTGACCCTCCACGATCTTGTCTCTGATGGCCTTGGAATGCTCCTTTGTCTTTCCCATGTTGACCAAGTATGAGTGCTGTTCACAAGTTTGGGGAGGGTCTTAATTAGTCAGAAAAGGCTGGAAAAAGAGATAATTAAGGCTGGTTTCACACTACGTCTTTTTAACATCCGTTGAAAACGTTTTTTTAGCGGAAGTACGGATCCTGCTTTTACAGCAAATAACGTATGCAAACGCATATGTTATTTTGCAGGATCCTGCACTGGATGTTTAGGGGCGGGCATTGGAGTCATGTGATCGGGAGTGAGGGGAGCTAGACTGGGAGCCGGCTTCTGACAGCTGCAGACGCTGGTAACCAAGGTAAACATCGGCCTTGGATACCCGATATTTATCTTGGTTACGAGTGTCTGCAGCTGCTAGGAGCAGGGCTGCCTGCACGCGTAACCAACGTAAACATCGGGTAACTAACAGAAGTGGTTACGCGATATTTACCTTGGTTACGAGTGTCCGCAGCTCTCAGGTGGGGGAGAGGGAGGGAGGGAGGAAGGGGGAAAGACAGATAGAGAGAGAGAGGGTGAGGGAGGGAGGAGGAGAGATAGACAGATCACGCGAGACTGGTTCTGGGCATGCTCAGTACTTTCTGGGCATGCTCAGTACAAAAGCAGGATCCTGTCTATCAGCACGCCAGCGTTCACCTGCGTTTGCGTGCGTTATAGTGCGGATCCGGTGACTTGCAGTATTTTGACGCAGCTCAAAAACGCTACAAGTAGCGTTTTTGAAACATGTTAAAAAACTGCAAGTCACCGGATCCGCACTATAACGCACGCAAACGCACGTGAACGCAGGTGGACGCGAGTCCATTGCAAATGCATTGAAATGAAAACGCATTTGCACTGGATCCGTACTTCCGCTAAAATAACGTTTTCAACGGATGTTAAAAAGACGTAGTGTGAAACCAGCCTAATCCAAACATGTGAAGCTCATTGTTCTTTGTGCCTGAAATACTTCTTAATACTTTAGGGGAACCAAACAGAATTCTTGTGGTTTGAGGGGTTGAATAATAAATGACCCTCTGAATAAACTTTTCACAATTTCAAAAAAAAAATAAAAAAAGAAATAACATTCTTTTTTGCTGCAGTGCATTTCACACTTCCAGGCTGATCTACAGTCCAAATGTCACAATGCCAAGTTAATTCCGAATGTGTAAACCTGCTAAATCTGCAGGGGGTTGAATACTACTTGTAGGCACTGTATATATATATATATATATATATATATATATATATATATGAAGGGTTTGTGGGACCCTTTATACTATATAGAAATCTATGTGGGGGCCATTATATTAATTGGAGAACTATATACAAAGAGGGACAAAGCAGGAGATGGGAACGTTTTGTGCTGATGGAAAAAGGCTCTTTCCCTCAGCACCCAGCTTTCCCATGCTCTGCTGTACATCTTCTCTCAGCACCCAGCTTTCCCATGCTCTGCTATACATCTTCTCTCAGCACCCAGCTTTCCCATGCTCTGATATGGGAAAGCTGGGTGCTGAGGGACAGATGTATAGCAGAGCATGGGGAAGCTGGGTGCCGAGGACAAGATAAATATCAGAACATAGGAAAGCTGGGTGCTGATAGAGGGATTTCAGCTCTTGGGAAACCTGGGTGCAGAGGGTAAGAGCCAAGTGTCAGCGTCATTATCCTGTACCCCAAGTATCAGAGTACGTGGAGAGAGGGGGGGGGGACCCAGGTCTGAACTTTGCATCGGGGCCCATCAAAGTCTAGTTACGCCACTGAGTTGTATCATAAACAGATCTCTTTATTAATCAATGTATAAACATAAATACAAACTGTAAAAAAAAAACAGAAGGAGGCTGAACACCAAAACACATCGGTGTGCTGACACCACTCTCTGTAGCAGGTTAGCTCCTTTGCACATTATACATGTGGTATCTATCTCATACACATACGTTACCCCATGGGTATTGTTTTCTGTTTAATATGTGACTATCATTCTCATTGTGTTTTTTCTATGCAGACGATCATTACTGAGACAGTTTTCTACCCATATGCGAATGTCTGGTCATGTATTGAATCTGAATCAGATCTATTTCCTTTTGACATTCAATTTAGTGCTTACGATTATGGTTATTATATGATACTTCACATCACATGGTGGATATGTGATTACTCATATCCGTGACTTTTGCATGGTTTTTTTGTATCTTTACGTAGCATAGTAATTGTCAGCATTAACACTTATTTGTCGATGAGGTATAATTTATTAATAGATCCCAACTACCCCCCCTTTTTAGTCAGTTTGTGTGATATCTAACCATTAACTTTCTGTGTATGACAGCTTGCCTATCTCCTTGCTATGGTGCCATCTAGTGGTTCCCCATTTTAAACAGTTTTTTAACTGTATACAGTTAGGTCCAGAAATATTTGGACAGTGACACAAGTTTTGTTATTTTAGCTGTTTACAAAAACATGTTCAGAAATACAATTATATATATAATATGGGCTGAAAGTGCACACTCCCAGCTGCAATATGAGAGTTTTCACATCCAAATCGGAGAAAGGGTTTAGGAATCATTGCTCTGTAATGCATAGCCTCCTCTTTTTCAAGGGACAAAAGTAATTGGACAAGGGACTCTAAGGGCTGCAATTAACTCTGAAGGCGTCTCCCTCGTTAACCTGTAATCAATGAAGTAGTTAAAAGGTCTGGGGTTGATTACAGGTGTATGGTTTTGCATTTGGAAGCTGTTGCTGTGACCAGACAACATGCGGTCTAAGGAACTCTCAATTGAGGTGAAGCAGAACATCCTGAGGCTGAAAAAAAAGAAAAAATCCATCAGAGAGATAGCAGACATGCTTGGAGTAGCAAAATCAACAGTCGGGTACATTCTGAGAAAAAAGGAATTGACTGGTGAGCTTGGGAACTCAAAAAGGCCTGGGCGTCCACGGATGACAACAGTGGTGGATGATCGCCGCATACTTTCTTTGGTGAAGAAGAACCCGTTCACAACATCAACTGAAGTCCAGAACACTCTCAGTGAAGTAGGTGTATCTGTCTCTAAGTCAACAGTAAAGAGAAGACTCCATGAAAGTAAATACAAAGGATTCACATCTAGATGCAAACCATTCATCAATTCCAAAAATAGACAGGCCAGAGTTAAATTTGCTGAAAAACACCTCATGAAGCCAGCTCAGTTCTGGAAAAGTATTCTATGGACAGATGAGACAAAGATCAACCTGCACCAGAATGATGGGAAGAAAAAAGTTTGGAGAAGAAAGGGAACAGCACATGATCCAAGGCACACCACATCCTCTGTAAAACATGGTGGAGGCAACGTGATGGCATGGGCATGCATGGCTTTCAATAGCACTGGGTCACTTGTGTTTATTGATGACATAACAGCAGACAAGAGTAGCCGGATGAATTCTGAAGTGTACCGGGATATACTTTCAGCCCAAATTCAGCCAAATGCCGCAAAGTTGATCAGACGGCGCTTCATAGTACAGATGGATAATGACCCCAAGCATACAGCCAAAGCTACCCAGAAGTTCATGAGTGCAAAAAAGTGAAACATTCTGCAATGGCCAAGTCAATCACCAGATCTTAACCCAATTGAGCATGCATTTCACTTGCTCAAATCCAGACTTAAGACGGAAAGACCCACAAACAAGCAAGACCTGAAGGCTGCGGCTGTAAAGGCCTGGCAAAGCATTAAGAAGGAGGAAACCCAGCGTTTGGTGATGTCCATGGGTTCCAGACTTAAGGCAGTGATTGCCTCCAAAGGATTCGCAACAAAATATTGAAAATAAAAATATTTTGTTTGGGTTTGGTTTATTTATCCAATTACTTTTGACCTCCTAAAATGTGGAGTGTTTGTAAAGAAATGTGTACAATTCCTACAATTTCTATCAGATATTTTTGTTCAAACCTTCAAATTAAACGTTACAATCTGCACTTGAATTCTGTTGTAGAGGTTTAATTTCAAATCCAATGTGGTGGCATGCAGAGCCCAACTCGCGAAAATTGTGTCACTGTCCAAATATTTCTGGACCTAACTGTATATGCATTCATTAAGAGAGATCTCTTTATGATTTGGCTTGTAGTGTACAAAGTTTTTTCTAGATTCACTTGTGATGAAGTTCTGCAGATTTCTGATTCCTCACAGTTTGCGATTTTCATACTTCCGGCTACAACATGTGCAGCCTTGTTGAATGCAAGTGAATTGAGCTAGTCAACACACATCTAGTTAGCACGTTGCCGCATATATGCACATTGCATCTTTGCAGTTACATGGCCTCCTGCTCACCGAAGAATCTTGACAAAGTGCACCTTATGAGAATTCAGAGGTCTGTAGTCACATACAGTGACTGCGGACTTTCATCACAAACCTGGGCAACCCCTTTAATGCTAACATAAATATAAATGTAGTACCCAGTGATGACGCAGCATGCTCGGCACTCGATCAAGCATCGGGGTGCACGGAATGGTTGGTGCTTAATTAAGTACCGCGGGTGTTCAAGCTAAATGCTGAACTCCCTGTTCTGTTACCTGCCTAACACAGCTCCCGGCTGTAACGCCTGCCTGGATCCACAGACTCAGACGGGCTGTAATGGACAAGCTAGAGGGAAGCCACTCACCAAGCAGGACCCCCAGAACCCTGAAACCCTTTAATCCCTATACAGGGATTTGGTACTACACAGGGCCCTGGAGATCACTACCTGTGGAAGGCTGCAGTCTGATGAGAGTAATCGTCAGGCAGGGTCAAACCAGGAATAGCAGAACAGGGACAGAATTTGTAGACAAAGACGTAATCAGAAAACGAAGCAGAGGTCAAATCCGGATCGGGCAGTGAGGTACATAAACGACAGGCAGAAGGGTAGTCAGAACACAAGCAAGGTCAGCGCACAGGAATCAAAATACAAACAGGAATACAGACTATCTCTGGCAGTGGTCAGATGACAGGAGGGGGAATAAAAAGGGTGTGGTGTCTTCCCATTGGCTGCAGGTGAATGATGGCAACTTCAGCTGGAAGACACATGCCACCTACAGTCAGCCAGTGGTACTGCAGGTTCCAGGGAAACCCAGCCTAGTGGATGAGCGGAACCTGCTCAGCAGAGCCACGGGCACTGACTCCTCTCCCATCACCAGCACTATCCATGGCGGGAACACGGCGTCACCTAGCGATTGGAGCAGAAGTCGCAGGAGCGGACTCCGGTGGAGACATGACACCGGCCTCCACAATCCCCTTCATCTGCAGGCAGCAGACATCACTCCGTTTAATCTTCCCGACCACAGTCCCTATCCTTTGGGGTGCCACTGGCATAGCCAGGCAACTTCTGTTCCTTGTGCACTATTCAGTAACTGTGCGGTTAGTTCCGCTAGAGAACCCGTTTTGGAAAATAAATCTCTTTCTCTTTTTTCCAGAATGGGGACTCGAGGGGAACTAACCTCACAGTTACTTTGGCCGGGGTGGGGAAACATTTGGACAATGTACATAGAACGGAAGTTGCCAGGCAATGCCAGCTGCACCCGGATGATAGGGACTGTGGTGGCCGGGAAGACAAATGGAAGATACAGGGTGATGTCTGCTTCCTGTGGATGATGGAGAATGTGGTGGCCACGGGCTGTGTCAGGGCAGGTAACAGAACAGGAATTTGGGAAAAATATGCTCATGCCATCCATTGTGGTTTTTCCTGAAGGGTTTGATTTAGTTGTGCTCTGGGACTGTGGGGGCCAATCCAGCACCTCTAATCATGCTTTAAGCTGTAGTGGATGGTGAGACATGGAGTCTGAAAGTCAAAAGTTCAAAACATTGTTACCCGTTTGCTAGTCAGTGTACTTACTCTCTTTACTGTCTTCTCTAACCATACTGGGCCCCCTCTTTACACTGTCCTCTCACATTGTGTTACCCTATACCTCCCAGTATCTATACTGTGCTCTGTCTCACATTCCTCTTCCTTGGCATACTGTCTCCTCCTTGTTGTGCCCTGCTATACTGGCCCCTACCCAGTATCTATCCTGTGCCCCATCATACTTTTCTCCCCACATACTGTCTCCTCACACTATTCTCTCGCCATACGTTTTGCTCCCCATATCGTCTTCTTACACATTTCCCCTTTCATACCCATATTGTCTCCTCACACATTTCCCTCCTACTTCCCTCCTACTTCTCATACTGTTTTCTCACACATTCCCCACTCCCCATACTGTCTTGCAAACAACAAACTTATCCTCTGCACCCTATACTGTCTCCTCACAATAAATTACATTACAATGTGTTCTGATTCTTCAGCTCCATTTGAGGGTTTACCATATTGACATTTACCACACCGATGAGGCTCAAGAGACTGATGTCAACAGTGTGATCAGATAACTTGGGAGTGCCAGCAGTCAGGGTTTCAAATGTGCTCAAATCTGAAAAAAGCGAGCACAATTGAAAGCTGGAAGCTGGTGTGTTCTCTAATCTAGCTGTCTAGCTTGAGAGTCAGCTCGGAGAATGATCGAATTAAACTGCGGGGGGTGGCAAAATGCAGCTGCTTTAGTGACACCTTGGACCGCTGCATCAGGTGGCTTGACTGTGCCTTCCTGGTGGCTGTGCACGGGAAAATGGCCCAAATACCGTCCCCTAGATATGCCCCTGCTGCCTTGTCTATGGGGAGTCTGACATCCAGATCCCTGCTCCTGCAGCTGGACAATTGCGTGCAGCTACTCTAATATACAATGCCGTTTTAGAATGTCACTGCAGAGTAGAACGTGGACAACCCAGACTGTGATGGCTAGAAGTTTGTGTCAGAGGATATCTAAAAAGGCATGTCTTGTGACGTTCCTAGTACACAACCTTTATTATCTACTAATAGATGTCTAATGAAGGACAACCAATGAACCAACACTGGTGTAGTGTGGCTAGTCAGTTACCCATAACCCATGGACAATTAGCACTTGCCATTTGAACCTTTAGTTATGTATTGCTTTTTAAGAGCTACAAAAAGGTACTGAAGCTCATGTTATAAAAACAATAATTTTTATTATTGATTAAAAAATTATTTACATGTACAGAAGAGAAAGGATAAGAAAATTAGGGCGAGAAAAATGCAATAACAGTGAGTAAACTGTGGTAACCCCCCAAAGTAATCACAACATACAAATGGGTGGCAAAAGTAGTCACCGTACAGACTGTCAAGAACGTATGGTCTATGTGTGGAGTAACGTGGGATGAGTCAGGTTGGAATATAGTGCAAACCCACTGACAAAAACTTATAGGACCTGAATCAGCTCACATACGTTATTTCACACATGGGGGTTACTTTATTGGATACGGTCCACACAGGTTAGACAATTATCAACCAAATGAGTACCGTATGTTTAGTATAAATTATAAACAATAATAAAATAGCATTTTGTTTTGTTTTTGCTGGGGGATTGACTGCAGAAATGTTAAGACATTTTCTGCAGAAAATCCGCGCTAAAACCCTTAGCGCACATAGCCTAAAGGGGACTTTACATACACCGACATCGCTAGTGATGTCGCTGGTGAAAGCACCCGCCCCCCGTCGGTTGTGTGTCACGGGCAAATCGCTGCCCGTGGTGCACAACATAGTTAGGACCCATCACACGGGACTTACCTGCCTAGCGATGTCGCTGTGGCCGGCGAACCGCCTCCTTTCTAAGGGGGTGGTTCGTGTGCCGTCACAGCGGCATCACTAAACGGCCGCCCAATAGATAACATCCCGCCCACCTCCTTCCTTCCTCATTGTGGGCGGCCGCAGGTACGAGGTTGTTCCTCGTTCCTGCGGTGTCACACATAGCGATGTTACATAGTTACATAGTTACTTAGGTTGAAAAAAGACCTGGGTCCATCTAGTTCAACCTTCCTCCACCAGTTCTACATTTGGTCACTAAGTCATTTATAACCAACAATGTTTTGTGTACTGAGGAAATCATCCAGCCCTTTTTTAAAAGCGGTTATAGTATCTGCCATTACTACCTCTTGTGGTAGGGCATTCCACAGTCTGACTGCTCTAACTGTAAAGAACCCTTTCCTATTTAGCTGTTGGAATCGCTTTTCTTCCACTCGCAGTGAGTGCCCCCTGGTCCTTAGTATTGTCTTTGGAAGAAATAAGTCATGTGCCAGTCCTTTATATTGACCACACATGTATTTATACATATAAATGAGATCTCCTCTGAGACGTCTTTTTTCTAAGCTAAACATATCTACCTTTTTCAACCTGTCATCATATGGGAGACCTTCCATTCCTTGTAGTAGTCTAGTTGCCCACCTTTGAACTAACTCTAACTTCTGAATGTCCTTTTCAAAATGTGGAGCCCAAAACTGGATCCCATATTCCAGATGTGGCCTTACAAGTGATTTATAGAGGGGTAACAATACGTCGGGATCACGGGATCTTATCGCTATTTTTATACACCCTAAAGAAGGGAATTTTGTTTACTTACCGTAAATTCCTTTTCTTCTAGCTCCTATTGGGAGACCCAGACAATTGGGTGTATAGCTTCTGCCTCCGGAGGCCACACAAAGTATTACACTTTAAAAGTGTAACCCCTCCCCTCTGCCTATACACCCTCCCGTGCATCACGGGCTCCTCAGTTTTGGTGCAAAAGCAGGAAGGAGGAAAAACTTATAAATTGGTCTAAGGTAAATTCAATCCGAAGGATGTTCGGAGAACTGAACCATGAACCAAAAGAACAATTCAACATGAACAACATGTGTACACAAAAGAACAACCAGCCCGAAGGGCACAGGGGCGGGTGCTGGGTCTCCCAATAGGAGAAATAGAAGAAAAGGAATTTACGGTAAGTAAACAAAATTCCCTTCTTCTTTGTCGCTCCATTGGGAGACCCAGACAATTGGGACGTCCAAAAGCAGTCCCTGGGTGGGTAAAAGAATACCTCGATAAAAAGAGCCGAAACGGCCTCCTCTTACAGGTGGGCAACCGCCGCCTGAAGGACTCGCCTACCTAGACTGGCGTCTGCCGAAGCATAGGTATGCACCTGATAGTGTTTCGTGAAAGTGTGCAGACTAGACCAGGTAGCTGCCTGACACACCTGCTGAGCCGTAGCCCGATGCCGCAATGCCCAGGACGCACCCACGGCTCTGGCAGAATGGGCTTTCAGCCCTGAAGGAAGCGGAAGCCCAGAAGAACGGTAGGCTTCAAGAATCGGTTCCTTGATCCACCGAGCCAAGGTTGACTTGGAAGCCTGCGAACCCTTACGCTGGCCAGCGACAAGGACAAAGAGTGCATCTGAACGACGCAGGGGCGCCGTGCGAGACACGTAGAACCGGAGTGCTCTCACCAGATCCAAAGAGTGCAAATCCTTTTCACATTGGTGAACTGGATTAGGGCAAAATGAAGGCAAGGAGATATCCTGATTGAAATGAAAAGGGGATACCACCTTAGTGAGAAATTCCGGGACAGGACGCAGAACCACCTTATCCTGGTGAAAAACGAGGAAGGGGGCTTTGCATGACAGCGCTGCAAGCTCCGACACTCTTCGGAGTGATGTAACTGCCACTAGAAATGCCACCTTCTGCGAAAGACGTGATAAAGAGACATCCCGCAGTGGCTCGAAAGGTGGTTTCTGAAGAGCCGTTAGCACCCTGTTAAGGTCCCAGGGTTCCAGCGGACGCTTGTAAGGTGGGACTATGTGGCAAACTCCCTGCAGGAACATGCGGACCTGCGGAAGCCTGGCCAGGTGCTTTTGAAAAAATACGGAGAGCGCCGATACTTGTCCCTTGAGAGAGCCGAGTGACAAACCTTTGTCCATTCCGGATTGAAGGAATGAAAGAAAAGTGGGTAAGGCAAACGGCCAGGGAGAAAAACCATTATCAGAGCACCAGGATAAGAAGATCCGCCAAGATATGTAAAAGATCTTGGCGGACGTTGGTTTCCTGGCCTGTCTCATAGTGGCAATTACATCCTGAGATAACCCTGAAGACGCTAGGAGCCAGGACTCAATGGCCACACAGTCAGGTTGAGGGCCACAGAATTCAGATGGAAAAACGGCCCTTGTGACAGCAAGTCTGGGCGGTCTGGAAGCGCCCACGGTTGACCCACCGTGAGATGCCACAGATCCGGGTACCAAGATCGCCTCGGCCAATCTGGAGCGACGAGAATGGCGCGACGACAGTCGGACCTGATCTTGCGTAACACTCTGGGCAGCATCGCCAGAGGAGGAAATACATAAGGCAGTCGAAACTGCCACCAATCCTGAACTAATGCGTCCGCCGCCAGAGCTCTGTGATCCTGAGACCGTGCCATGAAGGCCAGGACCTTGTTGTTGTGTCGTGACGCCATGAGATCGACGTCCGGCGTTCCCCAGCGGCGACAGATCTCTCGAAACACGTCTGGGTGAAGAGACCATTCCCCGCGTCCATGCCCTGACGACTGAGGAAATCTGCTTCCCAGTTTTCTACGCCCGGGATGTAAACTGCGGAGATCGTGGAGGCTGTGGCCTCCACCCACTGCAGAATCCGCCTGACTTCCTGGAAGGCCTGACGACTGCGCGTGCCGCCCTGATGGTTGATGTATGCGACGGCAGTGGCGTTGTCCGACTGTATACGGATCTGTCTGCCCTCCAGCCACCGATGGAAGGCCAATAAGGCTAGATACACTGCCCTTATCTCCAGAACATTGATCTGAAGGGAGGACTCTACCGGAGTCCAGGTTCCCTGAGCCCTGTGGTGGAGGAAAACCGCTCCCCACCCTGACAGGCTCGCGTCCGTGGTGACCACAGCCCAGGTTGGGGGTAGGAAGGATCTTCCTTGCGATAGAGAATTGGGAAGGAGCCACCACTGAAGAGACGTCTTGGCTGCAAGGGACAGAGAGACGTTCCTGTCGAGGGAAGTCGATCTCCTGTCCCATTTGCGGAGAATGTCCCATTGGAGTGGCCGCAGATGGAATTGCGCGAACGGCACTGCCTCCATCGCTGCCACCATCTTCCCCAGGAAGTGCATGAGGCGCCTCAAGGGGTATGACTGACCCCGAAGAAGAGATTGCACCCCTGCCTGCAGGGAAAGCTGTTTGTCCAGCGGTAGCTTGACTACCGCTGACTGTGTATGAAACTCCATCCCGAGGTAAGTCAGTGATTGGGTCGGTGTCAACTGGGATTTTGGGAAGTTGATTATCCACCCAAACTGCTGGAGAGTCGCCAGAGCGACTGTAAGGCTGTGTTGACACGCCACCCGAGAAGGTGCCCTGACTAGGAGATCGTCTAAGTAGGGAATCACCGAGTGGCCCTGAGAGTGTAGGACCGCCACAACGGATGCCATGACTTTGGTGAACACCCGTGGGGCTGTCGCCAAGCCGAAAGGCAGTGCCACGAACTGAAGGTGTTTGTCCCCGATGGCGAAACGCAAGAAGCGTTGATGTTCGGGTGCGATCGGCACATGGAGATAAGCATCCTTGATGTCGATCGATGCTAGGAAGTCTCCTTGTGACATCGAGGCGATGACCGAGCGGAGAGATTCCATCCGAAACCGTCTGGTGCTCACATGTCTGTTGAGCAGTTTGAGGTCCAGAACGGGACGGAATGATCCGTCCTTCTTTGGCACCACGAACAAGTTGGAGTAAAAGCCGCGACCATGTTCCTGAGGGGGAACAGGGATCACAACTCCCTCTGTCTTCAGAGTGACCACTGCCTGAAAAAGTGCGTCGGCCCGAGCGGGGGGCGGAGAGGTTCTGAAGAAACGAGTCTGAGGACGAGAGCTGAACTCTATCCTGTAACCGTGAGACAGAATGTCTCTCACCCATCGGTCTTGAACATGTGGCCACCAGGCGTCGCAAAAGCGGGAGAGCCTGCCACCGACCGAGGATGCGGTTCGGGGATGCCGAGAGTCATGAGGAGGCCGCCTTGGAGGCAGCGCCTCCGGCGGCCTTTTGGGGGCGTGACTTAGACCGCCACGCATAGGAGTTCCTCTGGCCTTTCTCCGGCCTGCTGGATGAAGCGGATTGGGACTTGGCGGAGGGACGAAAGGACCGAAACCTCGATTGAATTTTCCGTTGCTGAGGTCTCTTAGGTTTGGACTGGGGTAAGGAGGAGTCCTTTCCCTTGGATTCCTTAATAATCTCATCCAATCACTCGCCAAACAATCGGTCGCCAGAAAACGGCAAACCGGTTAAGAACCTCTTGGAGGCCGAGTCTGCCTTCCATTCGCGCAGCCACATGGCCCTGCGGACTGCCACAGAATTAGCGGATGCCACCGCTGTACGGCTAGCAGAATCTAGGACTGCGTTCATGGCGTAGGAAGAAAAAGCTGACGCTTGAGAAGTCAGAGACGCAACCTGCGGAGCAGAATTACGTGTGACTGCATTAATCTCAGCCAGACAAGCTGAGATAGCTTGTAGTGCCCACACGGCTGCAAAGGCCGGGGCAAAAGACGCGCCCGTGGCTTCATAGATGGATTTCACCAGGAGCTCTATCTGCCTGTCAGTGGCATCCTTTAGCGATGAGCCATCTGCCACCGATACCACAGATCTAGCCGCCAATCTAGAGACTGGAGGATCCACCTTGGGACACTGAGCCCAACCCTTAACTACGTCAGAGGGGAAGGGGTAACGTGTGTCAGTAAGGCGCTTAGTAAAGCGCTTGTCCGGAACCGCTCTGGGCTTCTGGACAGCATCTCTGAAGTTAGAGTGATCGAAAAACGCACTCCGTGTACGTTTGGGGAACCGAAACTGGTGTTTCTCCTGCTGAGAAGCCGACTCCTCTACAGGTGGAGGCGGGGGAGACAGATCTAACACCTGGTTGATGGACGAGATAAGATCATTTACTAAGGCGTCCCCTTCAGGTGTATCAAGATTGAGGGCAACGTCAGGTTCAGAGCCCTGAGCTGCGACGTCCGCCTCGTCCTCCAGAGAGTCCTCGAGCTGGGAACCCGAGCAGCGTGAAGAAGTCGGGGAAGATTCCCAGCGGGCCCGCTTAGTCGGTCTGGGACTGAGGTCCGGGCAGGAGTCCTCCGCGTGGGACCTAGGGCCCAACCTGGGAGCGCGCTGCGGCGCGGACCGAGAGGGGCCTGGAGGCGACGAGCTAACGGGGACCGGGGCCTGAGTAAGGACCGGTCTGGACTGCAAAGCTTCTAGCAGCTTGGCAGACCATTTGTCCATAGACTGAGCCATGGATTGTGAAAGTGACTCAGAGAGTTTCTCAGCAAACGCAGCAAACTCTGTCCCTGCCACCTGGACAGGGGGAGCAGGGGGGTCTACATGAGCCGAGGGGCCCACTAGTGACCGAGGCTCCGGCTGAGCAAGCGAAACAGGGGTCGAGCATTGCTCACAGTGAGGGTAGGTGGAACCCGCAGGTAACATAGCCGCACAAGAGGTACAGGTCGCAAAAAAACCCTGTGCCTTAGCACCTTTGCTCCTTGTGGACGACATGCTGTTGTCTCCTAGGAGAGTGATCACTGAGGGTATATGGGAAGGAGTATGCAGCCCGACCGAACAGAAATATGTATATAAATACGTATCTATTCCAGCACCCTGGGGGGGACCAGCACCGGGTGACCGGTGTGGCTTACCGACCGCTAAAAAGCGGAGTGTGTGTCCTCCAGATTCCCTGCCTTAGGTCTCCCAGAGCTGCAGAGCTCTTCTCTGATAATCCTCCACCGGCAGAATGCCAAAAACATGGCTGCCGGAGCTCTCAGGGGAGGAGTGGAGCCGTGGGCGGTGCTAGAAAAGTGCGGGAATCTGGGGTCCCCACAGTGATCAGTGAGGGGGGAGGAAACATACAGGATGCTCCGGCCCTCACAGCCGACGTCAGGCCGGCCGTTCCGCCCTTACCCCTGACAGGCAGGCCCGGGGGCGGGATTTTTGCTACTAGGCCGCGATGAAGCCGGGGACTAAATTTAAGACCGCGGCCGACAAGCAGGTGCGGTCGGCGCGGAAGTCCGCCGGTCTTCACAAATCAGCAGCTGCTGCAGCGTCCGGGAAGAAGGCGCTCCATGCACAGTCCCCATGGGGACACAGAGTACCTTATAGATGCAGGGCCCGATCCCTGAGGATGAATAGACTCCTGTCCAGCAGATTCCCACAGGGGCTGCTGAGGGAGCACGGTCCCAGTGAATGGATGACCGGTCAGGATCCCACTTTTCCCAGAGCCACTAAGGGATGGTGAAGGAAAACGGCATGAGGCTCCGGCCTTTGCACCCGTAATGGGTACCTCAACCTTAACAGCACCGCCGACATAGTGGGGTGAGAAGGGAACATGCCGGGGACCCCGTGGGGGTCCTCTTTTCTTCCAACCGATATAACTAATCTGAGAATGCATGAGTGGATGTGTGCCTCCTTCCACACAAAGCATAAAACTGAGGAGCCCGTGATGCACGGGAGGGTGTATAGGCAGAGGGGAGGGGTTACACTTTTAAAGTGTAATACTTTGTGTGGCCTCCGGAGGCAGAAGCTATACACCCAATTGTCTGGGTCTCCCAATGGAGCGACAAAGAAATCTTGTTTGCTTTAGCAGCTGCTGCTTGACATTGAGTGCTGTTGCTCAGCTTATTTGTAATAAGAACACCCAACCCAAAGGTGCATTACTTTACATTTATCAACATTAAATATCATTTGCCAAGTATCTGCCCATTCTGACATCTTATCCAGATCTTTTTGTAATATTGTACTATCAAGGTCAGTTTTTAATATCCTACATAGTTTGGTGTCATCAGCAAAGACTGACACTTTACTATCAATCCTATCCACAAGGTCATTAATAAAGAGATTAAAAGGAATCGGTCCTAGCACAGATACCTGCGGTCCCCACTGCTGACTATAGCTCATTTAGAGAATGTACCATTCATGACTACTCTTTGTTTCCTATCTTTTAGCTAATTCCTTACCCAGTTGCATATAGTTTCCCCTAGTCCTTGCTTCTGGAGCTTTAGTATAAGGCTATTATGTGATACAGTATCAAATGCCTTTGCAAAGTCCAAATAAATCACATCAGCTGCATTACCAATATCCAGGTTTGCACTTACCCCCTCATAGAACCCCAACAGGTTGGTTAGACATGACTTATCTTTCATGAATCCATGCTGTTTGTCAGTTATTATATTATTTTCTGCAATATATTTTTGCATGTCATCCCTTAAAATGCCCTCAATAACTTTGCATACTACTGATGTCAGGTTTACTGGACGGTAGTTGCCTGGATCTACCCTCTTACCTTTCTTAAATATAGGTACCACATCAGCAATCCTGAGGCACCAACCCTGTTACAAGCGAGTCTAAAAAGATGAGATACAGCGGTCTGTCGATTACGGAGCTCAATTCCCTCAATATTCGTGGATGAATGCCATCTGGCCCTGTCAATGTTTAATTTACTCAGACGTAGGCGCACTTCATCTTGTGTTAAATTAATTATATCTGGTGGGGAACTTTGATTTTTCACTTGTTGAATGATCCCTGGTACAGTCAGTTCCTTGGTGAACACAGATGAGAAATGCCTATTTAATATCTCAGTCTTTTGTTTGTCCTCTATATCTAACATGTTATTATATTTTAAGGGGCCGATACTATCCTTTGTTTTCCTTTTGGCATTAATGTATTTATAAAAGATTTTGGGATTTATATTAATGTCATTGGCGATTTTTGTTTGAGTAGCTAGTTTTGCTTGTTTGATTTCTTTTTTACATTTCCTATTGATATCTTTATACTTCTGAAATGCTATTTCTGTATTCTCACCCTTTAAGATTTTAAACGCCCTTTGTTTTTGTTTTATTATACTTTGAACAGTCTTATTTATCCATAGTGGTTTCTTTTTATTCCTGGACATTTTATTACCAGAGGGTATAAGTTTTTCACAGTACTCTAGTAGTATATCCTTAAACTTTCCCAATTTATGTTCAGTATCCCCAGTTACCATGACTTTGTCCCAATCTACACCTTTAAGCTCTTCCCTTAATTTGTTGAAATCAGCTTTCCTAAAATTCCAGGTTTTAGAATTTCCCCTTTGAAATGTTCTATTGAATATTACGTTAAAGCTTACCATATTATGATCGCTGGTGCCCCAGTGCTCCCGGATCTGTAGGAACGACGAACCTGCGTCCTGCAACAGCAACGATTTTATGAAAATGAACGAGTGGTCAACGATCAGGTGAGTATGTTTGATCGCTAACACTCGCTCGAAGCTGTTACACACAACGACGTCACTAACGACGCCAAATGTGCATCATGGAATCCATCACCCTGGCGATATATCGTTAGATACAGTACATCGTTGCGTGTAACGGGGCCTTAAGGGCTCCAGCAGAAACTGAGCTTATGTCACTGACAAGCTAGGTTCACATTTCCGTTGCTTTGCATCAGTCACATGCATTGCTTGATGCTTGTGTGTACAACGGGTGACAAGAATTGGAATTCATTGTCACGAGAAAGCGGATTCCGTTGTAAAATGAGTGACCGTTCACAATAGCCGGCCGCAGGCTTTTGAGAGCGATCAGCTGATCTCCCGGCTGCCGGCTTTTGAGAGTGACTGATCGCTCTCAAAAGCCAGCGGCCGGGAGATCAGCTGATCGCTCACAGAAGGTGGCTGCCGGGCGATCAGCTGATTGTTCGGCCGCCGAGAGAGAGCATGCGCAGCGAAATCAAAAGGATTCCGCTGCTCAAAAAACGTTACAAGCTGCGTTCCTGCCGCCTGACGTTGAGTCGTTACACGACTGTTCAGTCGGGTGGCGGATGAAACGCAAGGGCATCAGTCACAATCCGCCGCTCATACAAGTCTATGGGAAACGACGGAATCTGCCAAATGGATTGCGTTGTTTATCAGAGTAGCGGATTGTGACTGATAATAAACAACGGAAATGTGAACCTAGCCTTATAAGCGCACACTCACTCCTGTACTAAAATACAAAGAGAAAGGTTTTACGTCAGAAAGCACCAGCCTCAAGCCACTGCTGTATCTATATACTCTTATCATAAGTGTGGTTATGCAGACAAATGAACTATAGCAGCCCTGCATGGCCAAACACTGTCATTACACAGTAGGTGCACATTTATCACATGATTTCAGCACAGGGACATTTTTATTTTAACACTAGAACTACTGAGGTAGTCATTTTGACTACTTTGCACCATGTATTTCTATATAGGTGTCACGAGTCCAGTAGTTCTAGTGTTAAACACATCCACTTGTGACAAGCCCCTTGAAGATTTACTGTAGTTCCCACAACGAGTATTCGGTGTGTTTGACGCTGTGTATTTTCATTGTGCAAAAAATTGCAGCTTCTTACAGGTCCATCAAAGGGGATAGGAGTCATGGAACTCTTATTGCCTACTATTTTTAACACAGCATAAACAGACTTTTATTGTGTTGTGTTTTTGAAAGCCACTATGTCAATTTCTGCTGGGGTAAATATGAGTTATTTGAAATTTTTTTCCCGTAGAATTGCATTAGATGAGGAAAATTTGGGTTCCAGATGTTCATTAGTTTGCAGTAACCACATCTAAAAGGTATTTATAATTTTCCCCATGCCCAATAACTCATGCCAGAATCAGCAGCAATATACTTGTGACACAGAACCATGGTTATACAGGTGCATCTCATTGGCTGTAAGCCATAATCATCAACATTAAGGGCATGTGCGCACTTTGCGGTCAATTCCGCAGCGTGTAAGTCACTGCCTGTGCGTCTCTGAACACAGCCGAAAAAGCTGCGTTCTGGGACTCATTCGGCAGAACGCAACGTGCACACATTTCTGGAGAATTCATGCGTTCTGGATGCTTGCTCTGCCATAGACAGAGTGGTAAAAGCATCCAGAACACACATTTTTCTCAGTGCGGTCCCACTCGGCTCTGCAGAATCCCCATAGACTTGCAGCAGAGCCGAGTGGGACTGGACTGTCAAAAAGAGCATGGCTGGCTGCGACACAGTGCCGCGCAATCAGCATGAACTTCACCCGACTTCATTGTCATTGCGCGGCTACATCGGAAGCTGACAGGAGCAGCAGTAGAACACCGCCGCTCCTGTCAGCTCCATGCAGCAACTGAAGTGAGTAGCGCGATCAGCTGTGCTGTCACTGATGTTACTCGCAGCCACCGCTCTCAGGTGGATGACTGCAGCTGTGGCTGCAAGTAACCTGAGTGAAAGCACAGCTGATCGCCCGGCTCACTGCAGTCACTCAGGGGAATTTGTGAGCACATGTCAGACCTTCGGCTTGATTTACGGTCACATGTGAAGGACTCACCTGTGATTGCAAATCCCGAGGGACTGCAGTGAGCCGGGCGATCAGCTGTGCTTTCACTCAGGTTACTCACGGCCACAGCTGCAGTCCTCCACCTGAGAACGGTGGCCGCGAGTAACCATACTGATAGCACAGCTGATCGAGCTACTCACTTCAGTTGCTGCAAGGAGTGGCGGTGTTCTACTGCCGCTCCTGTCAGCTTCCGATGTAGCAGAGCTGAAAGAATCGTGGGATCTTGCGTGGATTACGTCGGACCTGGAGGTGTTTTTGAGGGGTTATTAAAGTGGTGAAAGAGGGTGTTTTTTTCGTATTTCATTCCAAATAAAGAAAATAAGCGCACATCCAAAAAATCCTTTAACTTACAGGTTAATCATGGAAGGTAACTCGGAGAGATGCCTGCCATGATTAACCTAGGACTTCATGGCAGCTATGGGCTGCTGCCATTAACTCCTTATTACCACCTCACAAGGGCAATTCGGGATGAGCCGGATAAAGTCCCGGGACAGTCGCATCTAATGGATGCGGCATTTCCAGGCGGCTGCTGGCTGATGTTAAGCTGGGGGGCTCTCCATAACGTGGAGCTCCCCATCCTGAGAATACCAGCCTTCAGCCGTGTGGCTTTACCCTGGCTGGTATCCAAATACCCTGGCTGGTATCCAAATTGGGGGGGGGACCGCATTTTTTTTTTTTCCAATTTATTTATTTTTTTAACTGTTCGATATAGACACGCCCACCGGCGGCTGTGATTGGTTGCAGTGAGACAGCTGTCACTCAGCATGGGGGCGTGTGTGACTGAAACCAATCATAGGCGCCGGGGGAAGCAGGGAATACGTAATGGATTAATGAGCGGCCGGCATTTTCAAAAGAAAAGCAGCCAGTGTGAACGCCGTGCAGCGTCGCGCCGGTGATCGATGAGCATGAGAGGGGGTGAGAGTGAGAGACTGACATGGACAGAGAGATAGAGACCGACCCAGAGAGAAAGATGAGAGACCTCCTTTGTTATGTTAAATAAAAAAAAAAAAAAAAAAAAAAAAAAAAATGCGGATCGCAACAATAATGCAATGCAAGCACACTGCTTCACATTTTGGCAGCGATTTTCTACAACTCATTGATTTTAATGGGTGTAGAACGCTGCCAAAATGGCAAAAACAATTGACATGCTGCTTCTTCAAACGCATGGGCTTTTGACAAATTTTTGACAATCAAAATGCTGCGTTTCAAAAAGCATAGTGCGCGCAGATTTTGCATTATTCTCATAGACTTTGCTGGGGAATCACAACGCATGCATTTTGTCAATGATACAGTGCAGTTGTAAACGCAGCCAAAACGCAGAAAAAAAAAAAAAAAAAGCAAAGTGCGCACATAGCCTAGCAGAAATAAACACTTGAAATAGATCACTGTAATGACTATATAATATGAGTTTCCCCTTTTTGTATTGAATTACTGAAATTAATTAACTTTTTGATGATATTCTAATTTATTGAGATGCACTTGTACTGCCATAGATGTACGTCTCAATGTATCACATGAAAAACCTTTCTGCGCTGGGTCTCAAATCTAACAGTAACCTTGAATCAATGTGTCATACAGCCAAAGTACTTCTTGAATAGAATACACTTAGAAAGTACATTGAAAAAAAAAAAAAAATGCAAATAAAAACATAAATATTTATTTAAAATTAAATACAATTTCAACCTTACATTTCTACTTCAGTAACACAAAAGTCAGGGCAATGTATTTTGATATTTAAGAGAGTTTATGTTGCATACTTAAAAACAACAAGGCCAAGATTGGTCCCACATGCTATTCAGAAAACAAAAAACATGTACTGCATCTACGTATTACTACAGGACACACGGAGAATGGAGAAGCTCAGATGATTCTGGTTGGTGCAAATGCGGGAGGTAAGCAAAGAGTATCGGAGATTTCCCAGCCACAGGACATTGGTGCACAAATGGTTTCCTTCTCTTCAACTTGATATAATCCTTTCTCCAGCAGCTGAACAGCTTCCCTGGAAAAGACAGATCACAATAGAGTTTAGGTTTTTGTGAGGTTTCATTTCAACTAAACCTTAACCACATTGTTTCAGGAGTACATTTTAGAATATGGTTAACATATTGCTGGCTTAAAGGGACTGTCACCAGGTTTGCTTATTTTCTACCCCATCTGAAAGCAGCCTAATGTAGAGACAAAAGTTCTGATGCCAGTGATGGATCGCTTTCAAAGCCGAGCAAGCAGCCCATTTAAAAATCCCTGTTTTATCTACTGCAGATCTACCAATACTCTGACTGCTGAGCTCTGTATAACCCCGCCCATACCACTGATTGGCAGCTTTCCGTGTACACTGTGCATAGGTAGAAAGCTGCCAGTCATTGGTGCGGTTCGGGGGGGGGCTATATGGAGTTCACAAATATGGAGGACTACCTGGTTCATTAGTCATCTAATGATAAATCACTGTTTTATCAGCAGGGGATAATCAAAACTAAAGAAAGCAGCCCAGTAATTGATATATCACTGGAATTCAGGTCTCCATATCTACATTATGTTCTGTTGTGTCTACAAAAGATGACATGATTTCAGCAAATGGCAAAATGCCCCATCTTCATTTATGACATGCACCTCACGACTGTTATTCCATGTGCATAATAGACAGCAGTGCTAAATTTGCACCACTCTGGACTGATCCACATCCAAAAAAACAATACGCTAGTCATCTGTGCTTTTTACGCCACTGAGTAAAATAAGTTTGTAGAAAAAAAAAAAAACCCCACACCAACCCACGAGCAAAAATATAAAAGTAGACTTTAAAAAAAAGGCACAAATTAACAGAATAAGGCGCAAATGAAAGATGCACAAATGCAATTGCTTGGGGGAATGTACTAATCTTACCAGGCTGCCCGTGGCATTGCATAGTGAATGCGGGATTGCTGGAAGCCGTTGAATGTAGAGGAGGCTGCCACTGTGTAAGCTCCCATGTTATCAAACAGGAGCCAGTCACCAACTTGGAGCTCCGGTAGCTGAAGATGCTCGGCTATGCGATCTAAGCCATCACATGTTGGTCCCCACAAGCTACTATTGTAGAATGGCTGATCTGGAGAGGGTTTCTGATGAGAAAATAAAGGACTTAATTAGCAAAAGAGATTAGAGTATCAATGTTTCTAAAGCAAGCTTGCAAAAATGTAAATGGTTATTCCCAAAATTACAAATGATCAGTTATCTCCTAATCATACGACATGGAATAACTTGCTGATTGGTGGGGATTTGGCCACTTAGACCCCAGCAATACCAAAAATGGGCCTCTGTAGAGCTCAGACTTTAATTCCATTAATTACATAGGTTGAAAAAAAAGACCTAGGTCCATCTAGTTCAACCTTCCTCCACTAATTATACATTTTGTCCCCAAGTCACTTATAACCAACAATGTTGTGTGCACTGAAGAAATGATCCTGCTTTTTTTTTTTTTTTTAAAAGCTGTTATAGTATCATTACTACCTCTTGTGGTAGGGCATTCCACAGTCTGACTGCTCTAACTGTAAAGAACCCTTTCCTATTTAGCTGTCGGAATCGCTTTTCTTCCACTCAGTGTATGTCCCCTGGTCCTTAGTATTGTCTTTGGAAGAAATAAGTCATGTGCCAGTCATTTATATCGACCACACATGTATTTAATTGATAATGAGACTGCCAGTAAAAGCAGAGCACTGTACTTGGTGGCTTTCTGTGGCAGTCTCAAAGAATGGAGAGAAGGCCAAGAATGTTGTTCTTCCCACTCCATTCAATAGGGAGCCTCCTTATCAAATAAGAGCGCCACATGTCATGAAACATACAGCATGTGTCAGTGGAATGTAATCTTGATATAAATGTTAGCAGTGCACATCAGTAAGGGGCTTTACACGGTAGCGATATCGGTACCGATATCGCTAGCGTGCGTACCCGCCCCCATCGTTTGTGCTACACGGGCATATAGCTGCCCGCGCGCACAAAAAAATCACGCTGCCCCCCGTCACACGGCTTACCTGCCCAGCAACGTCGCTCTGGCCAGCGATCCGCCTCCTTTCTAAGGGGGCGGGTCGTGCGGCGTCACACAGCAGGCGGCCAATTGAAGTGGAGGGGCGGAGATGAGCGGGACATAAACATCCCGCTCACCTCCTCCCGCATTGCCGATGGAGGCAGGTAAGGAGATGTTACTCGCTCCTGCGGTGTCACACAGTGATGTGTGCTGCCGCAGGAACGACGAACATCGCTAATGAGAGGTGAACGATTTTTTTGTTTTAGGACGACCTCTCCGCGGCAAACGATTTTGGCCGCTTTTGAGATCGTTTTACATCGCACATAAGTGTCACACGCTGCGATATCGTTAATGATGCCGGATGTGCGTCACTAATGACGTGACCCCGACGATAAACCATTAACGATATCGTAGCGTGTAAAGCCCCCTTAAGTCTTGTGTACTCCCATGTTAAAAAACAAAAAAACAAACATTTGTTCACCAGCTTTAAATATAGGCATCACCCATGCAAAATAGGCAGAGAAATGTATCTCAACATACCTTGTGAAGAATAGGTTTAGGATGAGCATGGTCAAAAAAGATACAGTTGAACGACCCGTAAACACCATCATTAACATAATACATGATATTCTTGTTAGGACAAAATTCTTCATCTAAAAACAAAACAAAAAGTTATGGTCAATTAAAGGACAGGAAATAAGATCATAAGGAAATCTGATCTAAATATCCCATTACCAACTGTGCCACAAGAATAACTAAAATATAGAACAATCATTCTATTAAGCTAATGTCTGCTACTATATACAAATAGATAATCACATTTAATTGTGCCTTTTTTAGGCCACAAAATATTACATTAAAAATATAGCACTGGTGGGAGATTTCGTAAAAGTATGATACAATATGAAGATCAGATTGATGAAGGTGTCAAGCCTTCACCAATCAACTGATCAAGTGAATGGGGGTTCAGTTTACATACCAAGCACATTCACATCGAACCGGGTAACAAGGCTCAGTCCAACTCCCTTTAATAGGGCTGAGCAGCAGAGACATGCAGTACCAGCTCTGACTGACCCATCTCAAGGATAGAATAATATTAAAGCCAAGAACCCAATTAGGGCTCGTGCGCTTGTTGCGTTGTGTCACTGCAGAAAATTCTGTAGCGATTTGACAGCTCATGTGTGATTCAAATCGCTGCAGAAACACTGCATAATGGATGTAGTGTATCTGTAGAATAAGGGCTTATGCGCATGTTGCGGAAATGCATGCGTCCTCTGCACAATGAAGATTGTGCATGATACATGCGCATGAAGCTTTCATGAACGCAGCGATTTGGGTGCTAAAATTTTGACCCAAATCCGTGCGTTCCTAAAAGCAGCATGTCAATTATTCCGTACGCTATGGATGCAGCTCCCACTGTCTATGGTGGAGAGGCAGCAGCCATAGCGCGTTAAAAAAAAAAAAAAAAAAAAAAATCGGCTTTTTTCTACAAATAAACCCTGCATCCATTATGCAGTATTTCTGCAGCGATTTGACGCACACATGTGCTGTCAAATCGCTGCAGAATATTCAGCAGTTACGTGCGCATTAGCCCTAAAAGCCGATTTCATACGCTATAGATGCTGCCTCTCCCATAGACAGAATGGGAGCTGCATCCAAAGCGCACGAAATAAGTGACATGCTGCTTTTTTAACACAGTGATTGTCAAATTTTTAACACTCAAATCGCTGCGTTCAAGGAAAAAAATCGTGCGCACAGATTATGTACATTCATTCATAAATTGTGCTGGGGATGCAGGACACATGCGCTTATTCTGCAGTGCTAAACGCTGCGTAAATTAAAGAGAACCTGACATTGGGCTCATGCTGCCTAGAATCATTGGCATCATGAAGCAGATACCTGTTGCCTTACTGCATCCATATTTAAGTGTAATATATATTAGATATATCCATAACTCTATCAGGGAGAAGCCACCAGAGAACGGCAACAATGCTGGCAGTGCATCCCAAACTGCATCTTAGCAAAAAAAAAAAAAAAAAAAAAAAAAAAAAAAAAAAAAAAAAAAGCTACGGAGAAAACCTGTTTTGTTTTTTTTCACTGTGATAGGAAGAACAATGCAGAAACAATTGACATGTCAATTGCTTGGTGCAGTTTTTTTTCTGCATGGAAAAAAAAAAACAAACAAACAAAATCCTGCAACGTGTGCACAACACTTCAGAATTCTCACACTATGCTGGGATGTGTTTTCCCTTGCAGTTTTATTAAAATCTGCAAGACAAAGAAGGGAATTTTGTTACTTACCGTAAATTCCTTTTCTTCTAGCTCTTATTGGGAGACCCAGACAATTGGGTGTATAGCTACTGCCTCCGGAGGCCACACAAAGTATTACACTAAAAAGTGTAAGGCCCCTCCCCTTCTGGCTATACACCCCCCGTGGAATCACGGGTTCTCCAGTTTTAGTGCCAAAGCAAGAAGGAGGAAAGCCAATAACTGGTTTAAACAAATTAACTCCGAATAACATCGGAGAACTGACAAACCGTTCAACATGAACAACATGTGTACCCGCAAACAAAACCAAAAATCCCGAAGGACAACAGGGCGGGTGCTGGGTCTCCCAATAAGAGCTAGAAGAAAAGGAATTTACGGTAAGTAACAAAATTCCCTTCTTCTTCAGCGCTCTATTGGGAGACCCAGACAATTGGGACGTTCAAAAGCTGTCCCTGGGTGGGTAAAGAAATACCTCTTGTCAGAGCTGCAAGACAGCGCCCCCCTACTGGGAAGCCACCGCCGCCTGCAGGACTCTTCTACCTAGGCTGGCATCCGCCGAAGCATAGGTATGCACCTGATAATGTTTGGTGAAAGTGTGCAGACTGGACCAGGTAGCTGCCTGGCACACCTGTTGAGCCGTAGCCTGGTGGCGTAATGCCCAGGACGCACCCACGGCTCTGGTTGAATGGGCCTTCAGCCCTGATGGAACCGGAAGTCCAGCCGAACGGTAGGCTTCCAGAATTGGTTCTTTGATCCATCGAGCCAGGGTGGCTTTAGAAGCCTGCAATCCCTTGCGCGGACCAGCGACAAGGACAAAAAGTGCCTCGGAGCGGCGCAAGGGCGCCGTGCGGGAGATGTAGATTCTGATTGCTCTGACCAGATCTAACAAATGCAAATCCTTTTCATACCGGTGAACCGGATGAGGACAGAAAGAAGGTAAGCAAATGTCCTGATTTAGATGGAAATCAGATACTACTTTAGGAAGAAATTCTGGAGTGGGGCGCAAAACCACCTTGTCCTGGTGGACCACCAGGAAAGGAGCCTTGGATGACAGTGCTGCCAGCTCAGACACTCTCCGAAGAGACGTGATCGCCACTAGAAACACCACTTTCTGTGACAGGCGAGAAAAGGAAACCTCTTTCAAAGGCTCGAAAGGCGGCTTCTGTAGAGCAACTAGTACCCTATTCAGATCCCATGGATCTAACGGCCGCCTGTACGGGGGTACAATATGACAAACCCCCTGTAGAAACGTGCGCACCTTAGACAGACGTGCCAGACGCTTCTGAAAAAACACTGATAGTGCCGAGACTTGCCCTTTAAGTGAGCCAAGCGACAAGCCTTTTTCTAACCCCGATTGTAGGAAGGAAAGAAGAGTAGGCAATGCAAATGGCCAGGGAGACACTCCCTGAGCAGAGCACCATGATAAGAAAATCTTCCACGTCCTGTGGTAGATCTTGGCAGACGTGGGCTTCCTAGCCTGCCTCATGGTAGCAACAACTCCTTGAGACAATCCTGCACACGCTAGGATCCAGGATTCAATGGCCACACAGTCAGGTTCAGGGCAGCAGAATTCTGATGGAAAAACGGCCCTTGGGACAGTAAGTCTGGCCGGTCTGGAAGTGACCACGGTCGGCCGACCGTGAGATGCCACAGATCCGGGTACCACGATCTCCTCGGCCAGTCTGGGGCGACGAGTATGACGCGGGTGCAATCGGATCTGATCTTGCGCAACACTCTGGGCAAGAGTGCCAGAGGCGGGAATACATATGGGAGTCGGAACTGCGACCAATCTTGGACCAAGGCGTCTGCCGCCAGAGCCCTTTGATCGCGCGACCGCGCCATGAATGCCGGGACCTTGTGGTTGTGCCGAGACGCCATGAGGTCGACGTCCGGCACCCCCCACCGGCGACAGATTTCCTGAAACACGTCCGGGTGAAGGGACCATTCCCCTGCGTCTATCCCTTGGCGACTGAGGAAGTCTGCTTCCCAGTTTTCTACGCCCGGGATGTGTACCGCGGATATGGTGGATGCTGTGTCCTCCACCCACGTCAGAATCCGCCTGACTTCCTGGAAGGCTTGCCGACTGCGCGTCCCTCCTTGGTGGTTGATGTATGCCACCGCTGTGGAGTTGTCCGACTGGATTCGGATCTGCCTTCCTTCCAGCCACTGCTGGAAGGCTAGAAGTGCCAGATACACTGCTCTGATCTCCAGAACATTGATCTGCAGGGTGGACTCTTGCTGAGTCCACGTCCCCTGAGCCCTGTGGTGGAGAAAGACTGCTCCCCACCCTGACAGACTCGCGTCTGTCGTGACCACTGCCCAGGATGGAGGTAGGAAGGATCTTCCCTGTGACAATGAGTTGGGCAGAAGCCACCATTGCAGAGAGTCCTTGGCCGCCTGAGAAAGGGAGACTTCTCTGTCCAGGGATGTCGACTTCCCGTCCCATTGGCGAAGAATGTCCCATTGAAGAGGACGCAGATGAAACTGCGCAAAGGGAACTGCTTCCATGGCTGCCACCATCTTCCCTAGGAAGTGCATGAGGCGCCTCAAGGAGTGCGACTGGCCCTGAAGAAGCGACCGCACCCCTATCTGTAGTGACCTCTGCTTGGTCAGCGGAAGCTTCACTATCGCTGATAGAGTATGGAACTCCATGCCAAGAAACGTTAGAGACTGAGTTGGTGACAGATTTGACTTTGCAAAGTTGATGATCCACCCGAAAGACTGGAGAGTCTCCAGCGTAACATTCAGGCTGAGTTGGCATGCCTCCTGAGAGGGTGCCTTGACAAGTAGATCGTCCAGATAAGGGATCACGGAGTGTCCCTGGGAGTGCAAGACTGCTACCACTGCCGCCATGACTTTGGTGAAAACCCGTGGGGCTGTCGCCAGACCGAATGGCAGAGCTACGAACTGAAGATGTTCGTCTCCTATTACCAAACGTAGAAAACGTTGGTGCTCTGTAGCAATTGGTACGTGGAGATACGCATCCTTGATGTCTATTGATGCCAGAAAATCTCCTTGAGACATTGACGCAATGACAGACCGGAGGGATTCCATCCGGAACCTCCTGGCGTTCACATGCTTGTTGAGCCTTTTTAGGTCCAGAACAGGACGGAAGGAGCCGTCCTTTTTTGGAACCACAAAGAGATTGGAGTAAAACCCTCGCCCTCGTTCCTGAGGGGGGACAGGGATTACCACTCCTTCTGCTCTTAGTGAGCTCACCGCCTGCAGAAGGGCATCCGCTCGGTCGGGATGTGGGGAGGTTCTGAAGAACCGAGGTGGAGGACGGGAACTGAACTCGATTCTGTACCCGCGCGACAAAATGTCTGTCACCCACCGGTCTTTGACCAGTGACAGCCAAATGCCGCAAAAACGGGAAAGCCTGCCACCGACCGAGGATGCGGAGGGAGGCGGCTGAAAGTCATGAGGAAGCCGCTTTGGAAACGGTTCCTCCGTTTGCTTTCTTGGGTCGTGAGTGAGCCCGCCATGAATCAGAGCTCCTTTGTTCTTTCTGCGTCCCTTTGAATGAGGAAAATTGGGCCTTGCCTGAGCCTCGAAAGGGCCGAGACCTCGGCTGCCACTTTTTCTGCTGAGGTTTGTTTGATCTGGGCTGGGGTAAGGACGAGTCTTTACCCTTGGACTGTTTGATGATTTCAGCGAGCTGCTCGCCAAACAGTCTATCTCCAGATAATGGCAAGTTGGTTAAACATTTTTTGGAACTAGCATCTGCTTTCCAGTCCTTTAACCACAATGCTCTGCGCAACACTACGGAGTTGGCGGACGCCAACGACGTACGGCTCGTAGATTCCAGAACCGCGTTGATAGCGTAGGTCGCAAACGCAGACATTTGTGAGGTTAGGGTCGACACCTTTGGCACTGCTGGCTGCATGACAGCCTCTACCTGTGCCAACCCAGCTGAAATAGCTTGGAGTGCCCACACGGCCGCGAATGCAGGGGCAAACGACGCGCCGATAGTTTCATAGATAGACTTCAACCAAAGGTCCATCTGTCTGTCGTTGGCGTCTTTAAGTGAAGCGCCATCCTCTACCGCGACTATAGATTTTGCCGCAAGCTTGGCAATAGGGGGATCCACTTTTGGACACTGGGTCCAGCGTTTGATCACGTCAGGGGAAAACGGATAACGTGTATCCCTAGCGCGTCTGGAAAAACGCTTGTATGGCTGAGCGTGGTGTTTCTGGATAGATTCTCTGAAGTCAGAGTGGTCTAAAAAGGCACTCAATTTACGCTTGGGATACAAGAAATGGAATTTCTCCTGCTGTGCAGCAGCTTCCTCTGCTGAGGGAGCTGGGGGAGAAATATCCAACGCACTATTGATGGCCGAAATAAGGTCATTGACCATAGCGTCACCATCAGGGGTATCCAAATTGAGAGTGGTCTCATGGTCCGAAACCTGACCACTTTCTTCAGTCTCATCATAGAGAGACTCATCCCTGTGAGACCCTGAACAATGTGATGATGTGGAGGGTCTGTCTAAGCGAGCTTGCTTGGGCTGGCTGGGGCCGTCATCTGAGTCAGAGCCATCAGCCTGTGATACATGAGAGCCCCTTGAAGTACAGACTCGCTCCAATTGAGGGGGACCAGGGGGCAAGGACACAGCCGTGTCCGGAGCCTGAGTAATTGGCCTGGTTTGCAAGGCCTCAAGGATTTTTGTCATAGTGACAGCCATCTGACCAGCCAAAACTGCAAAATCTGTCCCTGTTACTGGGGCAGGACTTACAGGCGTCTCTGCCTGGGTTACTACTGCCACCTCCGGCTGACGAAGCGTTACAGGCACGGAACATTGCACACAATGGTGGTCAGTGGAGCCTGCCGGTAGATCAGTCCCACAAACAGTACAGACAGTGTACACAGCCCGCGCCTTGGGACCCTTGCGTTTTGTGGAGGACATGTTGCTGTCTCCTCAGCGCAATATGGGGTCTATAGCCAAGAAGCGCCCTACAGTGCAAATATATATACAATATCTATATGGCACCAGAAGAAAGTACACAAATAGAATCACTGTGGCACAAGAGGGGCTTTCAGCCTGCTTACCGCCCGCCTCAGAGCGGGTGTGTGGCCGCCAGACGCCCTGTCTGAGTCTCCCAGAGCCTGCCTGCCTGTCCCCAGCCGGACCGCATGAATAATGGCTACCGGCGTCCTGTGAGGAAGAGGGGCGGCTCTGGGCGTTCCTAAACGAAGAGCGGGAAAGCGTGCTCTCACTGTGCCTCGTGAGGGGGCTGGAGCATGTAAATCAAGCTCCAGCCCCCGGCGCTGGCCATTGCACAGCGTCTCTCCTCCGCCCTGATTGACAGGGCGGAGGCGGGAACGAAGCGGCGCTAGGCCGCAAAAGCCGGGAAGTAAAGTTAGGAGCGCCGCCGCCGTAAAAGCGCGGTCGGCGCTCTGTCCCCGGCGCCCTGCATGTCGCAGTTGCGCCCCGCCGCAGGAGCGGTCGGCGCTAGTTCCCAAACACATAACCCGTCACCCAGCCATAACTAAGGTGACACAACCCCATTGCTTATGTCCCCGGCGCACTATAACGCCCAGCAAGTCTGGAGCGTTCTGTGCCTGCCGGGGACACCGAGTACCTGACAGATGCAGGGCCATGTCCCTGACTGTACCAATGCTCGACATCCATCAGGTTCGTTCTGGGTCTGTGGATGGAGCCCGGCCTCAGGGCTTTGTGGCCGGAAGGATCCCACTTCCACAGAGCCCTCCAGGGGGATGTGGAAGGAAAAACAGCATGTGGGGCTCCAGCCTCTGTACCAGCAATAGGTACCTCAACCTTTCAAGCACCATCTGGTGAGAAGGGAGCATGCTGGGGGCGCTATATGTGCCCACTTTTCTTCCATCCGAGTAGTTAGCAGCTACTGCTGACTACACACTGTGGAGCTATGCGTGGATGTATGACCTCCTTCACACACAAAGCTAAAACTGGAGAACCCGTGATTCCACGGGGGGTGTATAGCCAGAAGGGGAGGGGCCTTACACTTTTTAGTGTAATACTTTGTGTGGCCTCCGGAGGCAGTAGCTATACACCCAATTGTCTGGGTCTCCCAATAGAGCGCTGAAGAAGAAGGGAATTTTGTTTACTTACCGTAAATTCCTTTTCTTCTAGCTCCAATTGGGAGACCCAGACAATTGGGTGTATAGCTATTGCCTCCGGAGGCCACACAAAGTATTACACTTAAAAGTGTAAGGCCCCTCCCCTTCTGGCTATACACCCCCAGTGGGATCACTGGCTCACCAGTTTTAGTGCCAAAGCAAGAAGGAGGAAAGCCAATAACTGGTTTAAAGACCAATTCAATCCGAGGAAACATCGGAGAACTGAACCATACCACATGAACAACATGTGTACCCGAAAAAACAGAAAAACCCCGAGAAAACAGGGCGGGTGCTGGGTCTCCCAATTGGAGCTAGAAGAAAAGGAATTTACGGTAAGTAAACAAAATTCCCTTCTTCTTTTTCGCTCCTAATTGGGAGACCCAGACAATTGGGACGTCCAAAAGCAGTCCCTGGGTGGGTAAAAGAATACCTCGTGATAGGGCCGTCAAACAGCCCTTTCCTACAGGTGGGCAATCGCCGCCTGAAGGACTTATCTACCTAGGCTGGCGTCTGCCGAAGCGTAGGTATGCACCTGAAAATGCTTGGTAAAAGTATGCAGACTCAATCAGGTAGGTGCCTGACACACCTGCTGAGCCGTAGCCTGGTGCCGTAATGCCCAGGATGCATCCACGGCTCTGGTAGAATGGGCCTTCAGCCTTGAGAGAACCAGAAGCCCAGTAGAACTGTAGGTTTCAAGAATTGGTTCCTCGATCCCCCGAGCCAGGGTGGATTCAGAAGCTTGCGACTGTTTACGCCGACCAGCGACAAGGACAAAGAGTGCATCCGGGTGGCGCAGGAGCGCCATGCGGGAAGTAGAACCTGAGTGCTCTCACCAGAACCAACAGATGCAAATCCTTCTGAAATTGATGGACTGGACGAGGACACAAAGAAGGTGAGGTGATATCCTGATTGATATGAAAGTGGGATACCACCTTAGGGAGAAATTCCGGAATCGGACGCAGAACTACCCTGTCCTGGTGAAGGACCAGGAAGGGAGATTTGTATGAGAGCGTTGCTAGCTCGGAAACTCTCCTAAGAGACGAGACCGTTACTAGAAGGCCACTTCCCGAGAAAAGCGGGAAGGGAGACCTCTTTCAAAGGCTCGAAAGGCGGCATCTGGAGAGCAATTAGAACCTTGTTCAGATCCCAGGGCTCTAACGGCCGCCTGTACGGAGTGCTGAGAAGACAAACTCCCCGTAGGAACGTGCGTACCTGAGGAAGTCGTTTCTGAAAAAATACAGATAGCGCTGAGACTTGTCCCTAAAGGGAACTGAGCGACAACCCTTTTTCCAACCTAGATTGCAGGAAGGAAGGAAACAGACGATGCAACCGGCCAGGGAGAAACACCCTGCGCCGAGCACCGAGATAAGAATATCTTCCACGTCCTGTGGTCAATCTTGGCGGACGTTGGTATGCTAGCCTGTCTCATGGTGGCAACCACGTCCTGAGGTAATCCTGACGACACTAGGTTCCAGGACTCAAAGCCACACCATCAGGTTGAGGGCCGTAGAATTCAAATGGAAGAATGGCCCTTGAGACAGCCAGTCTGATTGGTCTGGTAGTGCCCCCGGTTAGCCTACCGTGAGGCACCACAGAACCGGGAACCACAACATCCTCGGCCAATCTGTAGCGACGAGGATGGCGCGGCCGCAGTCGGTCCTGATCTAACGCAGCACTCTGGGCAACAATGCCAGAGGTGGCACATAAGGTAGCTGGAACTGCGACCAATGCTGAACTAAGGCGTCTGCCGCCAGAGCTCGATGATTGTGAAACCGTGCCATGAAGCTGGCACATTGTTGTTGTGCCGTGACGCCATTAGATCGACGTCCGGCCTCTGTCAGCGGCGCCAGATCTCCTGAAACCCGTCCGGGTGAAGAGACCATACCCTTTCGGCCACACCCCGGCGACTTAGGAAGTCAGCTTCCTAGTTTTCCACGCCTGGGATGTGAACTGTGGATATGGTGGATGCCGTGTCTTCCACCCACATCAGAACCTGCCGGACTTCCTGGAAGGCTTGCCGGTTGCGCGTTCTTCCTTGGTGGTTGATGTATGCCACCGCTGTGGAGTTGTCCGACTGAAGTCGGATTTGCTTGCTTTCCAGCTGCTGTTGGAAGGTTTGTAGGGCAAGATACACTGCTCTGTGTTCAAGAACATTGATCTGAAGGGTGGACTCTTGCTGAGTCCACGTACCCTGAGCGCTGTGGTGGAGAAAAACTGCTCCCCACCCTGATAGACTCGCGTCTGTCGTAACTATCGCCCAGGATGGGGATAGGAAGGACCTGCTTTTTGACCATGAGGTGGGAAGAAGCCACCACCGTAGAGATTCCTTGGCCGCCTGAGAAAGAAAGACGACTCTGTTGAGGGAGGTCGACTCCCCGTCCCATTGGCGGAGAATGTCACATTGTAGTGGACGCAGATGAAACTGCGCGAAAAGAACTGCCTCCATTGCTACCATCTTACGTAGGAAGTGCATGAGGCGTCTTAATGTGTGCGACTGGTTCTTAAAGAAGAGATTGCAGCCCGTAGTGAATGCTGTTTGTCTAGCGGAAGCTTCACTATCGCTGAGAGAGTATGAAACTCCATGCCTAGATATGTTAGCGATAGGGTCGGGGTCGGATCTGACTTCAAAAAGTTGATGATCCACCCAAAACTCTAGAGAGTCTCCAGCGCAACGTTCGGGCAGTGTCGGCATGTTTCCTAAGAGAGTGCCTTGACAAGTAGATCGTCTAAATATGGGATCACAGAGTGACCCTGAGAGTGCAGGACTGTGACTACTGCTGCCCTGACCTTGGCGAAGACCAGTGGGACTGTCGCTAGCCGGAAGGTAGAGCTACGAACAGAAGGTGTTCGTCTCCTATAACGAAGCGTAGAAACGCTAGTGCTCTGGATCAATCGGCACGTGTGGATAAGCATCCTTGATGCCTAATGATGCTAGGAAATCTCCTTGGGACATTGAGGCGATGACATGGCGGAGGGATTCCATCCGGAACCGCCTGGTGTCCACGAGCTTGCTGAGCAGTTTTAGATCCAGAACGGGACGGAACGGCCCGTTCTTATAGGCACCGCAAATAATTTGGGGTAAAAACCGTGACCTTGTTCCTGAAGAGGAACGGGGGTCATCACTCTTTCTGCATATAGAGTGCACCCTGTTTGCAGAAGAGCAGCGGCTCGGCCGGGAGGTGGAGAAGTTCTGAAGAATCGAGCTGGAGGACGAGAAGTGAGCTCTATCCTGTACCCGTGAGACAGAATGTCTCACACCCAACGGTCATTGACCTATGGCAGCTAAATATCGCCAAGGCGGGAGAGCCTGCTACCGACCGAGGATGCGGAGAGAGGAGGCCGCAAGTCATGAGGAAGCCGCCTTGGAAGCGGGTTTTCAGACTGTCTCTTTTTTGGGCGTGACTGAGCCCGCCAAGAATCTGAGCTCCTCTGATCCTTTTGAGTCCACATTGGACGAGGAAAAATGGGACCTGCCCGAGCCTCGAAAAGACCGAAACCCCGACTGCCTCCTGCTCTGTTGGGGTTTGTTGTGTCCGGGCTGAGGAAAGGATGAATCCTTACCCCTGGACTGTTTAATGGTTACATCCAAACGCTCACCAAACAGTCGGTCAGCAGAAAAAGGCAACTGGTTAAGCACCCTTTTTTGGAAGCAGAATCTGCCTTCCATTCACTTAACGAGCAGACCAGGCTCTGCTTAAAAACACGGAGTAGCGGAGGCTACTGCCGCACGGTTCGCAGAGTCTAGGGCAACCTGAATCGCGTAAGAAACAAATGCAGACATTTGAGAGGTTAAGGATGCCACCTGCGGCACAGATGTACGTGTAACCGTGTCAATCTGTGTAAGACAAGCTGAAATAGCTTGGAGTGCCCCAAGGGTGAGAATGCTGGAGCCAACGGTGCGCCGACAGCCTCATAGATGGATTTAGACCAGAGATCCATCTGTCTGTCAGTGGCATCTTTAAGTGCAGCTCCATCTCCCACTGCAACTATGGATCTAGCTACAAGCCTGGAGATTGGAGGATGCCGCTTGGGACACTGGGTCCAGTCCTTGACCACGTCAGGGGGCAGGGATAACGTGTATCCTAAGCCGTTTGGAGAAGCGCATATCTGGATAAGTGTGGTGTTCCTGGACTGCCTCTCTGAAGGCAGAGTGGTCCAGAAAAATACGTGAAGCTGACTCCTCCACTGGAGGAGCTGGTTGAGAAATAACCAACATTCTATTGATGGACGCTATAAGATTATTCACTATGGCGTCACCATTAGGTGTATCCAGATTGAGAGCGGTCTCAGGATCAGAATCCTGAGCCGCTACTTCCGCCTCATTACACAGAGAGTCCTTCTGCTAGGACCCTGATGAAACCGAGGGCCGCTCATAGTGAGCCCGCTTAGGCTGTCTGGGACTGACGTCTGTGCAGAGCCGTGACTCTGGGATGCGTGTGACATTCCCGGAGCTGTTAGTTGTTCACACTGAGGGGGGCCATGGATCAATGATTCAACAGTGCCCATGTTGTGAGAGACATGTCCGGACTGCTAGGCTTCTAGTATCATAGCCATAGTCTCAGAAAATCTGTCAGTAAATACTGCAGACACCGTCCTCATCCTCTGGCCATTAGCAGAGACTCCGGCTGAGTTGGATACAATGGGGGTCTATGTAACCTGCCGGCCGTATAGCCGTACATGCTGTACCGGCTGCATAGAAAAACATGTGGTTCTGCACCTTTGTTTTACACAGAGAATATGCTGATAACTCCTCCGCACAATCCAGGAGGGTATATACAACGTGCGACCAAACAGTGCAATGTATATAGTACAAGCATATCTATAAGTGCACTTCTGCACTAGTGGGGTTAGCACCACAGGTGCTGCTTAACGCCTGTTGCAGCGATTGTGTGACTATCAGAATGCCAGGGTCTTCCACACTTGTCTCTGTATCGTACAGAAACTGATACTAATGGCTGCCGGCGTCCTGTGTAGAGAAGGAAGCCGTGGGCGTGCCTGAGAAAGTGCGGGAATCCGGTTTCACAGTGCACACAGTGAGAGGGGTGGAGTATGCAAAACATACTCCAGCTCTCAGCGCTGCTGTGCTATGCAGCGTCACGCCCCTACCCTGACTGTCAGGCCTGTGGGCGGTAACGAAGGGAGACTAGGCCCAGAAGCCGGGGACTCGAGTTAATAAGCGCGGCCGGCATATCAGTGCTGGCCGGCGCGGAAGTCCCCGGCGCACCACAAATCCCAGCGGCGCCTTAAATAAAAACGGCAGCGGCGGTTAGCGCGGTAGTCACCCAATACACTAACACACCCAGCAACGCTGTGGTGTGCGATGGCACTAGTGCGGACAGCGCCGCTGTCCCTGGCGCACTAACACACCCAGCAGTGCTGACGTGTGTCTGCGCGGTCCCCACAGGGACACAGAGTACCTCCATGTAGCAGGGCCATGTCCCTGAAGATACTCCGCTCCATGTCCAGCAGATACCAGGGGCTGTGGATGGAGCACGGTCTCAGTGCCTGGAGACCGATAGAATCCCACTTCACCCAGAGCCCTGTAAAAAGGGATGGGGAAGGAAGCAGCATGTGGGCTCCAGCCTCCGTACCCGCAATGGGTACCTCAACCTTAACAAACACCTCCGACATGAAGTGGGGTGAGAAGGGAGCATGCTGGGAGCCCTGTATGGGCCCTCTTTTCTTCCATCCGACATAGTCAGCAGCTGCTGCTGACTAAACAGTGGAGCTATGCGTGGATGTGTTGCCTCCTTCGCACAAAGCACAAAACTGGTGAGCCAGTGATCCCACTGGGGGTGTATAGCCAGAAGGGGAGGGGCCTTACACTTTTAAGTGTAATACTTTGTGTGGCCTCCGGAGGCAATAGCTATACACCCAATTGTCTGGGTCTCCCAATTAGGAGCGAAAAAGAAAATGCATGTGCACACGGCCTTATACTAATTACTAAATAAAGACCCTATAAACATAGAAGGAAATGTGCATTCCACTCTTCCCCACTTAGATACGAAACGCACATTCACTGAAGTGCGAAAAGAAAAAAGTGCTGAGCCATTTCCAGTTCATTTCCTAGAATATGCATCATTAATGAATGCTGCTGGAAGCTTTTGTGCCGAGGCAATTCTTAGTGTAGGACATACCATCTGATCCAGAGTTGTCCAAGTGCACTTCCTTCTTCGCAATGATGTTTACGGCCAGAGAGAAAGCGGATGCTACGTAGTATCTTCCGGGTTCAGCAATGATCTCCACAGCCGAGCCTTCTGGGAAGTACAGGTCCAGTGCTGGGTTTACCACAGCTGAAATCTGTTTATGAAATACAGGTTCATTTATTTCCCCACATACAGGCGGACATCCACAATATGTTCTCCAATTCTATCTAAGATTAGATTCTTACCTCTTCAAATCGAATTCTTGATTCATCTGTCCCAGGGAAGCCCCCTCCAATATCCAGCAGCCACATCTTATACCCAAACTCTGATGCCATTTCAAACACCAGCCTGGCATCGGAAATGGATTGCACATATGCCCTGGGATCGCTGCAGCCACTGCCCACATGGAAGCTGAAATCAAATGGTCACATTTTAGCTGCCGGCAAAAACAATGACACTTGCTACAAATTGTGAGCGCTGCAGGTAAATAATGCTGCAGACATTCGCTAAATGTACAGGTCGCTAACATCTAAATGACCCCACCATCTAAGATATAACAAGCAGAGTTGAGCGAGTACCTAAATATTTGTACTCACTATACTTGTAACGAGTACTGACTAATGCTCACGAATTCAGTCTGAATAGTGTGTGCATTTCAAGTCAATGGGGAAAAAAAAAAACAAAAAAAAAAAACGCAAAGTAACGAGTAACCCGAATGCTGTACTTTTTGTGCGAATAGCAAACAGTGCGGCATTCGGGTCTCGTTACATTGAGAGTATTCCCCATTGTCTTGCATTGCACACACTATTCAGACTGAATATGCGAGTATTAGACAGTACTCGTTAGGAGCATCACGAGTACAAATAGTTAGGTAATCGCTCAACTCTAATAACAAGAGTCTAGTTGGCAGTAGCTGTACTAATATATAAACCCAAACACAGTGCTCTGGATATACAGCTTACCTAACGCCAATCACATCAACGTTTAGATTCTTAGCCATTTCAAGAAGCCGCCTGCAGGATTTTAAGGGAGCCCCAAATTTCACACTAAGTCGGGAAGAAGACTTGGAGTCATCTGTAGCTATGCGAAGAACCATCCTGCAAACAGAAAATATCTGTTAGGTGTTGGAAGCTCTAGACAGTTTTCATATAAGAGTGATGTAGTCTCCCATCAATAAACTACTAGGCTTTTCAGTAGCAGGTACATACTTCGCATTCGGGTGGCTTCGGGACACTTTCGATAACTCGACTTCATTGTCAAATGTCATCATCTGGACTCCATTCTTGGCAGCAAACTTAATCTGGGATATCTGCTTACATGGGTTGGCATAAATGATGTTTTCTGGGCTCACACCTAAGCTCTGGACTAATTCAATCTCTGCCTGTGGAAGGACAAAGAGTAGAGAGT